>NC_142037.1:20736899-21048684 GCF_982192425.1 Myodes glareolus | reverse complement strand
AGACACCAGAACACACACACACACATACACACACACAGAGACACCAGAACACACACACATATACTACACACATGTACACAAGCGGGCGTTCACACACACACACACACACACACACACACACAGACACCAGAACACACACACATATACTACACACATGTACACAAGCATGCGTGCGCGCGCGCACACACACACACACACACACACACACACACACACACACACACACCTGTGTTGAGAGTAAGACCAGCCTGTCTCACCTCCCAGAGCTGATCTCACACATCTCTAACCATCTGTGCTCTAAACTCAGATCCCCAGCTCACTCCAGTCAATATCAGCCTTTTCAAGGGCTGGGTCCCTGTCTGTCTCACTTCCGGCTCTAGCCCACTAAATAATCACTCAAGATCTAATCAAAGTCCTTGTTTATCTACAGAAAATCCTAGGGAATGTTGTAGAATATACCACTGCAGTCCTCAGCAAGGAACCCAGTGCTGACCTTTAAATTAATATTACTGACCTTTAAATTTAATCATAAAGCTCTTGCTTAGAGATGAGCATAATTATATAGTAAGCAGGTAATTGAAAAAAATCATTCGTAATTCATTAATATATTTAACTATGTATGACAGTAAGACATGATCAATGGCCACAGGGTAAATACTTGCTTTTGAGACTTCTCTGTGACATCCTAGCAGTTTAGGAAAGTCAGCGTGAGTGAAGATTAATTCATCAGACTATTCTAACAGATGGTTCCACGGTATGATCAGAAGTCTCAGAGGTTAATGAAAAGATGTACTGAAACTCTGCCTCACCAAAAAGGACGAAGTATCAGCTCTTAATAAATACTGCATAATTTTGTCTGTGTATTTTTAGTGTTATAACTGTTTTGTGATAAACTGGGTATCATTATTATTTCAAAAAAAGAAAAGAGAAAAAGAAAAAAAAACCCAAAAGAATTAAAAAGAGATATTGCCAGAATGAAAAAAAAACGTAAAAGATAAGAAAAGCCACCCTTTGGTCTCATTGCAGGCACAGTGGACTTCCTGGGGTCTCAGGCCCTCCTCAACCACAATCTTAACACCATCTTTTCCTTGTCTTTATCCAGGAATAGCTCAGAGGATGTCAATGTGGTGAACATGTCATTTTTACCCAAACCAGACAATGTCCTGAGCTACTAAAGCCAATCAGAGCAGAGGTGCACAGGTATAAAAGGCCTGTGAGGTCACTTAGCGCTCACCTCCTTCATCCTTCAAGGGCTGTGTCCACTCTGCACTCCTTCAACCCGAGAGCCTTCCTGGGAAGATGGCAACAGTCCTTATTCTCCTGACCTTTCTTCTGCCACTTGGAGGAGCTGGTGCAGGTGAGTGGACACCCCTGTTCCAGAGGTGCCATCCCATAATACCCCTGTGGAGTCTCTGCCCAGCTCTAGTCAGAAGCTTCCTGCACTGAACTAGGAGCTTTCTGAACCTCAGGTGCCATTCCAACACAGAGCTGAAAGCCTGTCACTGGCTAGATCCTCAACAAGGTCTGCAGAAGGGCAGTGTCCTCAGAGGACACGGTGGGCACTAGCTTCTCCCTGCTATTTGTGTCACCTGGAGAGTGGATCATCCCTAAAAGGAGAAGTAGCAGAGAATGCAAAGTTCCTAAAAAGTATACCATAACTCTATTGGAACCTAGATCCTGGGCAGCCTTAATGACCAGTCACAGTGGTGTAAGGCCACTAACTCAGGAATATTAGCATCATTATTAACCTCAACCCTCAGGATGCTAAAGAAAGAGGTCCAGGGTGACACTGCACACTCCATTATATCTGCGTTCTAATTTTCATTGGCCTCTCTCCTTTCTGCAGGTCACCAGCTATTTCCTTTATTCCAGCACACTCTCCCAATGTCCTCTAGGCTCTGAATCCCATGAATTCTGAATTACCGATCCTCTAGCTAACTAGAAGTCATTCTTCCATGCAGCCAGAATTATTTACTGAGAACCTAGGATATGATTGGCACCAGAACAGGAGAACTTTAGAAAATTCTTCTCTTAAGAGCTTGGGGTTAAAGGTGACAAAATTGACAGAAATCAAGACATGAGAGGTCTCCAGAGAATCACTAATAGTGAGAGATTAACATGAGCCACCCAGCATCCCCTTGGTCTCTAGCATCATGAAGAAAGAAGTTTGTTCTTCCATGTATTTGTAAAGCATGGGCTGGAGGACAAGTCCTACCACCTCTTCTCAGAACAGGGCACTGAGGCTTCAGCCTCAGCAAAGATCAATCTATGTGCAAGGAATTCTGTCCACAACAGTCTTAGGAAACTGTAGATCTTACCCCATCACCCCTCTCTAAATCTTCATCTACCTCATCTACCTACCTCATCTGCTGCTCCCAGACACCTCATATTCTTGCCTTTCTTTCAGAGGAGATCATCGGGGGCCATGAGGTGAAGCCCCACTACCGCCCCTACATGGCATTTATTACATTTGTGAAAGATGATGGCAAAAGTGATGTCTGCGGAGGCTTCCTGGTAAAAGACAACTTCGTGCTGACAGCTGCTCACTGCAAGGGAAGGTGAGGAGGAACTTCTGGCCCATGCTTTCTGAGACCCCAACAGGAGTTTCCATCCCCTACTTGTGGCTGCTCCTCTGAGAGCTCACTAGAGGGCAGGGCTGTGACAATGGAAGTCTGTCATTAGGGAAACTTTGAGGTCAAAGATTGAGAGTCCAGGGGCAGCAGCACAGTTGAGTTGAAAGCAACTACACTGGTCAGACTAAAGCAGTGGTTGAGGTTGAAAGTGTACATTAAGAGTCAATGCAAACTTTGGAGTATTGCTGAGAAGCAAGAGGGAGCCTCCAGCAGTCTAGTGTCCTTGAGAAGCCAAAAGCAGTAGTTCAGACCCTGAGGTCCTTTTTGTCTCCTCAGTCCACTCAGCTAGAGCCCCTCCCTGGCCACCTATCCTCTTACATGTCCTGGACTGTTATATTCTTTAAAAAATGCTTGTGTGACCCTGGCAGGCTCATAGAGCAGCCGCTAGTCCAGCTAAGACTGCTGTTGGTCCCTGCAAGATCCCCAGGTGCTATGTAAATAGGCGGCGAGCTCACAGAGCAGGCAGGAGCGCTTCCTGGGCAGGCTGGTTTTGCCAGGCGGCCAGGAGAGTCACCCAAGCAGATGGGTGAGCAGGTGGCAGATAAAAAGCTTATAAGACATAGCAAATAGACAAAAAGATGAACATTTATTTCTTAAAGGAGAGAGAGAGACAGAGAGACAGAGAGACTTAGAGGAGACACATGTGTACACGCCAAGAGAGAGAACAGAAAGAGGCCAAGATGGAGACAAGAGGTCAGAAGTCGCTGGGAGCGGGTGTGGCTTGTCCCTTAAAGGGACCAGAGACCAAAGTTATAACAGACTGTGTCCTCTCTCACTCCACATCTCCCATCTGCACTCTGTTCTCTACAGCTCAATGAAAGTCTCTCTAGGAGCCCACGACTTCACGATGCGGGAGGAGACCCAGCAGGCCATCCCTGTGGCTAAAGCCATCCCACACCCAGACTACAATCCTAAGGATGGCTCCAATGACATCATGCTCTTAAAGGTGAGAACTGCCCCTACAGCTCTCTGAGCTCTGCTTGCTGCAGCGATTGCCCTTCCCCTCCTGCTCTCATCCTGTTCCTTCCCTCCCTGCCATCCTGGCTTTCAAAGGGTCCCAAGCCAGCAGGCTCCTGGCTGAGCTGCTCTCCCCTGATTCTTCCCCCACAGCTGAAGGAGAAGGCCAAGAGGACTAAAGCCGTGAAGCCTCTCAACCTGCCCAGGCGTAATGTTCAAGTGAAGCCAGGGGATGTGTGCTATGTGGCTGGTTGGGGAAAGACTGACCCAGAGGGTGACTTTTCAAACACACTTCAGGAGGTAGAGCTGACCGTCCAGAAGAATCAGGAGTGTGAGTCCCGCTTTCCACGTCGTTACAACAAAGCCACTGCGATCTGTGTGGGGGACCCAAAGATCAATCATGCTTTCCTTAAGGTAAGTTCGATTGTCCTCATCTCTTGACTTCATGGGAGGGGAAAAGAAATCTGGGACCTAGAGAGCAAGCATCAGGGACTCCTTTGCCCACTGACTGTGGTCTTTCTCCCTGGAAACAGAGGAAGGAACTAGTAACTAGTCAGGTCCTCAGAGCTGACAAGGAGGCAGCCAGTACAGAGGATTTGCACAGTCCTCCTGTCACCCAGACCCAGGCTTTAGTAAGCTGTGCTCCCTGTGTGTTGTTACCACAAGCAGGGGTCTCCCCAGAGCAGGCGCACACATCTTTCAATGGTCTGGTCCTCCATGCTCACATCAGGCTCACTCACCTGTCCCCATGTTCTTAAACAATAGCCTGGAGCTGAGGGTCCCACACACCTTCATAGGGAGTGGATCACAGACCTGCAGAAAGGGCAGAGGTCTGGCCCAGGAGGGAGGTGAAGCAGTAACCCTGTTCACAATCAGAGTGGGAAGCCCAGGGCCAGAGGCCTGCCCTCCAATCTTCCACAAGCTGAGCACACAAGTCATAGTCCTCAGAGAGGAGCCTTGACATGAGAGGGAGGCTGGGACTAGGGTGAGCAACAGCTAAGTCTCCTGTGACGCTTTTCCATTCACAGGGCGATGATGGAGGACCTCTCGTGTGTAAAAAAGCAGCTGCAGGCATTGCCTCCTTTGGCGGTGCTGATGGGTCTGCACCAATGGTCTTCACCAGAGTGTCAAGTTTCCTATCCTGGATAAAGAAAACAATGAAAAGCAGCTAACTATGGAGCAAACCAGACCCCTCCCTGGCTCACCGTCTTCCCTACAGCTGAGTCCAGGATTGCCCTAGGACAGAAGCCAGCAACTCAATAAAGGTGTCTTTGCAGAATTATAAGACTGGTTTTTTTTGTGCTAGGCAGGCTTTTTGGGCATGTTAGGAAACAAGGCTTTGATGAAGGAAGTTCATTTCTGGGGCAGGTGTTGACTCACACCATTCACAATTCTCTCCCTCCCTCCCTCCTTCCCTCCGTCCCTCCTTCCCTCCCTCCCTCCTTACCCACCCTTCTCTCTTTCTTTCTCTGTCATGCCCATGTTTGTGTAAAACTTAGTAAATGATATCATTCCTCATCGTCCTGCTCCCACTGCCATGCTTCCACTGATGCCTCACCTGATCCCTGTGTCCTAGTCTTTCTCCTAGAAGCTGCTGTGGTCATGGTGCTTTATCAGAGTAACAGTAAAGTAACTGATACACATGCTTTTCAGCAACATACATATTTTACCTTGACAGAAATGCAGGAATGGATGCATTTGCCATATTTCTCAGGAGTATTCAGGCTGAAGCATTGTGGGAGAATCCACACAGAACATAGCTCCAATTGAGTGACAACTATCTGCAGGATCAGGCTGCTACTCTACATCATGTAGTTTGTCCTTCAAGTCAGGAATGACATTTCCCCTACAGCTATGATCCATGGATTCCACATTTCAGAAATGTGCAGCCAACTCCCCTCTTACAAATGGTCAGACTCAAGTGTTCTGGCTTCTGAGTGAGGGATGGTGATGCTCACCTGTAATTCCAGCCCTCCATGGGCTGAAGTAGGAGGACTGAGCTTTCAAACTCAGTCTCAGTCACAAAGTAAGATCCTCCTGTCCGGAGAATGAGCTTGTTTCTATAGAACTTTGAGTTTGGATTGCCTAGAAGTCTTATTTCCTGAGAAAAGAGTCTACCATTAGTAATGAATTAAGTTATAGTTAGGTCATCAATTCTGATTGCCAAGGGAAAGGGGACTCTCTGAATTGTCTCTCAGAGTTTGACGACTTCTAAAAAAGTCCATGATATATCTATGTAGCACGAGAAAGGAAAGACCACCAAGACACCTTAATTATCAAGTTTAGAGTCACTGTAGCAGAGAGAGAATCCTTGTAGCTTAGACGAGGTCTAAGTTCCAAGGCCAACTACTCAAATGAATTCATTCCCACATTTCTCTCAAGGTACAATATGTATATTTGAGGTCAGAATTCCACGAAAAGCTTTCCAGAGATCATTAAATCTCCCTCTGCACAACAACTCCCCAGTTCATTTAATCAAAAACCCTGCCAAATTAGTGACATCCTGAGCTCACTGCAATATGACACCAGGAAACCATGTTGTGACAACTGACACCTTCTTATTGTAGTTTGTATGATCTACAAGAGAGGTAGAAAGTTTGGATTTGATCCAAGCATGTCCTGCTTCTCCTCAGTGTCCTTAGAATGTTAGTTAATGCAACTCATCATGGATGGCTGCTACAGAATTTTCATAGAATTTCACCTAAGCAGCTGATATGTTCCCTAGTATAGGACAAAATTTGAATAATTAGAAGTCCTTTTGCCTCCCTGTGCTTCCCCCCACACCAATATTTGTGTGTTTTATAAAGCTAATTTCCTTATCAAATGTCAGGCTAAAAATTTTTTATTAAATCACACATTTTCAGGCTTGAAAGTGATGTTATATGTAGATGATGTCAAATGATTAAATTATGTTAGTTGACATCCTACAAACTCAAATAGTTTCCATTTGTGTAGTGAGAACATACATTTGTTTGATAGACGTTTAGAAATACATGATGCATTACTAAAATACTGTGTGGCAGATCTCAAAAAGTTGTTCATTGCCCTAATTGAAATTCTGTGTTCCCTGATCAAGAGTTTCCATTTCTAATCTGTTCAGCTCCATGAACCACTCTTCTCTCCACTTTTGCAGTTTCCCTTGTTTTAGATTTAGACACAATGCGATCATGCCTTATTTTTCTACTGTACCTAGATTATTTGTCCTAGGATCATATCTCAGTTTCAACTGTATTATTACAAATAATGAATTACATCATCCGCTTATCTCTGGATAATGAACTGGAAAGCTGGTTCAGTGGTTTAGAACACTTATTGCTCTAGCAGAGGATTCAGGTTCAATTCCCAGCATTCACATGATGTCTCACAGGTATGCTGACTCCAGCTCCAGGGCGTCCATTGTCCTATTCTGACATCCATGGGCAACATACACATGAATACACACACACATATACACACAGAGACACCAGAACACACACACACACATATACCACACACATGCACACACATACACCCATAGACACAGTTAGACACACACACATACCACACACATGTGCACAAACACATACACTGACACAAAAACGCACACACATACACACAGACACCGGAACATACACACATATACTACACACATGCACACACATACACCCATAGACACAGTTAGACACACACACATACTACACACATGTATACAAACACACACACTGACACAAAAACGCACACACATATGTGATACACATACAAACATCCCTACACATAAAATTAAATAAATTTTCAAAATTTAATGTCTGGATAGCACTCTGTCTTATGTGACACATTGTTACTATTCACCCATTCATTAATTTAGTTTGGAAATTACCTAATTGTTGGGAATACTGCTATAGTTAGTATGAGAATGCAGATACTCTACAACATACTGATTTTAAATCCTTTAGTTGTTTACCCAGAAGTGGGATTACTAGGTCACTTGCACATACTCAAACATGAACTGAAACACAGACACATATGCATAATCAAAAGTCAAAAATATTTTAAATAAATATCTTCTAGATATGACAAGGAAAATACATCAGTGAAATCTCAACAATATGATTGCTTAAACAAGACCTGAACAATGACAACACCAGTTGACCTTTCAAAGTAATTGGGGAAATAGCAGGGGGACCTCATCCCAAGATGAAGAGCAACAGGCAATTATAAAGTGCTGAGAGAGGGAGAAATAGTCTTCCCCAAAGATGAGTCCCCTTAATTAATGGTTATCCAATCCTTAGTGTTCAGATATGAAAGAAATATACGTTCAGGCAATAGTAAACTGAATCTGCAGGATGGATTTATATATATGGTATATAGAGTTTAATTAGAGGGTTTTGGGAGAATAGGAGAGAGAGAGAGAGAGAGAGAGAGAGAGAGAGAGAGAGAGAGAGAAGATGGAAGAGGAGGGGAGAGAAGAGAGGGCTAAGATGAGCTTGCCTCAGCAGGAAGAGAAAGATTGGTAGTTGGTGGAGGTTGTCTCTCTTTTTTTTTAAAAAAAATATTTATTTATTTATTATGTATACAATATTCTGTCTACACGTATGTCTGCAGGCCAGAAGAGGGCCCCAGACCTTATTATAGATGGTTGTGAGGCACCATGTGGTTGCTGGGAATTGAACTCAGGACCTTTGGAAGAGCAGGCAATGCTCCTAACCGCTGAGCCATCTCTCCAGGCCCGTAGAGCTTGTCTCTTAAAGGGAGAGAGTACTGTCTGGGTTCATCCTGCCAGGTGACAGGGAAGGCCAGCATAATCCTAACATTCTCATCTTTTTCTTATCATAAAAAGGTAGGGAAGTTAAAGGGGATATGAGGTGGGACAGAAATAGGGGTGCCGGGTTCTCAAGGCTGCTTCTTGATGATTCGTGGGTTGGTCAAAATCTTGTGGGACCTGAAAAGGCTGGGATGTTGGCCGTGTCCTGTGGTATCTGGTTGCTTCCCTGCTGTGCAGGCTCTGTGGAACTGTCCAGTGTCTCTTGGAGCTGGCTAGGTGTTGGCAAAGCAGAGGACAAGATTAAGTTTAGGAAGAAAATAATATTTTCTTTAGGTTCTGGTGACTGAGGGGGAGGGTGTCAGGGAAAGGTGGGAAGACTTGGGCTCTTAGGGCCTGGTAATTGAGGGAGGGGTACATCTGACGTATTTAAGGTAAATCCTCCAGGTTGAATCCCTGAAACTTACAAGAGTTCTTTGAGTTTGTGAAAATATAAGTTTTAGACACACACTTTGTATAGACGGCAGTGTATTTATGCCAGACAAATGTTTTTGCACAGTGAAAAGTATCTTTTAGGTAGAAATTGACCAAAGAGAATTCAAAATCTTGATCTTGCAGTATAGTAGTGATAGTACAATGCCAAAGATAGGTTAATGCCTTATCATAATTTTATTAACGTTAAGACTATGAACAGCAGCATAATGAGAGAGAAATATGATAACTTTCATTTGTCCACACTTCCTGTACCCTGAAACATCATTTTTATCCTCAGCTTTTTTTGCTGTTTTTTTCTTTGAGACAGGGTTTCTCTGTAGCTTTGGAGCCTCTCCTAGAAATAGCACTTGTAGACCAGGCTGGCCTCGAACTCACAGAGATCCACCTGCCTCTGCCTCCCAAGTGCTTGGATTAAAGGCATGTGCCACCACAGTCCAAAATATCCTCAGACCTTTATACACACCTTAATAACTTGCTTTTGCATACCTTAAAACACCTTCTAACACCAGAAAACTGTTTTAGACCCTGATACCTTGAGCTTTACATCTTTTTTTGCTTATTTTTTTTAAAAATATTAGATTTTTTTTAAAAAAAATACCAATCCAAGATCCCGCTCCCTCCTCTCCTCCCATTTCCTCCATACACCCTCCCACCCCACCCCCATCTAGTCCTAAGAGAGGGTAAGGCACATTGCCTTGTGGAAGGCCCAGGTCCTCCCTACTATATCTAGGCTGAGTAAGGTATACATCCAAAGAGAATAGAATTCCAAAAAGCTAGTACATGCAGTAGGGATAAATCTTGGTGCCACTGCTAGTGGCTCCTCCATCTTCCCCAGCTATGCAAATGCCAACCCCATTCAGAGGAACTAGTTTGGTCCTATTCTTGTTCCTTCCCAGTTTGGCTGGAGTTGGTGAGCTCCCATTAGCTCAGACAAACTGTTTCAGTGGGTGAACCCATCATGGTCTCCTTGTTCATATTCTCATTCCTTCCACTCTTCACCTGGACTTTGGGAGCTCAGTCCAGTGTTCCGATGCCGGTCTCTGTCCCTACCTCCATCAGTTGCTGTATAAAGGCTCTATGGTGATATTTAAGATAATCATCATCCTGACTATAGGGTAAGTCAAGATTGGGTCCCCTCTCCTCTATTACCCAGGGTCCTAGGTGTGGTCATCCTTTTGGATTCCTGGGAATTTCTCTAGAGTCAGGTTTCTGCTAACCCTATAAATAGCTCCCTCAATCAAGATATCTCTCTTCTTTCTCTCATCTCAGTCCTTCCTCCATTTCGACTATCCCATTCCCTCAAGTTCTCCTCTCCCCTCTCCCTTTCTCTTTTCCTGCTACCCTCCCCTCTCCCCCAACCCCCATGATCCCAACCCTGCCAGTCAATCCTGTCTGTTTCCAATTTCCAGGTGGATCTCTTTATGTTTTTCTTTGGGTTCACCTTATTACTTAGCTTCTCTAGGATCATGAACTATAGGCTCAATGTCCTTTGTTTATAGCTAGTATCACTTATGAGTTAGTACATACCATATCCATCTTTTTGGGTCTGGGTTACCTCACTAAGGATAGTGTTTTCTAATCCATCCATTTGGATGCAAAATTCAAGATGTCATATTTTTTTTTTACCACTGAGTAGTATTCTAATGTATAAATGTGTCACATTTTCTTCATCCATCATCCATTCTCCAGTTGAGGGGCATCTAGGTTTTTTTTTTCATGTTCTGGGTATTACAAATAATGCTGCTATAAACATAGTTGAACAAATGCTTTTGTAGTATGATTGAGCATCTTTTGGGTATATGCTCAAGCGTGGTATTGCTGGATACGCTATCATTAGTGTTTGAGCTTTGCATCTTTTTTTTTATTATTAAATTATAAAAGTTTCCATTTCTGCCCCTCCTCCCAACACCCTCCCACTCCCCCCACTCCCTCTCCTCCTTCCTCTTCGTCCCTTAGGACAGTCAGGGTTTCCTGCCCTGTGGGAAGTTCAAGTTCCTTCCCCCCTCCCTCCAGGTCCAGGGAAGGTGAGAATCCAAACAGACTGGATCGCCAAAATCCAGTATATGCAGAAGTAGCAAGTCCCAGCGTCATTGTCAATGGCATTTCAGAAAGGCTCCTGGCCAGCCACATTCAGAGAATCTAGTTGGATCACGTCCTCGTTCAGTCCCAGTCCAACTGGCCTTGGTGAACTCTCATTATATCAGTCCCCTTGTATCAGTGGGTGCTCGCATCCCTCGCAGTCCTGATTTCTTTTTTCATTTTCTTCATCCTTCTGCTCCTCATTTGGACCGTGGAGGGCTCAGTCCGGTGCTCCAATATGGGTCTCTGTCTGTATCGCCATCCATCGTCGGATGAAGGTTTCCTCTGCTCTTGCCTTCTTTGCTCATGTTCTCTTTCCTTCTGCCTCTCGTTTGGACCTAGGGAGCTAGGTCCAGTGTTCCAACGTGGGTCTCCGCCTCCATCTCCATCCCTTGCCAGATGAGGGTTCTATGGTGATATGCAAAATATTCATCAGTATGGTTGTGGGCCAAGGCCGGTTCAGGCACCCTCTCCTCTGTCCAGAGAACAATCTGGGGATCTCTCCTTGGACCTGGGATCCCCTTTATAATCAAGTCTCTTGTAAACCCTAAAATGACTCCCTTAGTTGAGGTATATACTTCCCTGATCCCATATCCATCCTTCCTCCCTCCCCCCATCCCAGTCCCCCGATCTTTCCCCATTCCTTCCCTACTCCCTTCTCTCTAACCCTCTCCCCTTCCAACAGCCCCCCCCACCCCCTCATGCACCCGAGGTTACCTGGCACTCTTGTCTATTTCCAATCTCCAGGAGGATAGCTACATGATTTTCATCAGGTTCACCTTCTTATTTAGCTTCCCTAGGATCACGAAAAATAGGCTCAAAGACCTTTAATTATGGTTAGAATCCACTTATGAGTGAATACATACCATATTCCTCTTTTTGGGTCTGGCTTACCTCACTCAGTAAAGCGTTTTCTATTTCCATCCATTTGCATGCAAAATTCAAGATGTCATTGTTTTTTACCGCTGAGTAAAACTCTAATGTGTATATGTTCCACACCTTTTTAAACCATTCTTCTATTGAGGGGCACCTAGGTTGTTTCCAGGTTCTGGCTATTACAAATAGTGCTGCTATGAACATAGTTGAACAAATGCTTTTGTAGTATGTTAGGGAATCTCTTGGGTATATTCCCAAGAGTGGAATTGCTGGGTCCTGAGGGAGGTTGACTCCCAGTTTCCTGAGAAACCGCCACACTGATTTCCACAGTGGCTGCACAAGTTTGCATTCCCACCAACAATGGATGAGTGTTCCCCTCATTCCACATCCTCTCCAGCATAGGCTATCATTGGTGTTTTTGAGTTTGGCTATTCTGACAGGTGTAAGATGATATCTCAAAGTGGTTTTGATTTGCATTTCCCTGATCGCTAAGGAGGTTGAGCATGACCTTAAGTGCTTTTTAGCCATTCGGAGTTCATCTGTTGTGAATTCTCTGTTCAGTTCAGTACCCCATTTTTTAATTGGGTTAATTAGAGTTTTAGTGTCTAGTTTCTTGAGTTCTTTGTATATTTTGGAGATCAGACCTTTGTCTGTTGAGGGGTTTGTGAAGATCTTTTCCCAGTCAGAAGGTATCCTTTTTGCCTTACTGACAGTGTCCTTTGCTTTACAGAAGCTTCTCAGTTTCAGTAGGTCCCATTTATTTATTGTTTCTCTTATTGTCTGCGCTCCTGGGCTTCTGCTTAGGAAGTGGTCTCCTGTGCCTATATCTTGTAGACTATTTCCCACTTTCTCTTCTATCAGGTTCAAAGTGGTCGGATTAATGTTGATGTCTTTAATCCATTTGGACCTGAGTTTTGTGCATGGTGATAGATATGGATCTATTTTCATTCTTCTACAGGTTGACATCCAGTTATGCCAGCACCATTTGTTAAAGATGCTATCCTTCTTCCATTGTATAGCTTTAGCTCCCTTGTCAAAAATCAAGTGTTCATAAGTTTGTGGGTTAATACCCGGGTCTTCTATTCGATTCCATAGGTCGACTTCTCTGTTGTTATGCCAATACCAAGCTATTTTCAATACTGTTGCTCTGTAATAGAGTTTGAAGTCAGGGATGGTAATGCCTCCAGAAGTTCCTTTATTGTATAAGATTGTTTTGGCTATCCTGGATTTTTTGTTTTTCCATATAAACTTGGTTATTGTTCTCTCAAGGTCTGTGAAGAAGTTTGATGGGATTTTGATGGGAATTGCATTGAATCTATAGATTGCTTTTGGTAGAATTGCCATTTTTACTACGTTGATTCTCCCAATCCAAGAGCAGGGAAGGTCTTTCCATTTTCTGGTTTCCTCCTCAATTTCTTTCTTCAAAGACTTAAAGTTCTTGTCAAATAAGTCTTTCACTTCCTTGGTTAGAGTTACCCCAAGATATTTTATGCTATTTGTGGCTATCATGAAAGGTGATGTTTCTCTGATTTCCCTCTCTGCTTCTTTATCCTTTGTGTATAGGAGGGCTACCGATTTTTGGAGTTGATCTTGTATCCTGCCACATTACTAAAGGTGTTTATCAACTGTAGGAGTTCTTTGGTAGAGTTTTTGGGGTCGCTTATGTACACTATCATATCGTCTGCAAATAACGAAAGTTTAACTTCATCCTTTCCAATTCGAATCCCCTTGATCCCCTTATGTTGTCTTATTGCTATTGCTAGAACTTCAAGCACTATATTGAAGAGGTATGGTGAGAGTGGACAGCCTTGTCGTGTTCCTGATTTTAGTGGAAAGGCTTTGAGTTTCTCTCCATTCAATTTGATGTTAGCTGACGGCTTTCTGTATATTGCTTTTATTATATTTAGGTATGATCCTTGTATCCCCAGTCTCTCTAACACCTTTGTCATAAATGGGTGTTGAATTTTGTCAAATGCTTTTTCAGCATCCAATGAAATGATCATATGGTTTTTTTCTTTCAGTTTATTTATATGATGGATTACATTGATAGATTTGCGTATGTTGAACCAGCCCTGCATCTCTGGAATGAAGCCGACTTGATCATAATGGATAATTTTTCTAATGTGTTCTTGGATTCGGTTTGCCAGTTTTTTATTGAGAATTTTCGCGTCGATGTTCATGATTGAGATTGGTCTGTAATTCTCTTTCTTGGTTGTGTCTTTGTGTGGTTTTGGTATCAGGGTAACTGTAGCTTCATAAAAGGAGTTAGGCAATGACTCTTCTGTTTCTATATTGTGGAATACGTTAAGGAGTATAGGTATTAGCTCTTCGTGGAAGTTCCGGTAGAATTCTGCATTGAAACCATCTGGTCCTGGTCTTTTTTTTGGTAGGGAGATTTTTAATAACAGCTTCTAATTCTTCACGACTGACAGGTCTATTTAGATTGTTCACCTGGTCTTGGTTCAACTTTGGTATATGGTATTTATCTAAAAAAATGTCCATTTCTTTTACATTTTCCAACTTTGTGGCATATAAATTTTCGTAGTAAGATCTAATGATTCTCTGAATTTCCTCTGTGTCTGTGGTTATGTCCCCCTTTTCATTTCTGATCTTATTAATTTGCATGTTCTCTCTCTGCCGTTTGATTAATTTGGATAGGGGCTTGTCGATCTTGTTGATTTTCTCCAAGAACCAGCTTTTTGATTCATTGATTCTTTGGATTGTCTTCTGTTTTCCTATTTTGTTGATTTCAGCCCTCAGTTTGATTATTTCCAGTCTTCTACTCCTCCTGGGTGAATCAGCTTCTTTTTTTTCTAGAGCTTTGCTGTTAAGTCTCCAATGTGTGCGTTCTCCGTTTTCTTTAATTGGGCACTTAGTGCTATGAACTTTCCTCTTAGCACTGCTTTCATAGTGTCCCATAGGTTTGAATATGTTGTGTCTTTATTTTCATTAAATTCAAGGAAGACTTTAATTTCTTTCTTTATTTCTTCCTTGACCCAGGGGTGATTCAGTAGTTGACTGTTCAACTTCCATGAATTTGTTGGCTTCCTGGGGGTAGCACTGTTGTTGAATTCTAACTTTAATCCATGGTGGTCTGACAAGACACAGGTGGTTACTAATATTCTTTTGTATCTGTGGAAGTTTGCTTTGTTACCCAGTATGTGGTCAATTTTCGAGAAGGTTCCATGAGCTGCAGAGAAGAAGGTATATTCTTTCCTATTTGGGTGGAATGTTCTATAGATGTCTGTTAAGTCCATTTGATTCAATACCTCCAATAATTCTCTTATTTCTCTGTTAGGTTTCTGTCTGATTGACCTGTCCATTGGTGAGAGAGGAGTGTTGAAGTCTCCTACTATTAGTGTGTGTGATTTGATGGCTGCCTTGAGTTCTAGAAGTGTTTCTTTTACATAAGTAGGAGGCTTTATATTAGGGGCGTAGATATTCAGGATTGAGACTTCCTCCTGATGAATTGTTCCTGTTATGAGTATAAAATGTCCATCTCCATCTCTTCTGATTGATTTTCGTTTGAAGCCAATTTTGTTGGAAATTAGAATGGCCACACCTGCTTGTTTCTTAGGTCCATTTGCTTGAAAAACCTTTTCCCAACCCTTTACTCTGAGTAGATGTCTGTCTTTGTGGTTGAGGTGTGTTTCTTGTAAACAGCAGAATGTTGGATCCTGTTTTCGTTCCCAGTCTCTTAGTCTGTGCCTTTTTATAGGTGAATTGAGTCCATTAATATTAAGTGATATTAATGACCAGTGGTTGTTGACTCCGGTTATTATTATTTTTTGTTTGTTTGTTTAATAGAGTTTGTATGTGTCCCTTCTTTGAGTTAAGCTCGTGAAGGGTCGCTAGATGTCTGAGTTATTGTAAGCAGTGCTGGCAATGTTGGATTCCTTGGGTTGCGATTTTCCTTCTATTACTTTCTGTAAGGCTGGGTTTGTGGCTACAAATTGTTTAAATTTGTTCTTATCCTGGAATATTTTGCTTTCTCCATTGATAGTGAACGATAGCTTGGCTGGGTATAGTAGTCTGGGTTTGCATCCATGGTCTCTTAGTTTCTGCAGTACCTCTATCCAGGACCTTTTGGCTTTCATGGTTTCCATAGAGAAGTCCGGTGTAAGTCTGATAGGTTTACCTTTATAAGTTACTTGCCCTTTTTCCTTTGCTGTTCTTAATATTCTTTCTTTAATCTGTATGTTTTGTGTTTTGATTATTATATGGCGAGGGGATTTTTTTTTTTTGATCAAGTCTATTCGGTGTTCTGTATGCTTCTTGAACCTTCATAGGAATATCATTCTTTAGGTTGGGAAAGTTTTCTTCTATAATTTAGTTGAATATATTTTCTGGGCCTTTGATCTGTCTTTCTTCTCCTTCTTCAATCCCTATTATTCTTAGATTTGGTTTTTTTATTGTGTCCCATATTTCTTGAATGTTTTGTGATGAGAATTTGTTGGATTTGCTGTTTTCTTTGATCAGACCATTTATTTTCTCTATGGTATCTTCAGACTCTGAGATTCGTTCTTCCATCTTTTGTATCCTATTGTTTATGCTTGATTCTGTAGTCTCTGTTCGTTTACCTAGATTTTCCATATCCAGCCGGCCCTCGTTTTGTGTTTTCTTCATTGCTTCCATTTCAATTTTCAATTCCTGAACTGTTTCCATTACCTGTTTGATTGTTTTTTCTTGGTTTCCCAGTGTATCATTCATGGGATTTACTCATTTTTTTCGATCTTTTTGTTATATTTCTCATCCATTTCTTTACTCATTTCTTCAATCTTTTTATTATACTTCTCATCCAGTTCTTTAAGGGAGTTATTCATATCCTGTTTAAGGGACTCTATTACTTTCATAATGGCATTTTTTTCTGCTTCTTCTGAATTAAGAGGTTCAAGTCCTTCTATTGTAGGGTCATTGGGATCTGGTGTTTTCATGTTGTTTTTTTAGATTGTTGGAGGATTTCTTGCCTTGGTGTCTGCCCATCTCTTCCTTCAAATGCTCTCTATTGGATCTTCTAGTACCAGGTCAGGTTCCCTTGTTGGGCAGGGACTTCACTGACAGAAGGCCTACCTTTCCTCAGGCAGTCTATTGAAACACAGGCACTCCTTCCTGCCGGGTTGCACTCGCAGTCCAGGCCCAGCGAGCAAGGGAGTTGCTCTGGGGAGATCTTGTGGCCCCAGAGGGAAGGGGGGAAGAGAGGAAGGTGTGCCTGGATAAAGGCTGGGACGGGAGAGCTCCGCAGGGAGGAGCCGCCACTGCAGGGTGACCAGAAAGTCAAGGGGGGCGGGGAAAGTCTGAATTCCTCCTAGGGGAAGCCCTCTGGCCAGGAGAAAACTCACCCCTCCTCCAATGGATGTCTGCTAGAAGTTCACTGTCTCTTGCTGGCCAGGAATGTGGCTGAGCTGAGACAGAGCTTGCCTGTCGTTAGGCAGGCTCTCAAAGCACAGGAACTGCCCCTGCCAGACTTAGCCCACAGCCCAGGCCCAGCATGCAAGGGAGCAGCTCTGGGGAGATGTTGTGGCCCCAGAGGGGAGGGGGGAAGAGAGGAAGGTGTAACTGAATAAAGGCTGGGATGGGATTCGGGAGAGCTCCGCAGGGAGGAGCCGCCTCTGCCAGGTGACCAGAAATTCGAGGGGGCGGGGAAAGTCTGAATTCCTCCTAGCAGAAGCCCTAGGGCCAGGAGAAAACTCACCCCTCCTCCAATGGATGTCTGCTAGAAGTTCACTCTCTCTTGCTGGCCAGGAATGTGATTGAGCTGAGACAGGGCTTGCCTGTCGTCAGGCAGGCTCTCAAAGCACCGGAACTGCCCTGCCGGACTGAGCCCACAGCCCAGGCCCAGCGTGCAAGGGAGCAGCTCTGGGGAGATCTTGTGGCTCCAGAGGGGAGGGGGGGAAGAGAGCGAGCTTTGCATCTTAAAACACCTATTATTTAAACATTGTAAGAAGTTATGCTGAAGCCTGTTTTGTGAGCTTGTCCCTTTTAAATAGGCAAACCTCCCAGCCATCAAACTGCATTAGAGTTCTTGAGAAGGATGAAATTTTACCTGACTTATTGCTTTAAAAATGACAGAGAACCTTCTTGATGGGTTACCTAGACAGCCACTCCCCAGGGTCCTCCATGGTTGTTGAGGGCAGGGGCTTCAGGGTAACATTTGCCTTTTGCTGTCAGTGTGGGGCCTGCTGGGCTTCGGAAGGTCCTGCAGTTTAGGAGTTCGTAGGAAGACCAGCCTACCATGCCCTGGGCAACCAGACAGTCGATTCCATTGTCTTGTTGTCCATTGTTTGGAGGTCTTCAACAGTTTAGATGAAAGGCAGTAGTTAACGCTTTCACTTGATGAAATGAGTTATGGATGGATGTTCTTCTGTGCTTATTTATCTTCTTTGGAGAAAATGGGATTGCTGCCAGGAGCTAACCTGGCTTTCTGTTCCAAAAACCCTGTTAATAATTAAACATTTAAATGCCGTATTCCCCAGATCTCCGAGTATTTGAGGGATGTCTATAGGGTTTATATGAGTAGACAATCTTTGCCTTTAGTTACTTATCTTAAGTATGCAGGTAGCTAGTTAAGGCTTTACTCTTGTAACTAATTGTATCAGTACCCAGTACCCACCCACATTAAAGAACTTGATCATGTATAAGATGACTCTTGATCATGTATAAGATGACTCTTAACTTGTATTCCTCAACAGTCTATAGTAGGCTGGCAACTTCCATAAGATTAGGACTTTACCTTACATTCCTGTTGGGTTTAGCCTTACAAATAATGATTTTGAATTGAAGCTCCTTTACTGTTAAAATTAAAGCTCTCAATGAGCACAGGAAAGAAATCAAGATAACCATTCTGTGGGTATCAAGCATATGCTGTTACTGATCTAAATTCTCTAGAAGCTTGGTGTTGAACTTTTGGCAAAGACATAAATATTTCGCTTTTGTTAATCTGAAATAGATCTTTGTAATCCTAAATTTTTATCATTATATAGAATATATTTTAAAACTGAGTGAATCACAATACAGTATGCTGTAACAGATTTGACCATATATTTATCATTTAGAAGTACATACCAATTAAAAATATTTGAGATTTATTGCTTCCTTAATCTAGAAGGAGAGGCAATGAACAGAGCTCATTAGGACTGCTTAAAACATATTTTAGGGGCCCGAAGAGATGGCTCAGAAGTTAAGAGCACTTGCTGCTCTGCCAGAGATCCCGAGTTCAATTCCCAGCAACCATGTGGTGTCTCATAACCATCTTTACTGAGATCTGGTGCCCTCTTCTGGTATGCAAGCAGAACATTATAGACATAATAAATAAATCTTAAAATAATTTTTTAATAGTAAGTATATGTACAAATATACACAGTTGAATTCAGGTTGCATACACATATACATACACACAGAGTTAAAGGTAGCTTATATTCATACATAACATTAAATCAAAAGTCACGTGCGTGCACACACACATATGTTAAATAGGAGTTGAAAGCAGATGATCTTCTGGGTTCTACCAAAAGCATGCCACTGTGCAAAACAGACCAAATGTAACAGAGTCAGTACGAGGAATTTAGAGACAAAAATGTAACTAAAAGGCAAGAGGAGGAAGAGCACCTTCAGTAAAGATGGCTACTAGATTACCTGACCTGCCCTTAGTCAAGATGGTGGTGGTCACATGGCGCAAGTCTCAGCGAAGCCACATATTTTTTAGAGCAGCCCAGCAAATTTTAAACAGGTCCAAATAATAAGAGAAACATACAGGACATGTAGAACATACATTTAAAACAGAATTACATCTGTGTGTCCTCACCATTCACACATTCTTTCATACATGAAGTAGACAGAAAAATTCCCCAGCACTGCTAGCCCCACAGTAGGGTGGGAAGAAGGACCATCAGAGACAGGGCTCCCTGAACAGTGGGGATAGGACAGGTAGAAGAGAGATAGATCCGCCCCAGATTTGGCTTCACTGTGGTGGAAGGCGGCACCCTGCCGGTGGGACAGAGTTTAGCAGGGCTGGATTATACACTGGGAATGAAAGGCAGACAGACAAACAGAAGGGCTAAAGATCAGAGGCCTCACTTTCAATTATGGATCACGGGCAGAAGTTATGAGGACTGGGAGCTTCCATGAGTGAGGAAGGAATCATCCTTTAGACTCCGGCGTCCCAGAAACTGAGAAGGGAAGACCAGACATGAACGACACGGGCTGCCCTTGCAGTCTGTCAAGCACAAAGGCAGGGGCCAGGGGCTCTGAGTCCCTGGGATTGTAGGTGCCCAGTACTGAGTCTTTTGGAGCAAAGCCAGAAGGCGAGGACACCTCAGGCCAAATGAATCCTTACTCATGAAAGCAGTGAGCCTGAACCTGAACTAAAGTGAGCTCCTGGTTTCTTCCCTGCCACAAGGGAAGAATGCAAGCCTAGGAGCATGGCCAGGGACACTGCCATTTGCTGCACTCTGTGAAATGGAGACCAGTCAAGCTGCTCACTCAGACCCACATTCAGACAGTAGAGGGGTCCTGTCTGTCACATGATGAATAAACCCCATAGAAGAAAACTTTTCCAACCTATAGAAGGACATGCCTGTGAACGTAGAAGTTTACAGAACACCAAATAGACTGGACCAGAAAAAAAGTTTCCCTTGTCACATAGTAAAAAAAGCACTAAAGATAAAGAATAAAGAAAGAATATTCAGAGCTGCAAAGGAAAAAGGCCAAGTAACACATGAAGGCAGACCTATCAGAATTACACCTGAATTCTTAACGGAAACAATGAAAGTCGGAAGGTCCTGAATAGATGTTCTGCAGGCACTAAGAGACCACGGATGCCAGTCCAGACTACTATACCCAGCAAAGCTTTCAATCACCATAGAAGGAGAAAACAAGATATTCCATGACAAAACCAGATTTAAAAAAATATTTATCCAACAAATCCAGCCCTATCAAAAGTTCTAGAAGTAAAATTCCAACCCAAGGAAATTAGCTACACCCACAAACCATAGGCAATAGATAATCCCACAACAGCAAAACCCAAAGAAGGGAAACACACACAAAATACCACCACCAGCACAAAACCAGAAAATAACAGGAACTGACAATCATTGATCATTACTATCTCTTAATATCAATGGTTCCAATTCGCCTATAAAAAGACAGGCTAACTGAAATACGAAAAGAGCATTCATTCTTCTGCTGCATACAAAAAATACATCTCAACCTCAAAGACAGACATTTCCTCAGAACAAAGGGTTGGGAAAAGATTTTTTAATCGAATGGACCTAAGGAACAAGATGGAGTAGCTATCCTAATAGCTAACAAAATAGATTTCAAATTAAAATTTATCAAAAGAGATGAAGAAGGACATTTCATATTCATCATAGGAAAAATCCATCAAGATAAAATCTCAATTTTTAACTTCTATGCCCCCAAAACAAGAGCACCCTCATTTTTAAAAGAAAAATTACTAACGCTTAAATCTACGTGAATTTAACAGATATCTATAGAACATTACACCCAAACACAGAAGAATATACCTTCTTCTCAGCACCTCAAGTGATATGACAGACTTTATTGACTCCCCATGGGAGGTCTCACCCTCTGGGATGACTGGGTAGGAGGTGGGGTGGGGGGATGGTGGGAGAGTGAGAGGAGGGGAGGGAGAAGGAACTGGGATTGGTATGTAAAATAAAAGATATTGTTTTTATTAAAAGAATATAAATAGGAAAAATATTGAGTGCTATAGACTTTGGATCTGGTAATTTTTGGTTTGTGCTTTTATTTATTTATATATAATGCTTTATTTTAATAATGTTTCTGGGTGGGAAAGTGGGTGGATCTGGATGGAGATTGAGGGAGTCAACCATGCTCAGAATACATTGAAAAAATAATATTTTCAGTTAATTTTTTTGAAAGGAAAGAAGTAAAGAAAAGAAGCCACTCAATTTGTATAGACCAGCTCAGAGTGTTTTGGTGACCTGAGGCTGCATGTCGTTCAGAATTGGTATCCATACAGCCCAACATAAAATCATAAGCTCCCTGAGAACATTATGAGGTGTGTGTGTGTGTGTGTGTGTGTGTGTGATTGTTTTAGTAACTACATTGTGACTCTTGAGCATGAAGTTTGTAGATGACAACATTCTCCAATATCGTGTAAGGTGAACACATGTGTGCTCTTGTTATTGATACACATGCATGGATTTAGTTTGATGGTAGAATGAGGCTTCAGCTGTTTCATCTTGCAACTGCAAATGGTCAAATTGACACTATAAAATTTGCATGTGCTCCTAGTGACGTAATGAAGTGCAGAAATTATCGATGATATTTTATTCTACTGTTGCAGATAATGGACGTTTAATACTATTTGGAAAACAAGCAAGCATTCTTCTTCATCATTAAGAGCACACACATCTCTGCCATGCCTCACACCCATCACCCAGCCATCATTCTTACACTCAGCTGCCACTTTGCACTGCATCTGCAGCTGATATGTTGCCATATCAAACCTTGCTTTCTATTTTCTTGTCAATTTTCATAATAAAAGTAAAAATAGTTCCTTATCTATTATTATATATAATCACAGCATGACCTCTATAACATCATATAAGAAAACAGAACTCAAAACAGAGAGAAGCTGGTGATGGTGGCATACACCTTTAATCCCAATACTGAAGAACAGAGACAGGAGGATATCTTATTTCAAGCACAGCATGGTCTACACAGTTAATTCCAGGACAGCTGGGACTACACAAATATCTCAACAACAACAAAAAATGAGAAGGAAACTCAAGAGGAATCCATAAAATTAAGAGAAGACAGTGCAATCACCGCACTAGACTCATGTTTAATGATGTGTCCTTGTAGAGGTCGTCAAGAAAATTTATGCACAAAGAAGAAGGTTTCAGTGGGGAAAGAAGAGGGATAAAACAGGACAATTGTGGGTAAAAATAACCAAAGTACATCGATTACATCAATGAAGTTGCCAAAGAAGAAAAAGTGGTTTAAAAAGGAAATCTAGTACAAAAACATTACATCATCATCAGGACAGAATTTCAAAAGAGACAAGGGATAAAATCATCTCCAAATGCCAGAAATTCCTAAAAAATGTTCATGCTAACTCTGGTGACATCATTTACATTTCATAAGTAAGATGGTCAAACTAAGGATATCACCAAAACATTGTCAAGCTACTTCCTGTGTCGTCAAAAATATTTGTGCCAGAGCTTGAGAATGACAATTGACTGATGGGGGAAGCTTTTAGTTGGTTTGACTGCTCACTTCATCTTTAAGGGATAGCCAGCTGTCAGCGCTGGATTTCAAACCATAAGTGCTCCAGGTGGAGGTGGAATTATGGAAAGCTCAAAGTAAGGCAAATAACTCTCTGCATTTCAACACAGCAGAATACAGTTTTGTGACAGTAATGTAGCCTTGCTATTACACTGGGCAAGAGAATTGAAAACAGATCTCAAGATTTCCCAAAATAATGTCACTATTTTGATATATTCCCAAGTTCATTTTACTCGGCATGTTTGTTACCTGCTGATTTTCAAATGGAATGCCTAGAACGGCAGTCTTCTATTCAACCTAAGAATATTTTTGCTCGTGTCTCTTCACATTCTTTCCAGGGCATTTATAGGTCCTTCTCAGAGACCAGCGCTCACACTTCACAACCACACTTTGTATTCACACTGGCACTTTTCCCCAGCACCTACATGTGTGAGCTACTACTTTTAAGAACTGAGTACACAGGATTGGAGAAATGCCTGTAAGTCTTAACAGAACACACGTCTCTTGCAGAGGACCTAAGTTCAATTCTGAGCACCCATGTTGAATGTCTCATAACTGCCGGTAACCTCAGCTCCTCTGGCCTCCAAGGGCACCTGTACTCACATGCACATGCCCAAATCCAAGCACAGACACAAATGTAGACACATACACATAAACAAGGGGTAAAAGTCTTTTAGATAAATGTTTCTAGATATGACAAGGGACCTACACCCGTGAAATCACATCAATATTACTGCTTAAACAAGACCTGAACAATGACAGCACCAGTTGACCTTCTACAGTATTTGGGGAAAAACCAAGGACCCCATTTCAAGATGAAGAGCAACAGGCAATTATAAAGTGCTGAGAGAGGGGGAAGCAGTCTTCCCCAAAGATGACTCCCCTTAATAGTTTTCTAATCCCAAGTGGTCAGACCTAAAAAAACTATGCGTCAAGCAATAATAAACCAACCCTGTAGGCTGAATTTATATTTTTATCCCCTTGTTTGTGTGAGAGAAAGGGAGAGAGATTGAGAGAGAATGATAATGACAGAATAAGAGGTCACAATCTAAAGAGGATGGAGAAACCTGGGAGGATTTAGAGGGATAATAGAGGGGATGTTATAATTCAATTTTAATTTTCTTTTAATTTAAAATGTTAAACACAGTAGTCATAAAATTAGAACTAAAATATCTCAGTCCCACCTTAAAAATTCACCTGAATTCAGAGCTATGCCCATCAAGCTGGGGAGTGAAGCATTTCTTGCTCAAAAGCAATGTCAAATATCCCACAAAATTCACGTTGTCCTCCTTTGCCTTCATGATAAAAGCATACCAAAATAAATTATCCTATTTATATGTGTTCAATTTCTTTATTAGATATTACAAACATGGAACCTGCTCCATAGTTTTGAAAGATTCTGTATAAATGGGCACCATATAATTAGGATTATTTTATTCTCTAGAATTTTGTCACTTACCTGTATGTGCAGATATTGTGTCACTTGTATATGGTCCCTTTCCAGGGGGAAACATCTTCGTTCATTACAACTTGCATTAGTAATGTGTAGCTCAAAACAATTACCCCTTCACTATGGCTCAGAAAACCCAAAAGTCTACATACCCAAAGATCAGATCATTAATTTTGATCCAATTATATCAGGACTGCAGTTCACAACTAGGACAAGAAAACTTCTCTTGGTCATAAAGTGGGAAAGAAGGAAATTCAAAAATAAAACACATGCACACACATGCACGCACACACACACACACGCATGCATGCACACGCATGCACAACTGTTCCTAGGGCAAGGCTAGTCTGTCTTACCCCCCAGAGTTGATCTCACACAGCTCTAACCACCTGTTCTCTAAACTCAGATTCTCAGCTCACTCCAGTCTATATCAGCCTTTTTAAGGGCTGCATCCCTGTCAATCTCACTTCTGGATCTAGTCCAATAAATAATCACTCAAGATCTTACCAAGACCCTTTGATCGACAGAAAATCCTAGGCGCTGTTTCAGAAAACACCACTGCAGTTCTCAGCAGGGAAGCCAGGGCTCATTTAATCTTCCTGACTTTTTTTTAAAATATTTTTTATGGTTTATTTAACTTTATTTTATGTGCATTGGTGTGAAGGTGTCAAATCCCCTGCAACTGGATCTTCAGACAGTTGTGAGCTGCCATGTGGGTGCTGGGAATTGAACCCGGGTCCTCTGGAAGAGCAGTCAGTGCTCTTAACCACTGAGCCATCTCTCCAGCCCCCAATCTTCCTGACTTTTAAATTCAATCCTGAAGCTCTTGCTTTGAGATAAACGCCAATAAACAATAAACGGGTAACAAGTAACAGATACATGTCAATGTGACTCATTAGTATATTTAACTGTGCATGACAGCAAAATGTGATCAATGACCACAGGGTAAATACTTGCTTTTGAGATTTCTCGGTGACATCCTAGCAGTTTAGGAAAGTCAGAGTGAGCAAAGATTAATTCATCAGACTGTTCCAACAGATGGTTCCATAGTATGATCAGAACTCGCCGAGGTTAATAAGAAGATGTACTGAAACTCTTCCTCACCAAGTATGGCTCTGCATAATTCTCACTAAAAACTGTATAACTTTATCTGTGTATTTGTAGTTCTATAACTGTTTCATGATAAACTGGTTATCTGTATTATTTAAAATGGAAAGAAAGAAACCAAAGAAACGAAAATTGATCTTATCAGAGTGCAAAAGGATATAAGAGGTAAGAAAGGCCACACTTTTGTCTCAGTGTAGGCACAGTGGATTTCCTGGGGTCTCAGGCCCTCCTCAACCACAACCTTAGCACCCTCTTTTCCGGGTCTTTATCCAGGATTAGCTCAGAGGATGTCAATGTGGTGACCATGTCGTTTTTACCCAAACCAGGAAACTGCCTTAGCTAATAAAGCCAATCAGAGCAGAGGTGCACAGGTATAAAAGGCCTGTGAGGTCACGGAGCACTCACCTCCTTCATCCTTCAAGGGCTGTGTCCACCCTGCCCTCCTTCAACCCGAGAGCTTTCCTGGGAAGATGGCAGCAGTCTTGATTCTCCTGACCTTTCTTCTGCCACTTGGAGCTGGTGCAGGTGAGTGAACACCCCTTTCCAGGGCTCCATCCCATAATACCTCTGTGGAGTCTCTGCCCAGCTCTAGTCAGGAACTTTCTGCCCTGAACCAGGAGGTTTCTGAACCTCAGCTCCCAGACCAACCCAGACCTGTTAGCCTGTCACTGGCTAGATCCTCAACAAGGTCTGAAGAAGGAAGGTGTCCTCAGAGGACATGGTGGGCACTAGCTTCTCCCTGCTCTTTGTGTCACCTAGAGAGAGGCTCATACATAGATAGAGATGTTAAGAGAATGAAAACCTCCAAAAAGCACATCATTAACTTCATTTAAGCCCAGATCAATGGCCCCTTTAATGACCTTCCTGCAATGGAGTAAGGCCACCAGCTCAAGAATATTATCATTATTTAGCAACCTCTCCACTCAATTTCTGAAGAAAGAGGCCCAGGGCAACAAATGCCAGCATTACACCCTCCACTAAATTTTCAGGTTTAGTTGGCTTCTCCACTTCTTTCTGCTTGTCCCTAGCTGTTCCTGTCTTTGTCAGCACACAACTCCAATGGCCCCAGGGCCCTGAATCCCATGAGTTCTGAACTACTAGCCCTGCAACTACCTAGAAGTCATTCATTCATTCATGCAGCCAAAAGCATTTATTGAGAACCCAAGATGTGTTGGGCACCAGAATAGGAGAGTTTTAAAAAAATATCCACCGGATAGGGGTTGGGTAAAAGGTGAAAACATTATACCAATCAAGACAACAGAGGGTTGGAGAGATGCAGTAAGAAAGAAAAGATCAAGGCAATTTACCTCAGTGTAGCCTCATGTATTTAGAGCTTGTCCTTCCATGCATTTGTAAAGCAGGGCCTGGAGGAGTGCTACCCACCCCTTTTTAGAGCAGGGCCCTGAGGCTTAGAATTCAGCAGAGATTATTCTATGTGTAAGGAATTCCGTCTACAACATCTTGGGGAACTGCAGATCCCATTGCCTTTACCCTCCAGACCTCATCTGCTTCTCACAGACACCCCATATTCTGTCTTTTCTTTCAGAGGAGATCATCGGGGGCCATGAGGTGAAGCCCCACTCCCGTCCCTACATGGCATTTGTTGAATTTGTGAATATTGATGGGAATAAGAGTCGCTGTGGAGGCTTCCTGGTAAAAGACAACTTTGTGCTGACAGCTGCTCACTGCAGGGGAAGGTGAGGAGAAGTAGCTGGCCCATGCTTTCTGAGATCCCGAAAGGAGTTTAAATGCTTTAATTGTGATTCCTTCTTTGAGAGCTCACTGGAGGGCAGGACTGTGACAATGGAAGTTGACCACAGGGAAACTTTGAGGACAAAGGGTGAGAGGTCAGAGGCAGCAGCACAGTTGAGTTGAAAGCAACTACACTGGTCAGACTACAGCAGTGGTTGAGGTTGAACGTGCACATTAAGAGTCAATACAAACTTTGGAGTATTGCTGAGAAGTAAGAGGGAGCCTCCAGGAGTCTAGTGTCCTTGAGAAGACAAAAGCAGTAGTTCACACCCTGAGGCCCTTCTGTCTCCTCAGTCCCCTCAGCTAGAGCCCCACCCTGGCCACCTAGCCTCTTACAGCTCATGGACTGTGTCCTCTCTCACTCCACATCTCCCATCTGTACTCTGCTCTCTACAGCTCAATGAAAGTCACTCTCGGAGCCCACAACGTAACAATCAAAGAGAAGACCCAGCAGATCATTCCTGTGGCAAAAGCCATCCCACATCCAGACTACAATCCTATGGATAACTCCAATGACATCATGCTCTTGAAGGTGAGAAGAGAACCCCATCCTGTCCATTGGTTGCTACTCCTGCTCTCACCGCGTTCCTTTCATCTCTTCCATCCTGGTGTCTCAGCCCAGCAGTCAATGAGCCGCACTCTTTCTTCTTCCCACAGCTGGAGAGGAAGGCCAAGAGGACCAAAGCTGTGAAGCCCCTCAACCTTCCCAGGCGCAAGGTCTGTGTGAAGCCAGGGGATATGTGCTATGTGGCTGGTTGGGGAAGGACAGACCTGGATGGTGACAGGTCAAACACACTTCAAGAGGTAGAGCTGACCATCCAGAAGAATCAGGTGTGTGAGTCCCGCTTCCCAAGTCGTTACAACAAAGCCATTGAGATCTGTGTGGGGGACCCAAAGATCAAACGAGCTTCCTTTAAGGTAAATTGTATTGTCCTTCTCTTGGGGCTCCATGGGAGGGGAAAAGCAATCTAGGACCTAGAGACCAAGAATTAGGGACTCCTTTTCTCGCTGACTGTGATATTTCTCACTGGAAACAGCAGAAAGCAGTAACTAGCTAGGGCATCAGAGATGACAAGCAACTACTGTGAAGTCAGCTTGTTGCAAGGTTTTACATGGATTTAGTCCACCACATTAGTGCCAATTGTTGCAAGGAGGGGGCTGTTTGTTTGTTCCAGCTGCCCAGAACCAAAATAATCACACAGAAACTGTATTACTTAAATCACTGCTTGGCCTATTAGCTCTAACCTCTTATTGGTCAACTCTTATATCTTAATTTAACCCATTTTTATTAATCTGTATATATCCATGTGACAGTGGCTTACTGGCAAAGATTTGGCATGTCTGACCCTGGCTGCGGTCCCATGGCATCTCTCTGACTCTGCCTTCTTTCTCCCAGGATTTAGTTCAGTCTTCCCTGCCTACCTAAGTTCTGCTCTATCAACAGGCCAAGGCAGTTTTTTTTAAATTCATTAATGGTAATGACAGCACACAGAGGGGACTCCCACATCAGCTGGTATAAAGCAGGATTTGCACTGTCCTCCTGTCACTGAGGCCCAGGCTTTAGAAAGCTGTGCTCCCTGTGTGTTTCGTTACCATGTGGGGGGTCTCCTCAGAGCAGGCACCCACTTTTGTCAATTGTCTTGTCCTCCATGCTCACATGAGGCTCAATCACCTGTCCACAATTCTAAACAACAGCTTTGACCTGAGGGTTCAACACACCTTCATAGAAAATGGATCATAGACTTGGAGTCTGGACTCAGGAGGGAGGTGAAGCAGTAACCCTTTTCTAAATTGGAGTGGGAAGCCCAGGGTTCCCAGGTCTGCCCTCTGATCTCCCTCACCCAGAACACACAAGTCATGCTTTATGGTGGGAGGGTGGGCTAGTGTGCTATCAGCTCCGTCCCCTGTGCCCCTCTCTATTCACAGGGGGATTCCGGAGGGCCTCTCCTGTGTAACAAAGCGGTTGCAGGCATCGTCTCCTTTGGGTATAAAAATGGTTCAGCT
Source organism: Myodes glareolus (assembly GCF_982192425.1). Lineage (NCBI taxonomy): Eukaryota > Metazoa > Chordata > Mammalia > Rodentia > Cricetidae > Myodes > Myodes glareolus. Next base: position 21,019,322 of record NC_142037.1, on the reverse strand, counting down.
CCAAGAGTCTTCACCAAAGTGTCAAGTTTCCTATCCTGGATAAAGAAAACGATGAAACACAGCTAATTACAGAGCAAACCAGGCCCCTCCAGCTGAGTCTAAGATTGTCCTAGGATAGAAGCCAGCATCTCAATAAAGGTCTCTTTGCAGAATCAGAAGACTGGTTTCATATCACAGGGACCAACTCTGTGCTAGGCAGGCCAATGGCACACTTCTATTTACTGCTCATTCCTCAACCATGTGCACACCTTGCCCAAAGCTCAGGCAAGGACATTGACCAGCTTCTTTTATCTTGCCCCTCTGTGCAGTGCCTGGCCTTCCGACAGGCCCAAAGCTGAGCTTGGGTTTCTCTTGTCTTGGGGCTCAGGGTGAACATTTTTCCTCCTCTGTGTCATATGAAAGAAAGGTGAGAGCAAGCACAATTGTTCCTGGAGACGGGGGGAGACAGCTGAGGCCAGTGTAGATGGACCTTCCTGGGCAGAGTATTATTGCTCCACAGCTTAACCATTAAGGTGATAGCAATTTCAGTATCCCCACTTTCTCATGTATCCTCCTCTGAAGCAGGGCCAAGTTCCTCCAGCCTCTAAGCTCCACCCCCTTCTCTTTTATGCCTGCTCTGAGACTCTATCAACTTCTATGCTTAGTAGTCCATGCTAATCTTTACATGTCCCCACCTCTTATCCCCCTACCTAGGACACCCAAATCCACATGTGGTTCCTTTCATTAGGGCCTCAGACCTGTGGTGCCAGCCTAAATCATGACCTAGCAGGGAGGGACTGACAAAGGTCCAGACTAGAAGTGGCACCACAGAGGACATTGAGACCAGGGCTCTCAATGTCTGTCTCCAAACCCTGCACCCCAGCTCCCACATGCTTAGACCTAGGGAAGCTCTTCACAGTCAGCTCACTCACACCCCCAACCTCTGCATGTGCTCAGCATCCATAGCAGCGGGGTCTCTCAGCAGCATGAGCTCCTCTGAGCTTGTTCATCTCAATCATTGCCGGCTTCTAGGCTATGGTGTCCTGCTGTCATTTTGTCACTGTCAGTCTTTGATATCCCCAAGACAAAAGAACTAAAAGTCTCTACTTTTCCATCAGTCAGCACTGAAGTATACAAGGTTTACAAATGGTCTTAGGCAATTAGCTCCTATGGGAAATTATTCAGAAAATCGGCATTCCACCCAGGAGTGGGCAGTAGGTAGAGAATAACACAACCTTGTTGTGTGTATTCTAAAGATGGCAGAAACAGGGGCAGTATGCTGATTTCAATCCTAAGAGATGCACATGCTCAGAAACATAATTCAGATACAGAATTACATGTGAGTCAGGAGGCTGTGAAATAAACAAAAATGAAATAAAAGGTGTGGGGAAGAACCTGTGATATTTCAACATTCTTAGTTATGGCTGTATCCATAGTTCCTCAGACTACCTGGGATTCTCTTACGAAGTTCTGGGCATGAGACTGTAGCCAGAATGTGTGTGTGTGTGTGTGTGTGTGTGTGTGTGTGTGTGTGTTTATATAAGAGTCTCCCTACATTGGACGCACACTGCTAAAAAAAAAAAATCCATGCTGCCAGGGGTTTTTGCACATGCATTAATCCAGCACATGAGGGGCAGAGGCAGGCAGATCTCTGACTCCAAGGCCAGACAAGGTTGTAGAGAGAAGACTCTCAAAATAAACTAATAAAAAATTAGTTTATAAAAAATATAAACTAATAATAAATTAACTTAAATAAACAGAAAACTCCAAGCAGCCTTGGCTCAGGGTCCTGTCCTGTCAGGCACTTAACAGATAACATGACTGGCAGCTAAGCTTAGTGGTTCCCTGTCCCACACAGACAGCATGTATGTACTTCCTGGATTGGAAGTAAAATCTTGCTTTGGATCAGGAAACTTTCAAGGACAAGGTTTTATATAGGAAGAGACGTAGGTGGCACACAGTTTTTGATAGAGAGGTGGAAATCAAAACCTGCCCTGGAGACAGATTAAGGACCCAGCTCCTTTAGAGACAACAAAAACAAAGAAGAGTGCAGAATCAAAGAAACGTGTGTTTGAAAACATATGGTCATATATGTATTTAGAAGTCATATTTATTTGAGGAGATGGTTCTAAGGCTACAAATAACTCTGAAAACCATTATTGTATATCCATTAGAGAGGATATAAAATAATTTTCTATGAATAGGAAGTAACTGACCTGACAAACAGTATGAACCATATTGGGGTGAGGCTGAACTTAGCCTGGGATTCCCTGAAGAATTGACCTCAATGTCATGTATTTTCCAATCAGTAATTTGGCGTCATCCCACAAACAGATGAGCCCATTCTCTGGCTCTCCCTGGAGAGAACCGCCTGGGCTCCTCACACAGATGCATAGTGAAGGAGTCCAAAGCCACCTTGCTTTGCTCCCTTGAGCACATATTGGAGTAGATTCAGGCAGTAAAGGCCTAAACCCAGAGTGCTTCAGATTCCTCTGCTCCTTGGACGTTTCTCTCAGCCCTGACCATTTGTATAGAGCTCACTCTGCTCCCCTAACATCCTTAGCGATGTTCTGAACCTGAAAGAGGAAATGCTTCAACTCATCAAGAGCCACTTCGCTGTTCTTCCAGGCTATTGCAGTCCAGGAAGCCAGAGAGAAAACTTTAAGACATCCTTTAAGAGCAGACACTAGAACACAAGTTCTCCTGGTTCATGATTGGGAATACATGCTGGTATACCTCCATTGTCCTGTCCAGCGCCATACATCTCCCAGCCGCATTTTCTGTGGACTTAGAGAATGTAGTTTCTGTTCTGTATTTATTTGATTTCCATGCCACATTTTTGTGGTGTTTTCAGTGAGGATGTCCTCTCCTAGGCTAATGTATTTGAACATCTGGTTCCGATTTGATGATGATATTTGGGGATGTTAGGTAATATGGTTTTGATGGAGCAAGTCCATTGGTGGGGCAGGCTTTTACTCACACCATTACCAATTCTCTCTCTCTCTCTCTCTCTCTCTCTCTCTCTTTCTCTCTCTCTCTCTCTCTCTCTCTCTCTCTCTCTCTCTCTCTCTGTCTGTCTCTGTCTCTGCTATGCCTTCCTGTGTGTGTGTTTGTAACTATAGAGTATGACTTTTGAGTATGAAGTTTGTAGATGACAACATATTCCAATGTGGTGCAAAATGAATATATGTGTGCTCTTGCTATTGTTAAACATGCATGACTTCAGTGTGATGCTGCCAGTGTTTTATGTTCTAACTGCAGACAGACAAGCTGGCACCATTATGGTTTCATGTGTTCCTGGTGACTTAATTATTAAAACATAGAGAATATCCATGATATTTTAATTTACATTACAGATAACGGGTGTTTAATGGTATTTGGAGAACAAGCAAGCATTCTTTTTGGATCCCTAAGACACACACGCCTCAGCCTTGCCTCACACACCACCACCAGCCACCATTCTTACACTCAGCTGTCACTTTCAGCTGCATCCACAGTTGAGACGTGGAGTTGCCAAGCCTTGCTTTCTATTTTCTTTTCAATATTTGTTATAAAAGCATAGTTCCTTATCTATTATTATTTTTAATTTCAGCATGACTTCTTTACCATGATAGAATATAATACAACTCAAAAAAAGAGAGATGATTTCTCAGATGAAAGTGGGTAGACACTTATTTTTTTCAGGTAATTACAAGGCTATGTTCAGCCTTTGGGGATTTGCGAGTGTTCACAAAGGTAGAAACAGAAAAGGCACTACAGGAAAATCATGCTACCTAACATAGCAGCTGTCAAGGATGGTGACACCAGGACAGAGCAGTGGAACTGAAAAGAACGTCTTCTCAATAACAAAAGCACTTATGTTTCAATCCAGGGTGCTGAGGGTGTGGCTCACTGGATAAGAGCACTAGCTGAACAAGAAGGAGAATCTGAGTTCAGATCCCTAGCATCCACATAACAGATGCTGAGTGGGTATAAGTGGATTCTAGTCATAAATAATGGACATTGAACCTATAATTTGTGATTCTAGAGAAGCTAAATAAGAAGGTGAGCCTAAAGAAAAACATAGTTATTCTCCTGGATACTGGAAGTTGACAAAATTGCTGGGCAGGGGTTGGGATCATGGGGGTGGGGGTGAGGTGGGGAAAAGGGGAGATGGGAGGAGAGAAGGGAGAAGGGGAGGATGGGGAGAGCTTGAGGGAATGGGATGGTTGGGATGAAGGAGGGGTGGATGTGGGAGCAGGGAAGCATATATCTTAATTAAGGGAGCCATTTTAGGGTTGGCAAGAGACTTGACTCTAGAGGGGTTTCCATGTGTCCAAGGAGATGTCCCCAGCTTGTTCCTTGAGCAGCAGAGGAGAGGGTGCCTGAACTGGCCTTGTCCTATAGCCACATTGATGAATATCTTGCATATTACCATAGAACCTTCATCTGGTAATGGATGGAGATAGAGATAGAGATCCACATTGGCGCACTGGACTGAGTTCCCAAGGTCCTGATGAGGAGCAGAAGGAGGGAGAACATGAGCAAGGAAGTCAGGGCTGTGAGGGGTGCGTTCACCCACTGAGATGGTGGGACAGATCTACTGGAAGATCACCAAGGCCAGTTGGAATGGGACTGATGGAGCATGTGATCAAACCGGACTCTCTGAATGTGGCTGACGGTGGAGGCTGACTGAGAAGTCAAGGACAATGGTGCTGGGCATTGATTCTACTGCATGGATTGGCTTTGTGGGAGCCTTGTCTGTTTGGATGCTCACCATTCAGGACCTGGGGGGAGCGGAGAGGACCTTGGACTTCCCATAGGATAGGGAAACCTGAGTGCTCTTTGGTCTGGAGAAGGAAGGGGAGTGGGAGTGGGGGAAGTGGAAGGGGAGGGAAGTGGGAGGATGGGAAGAGGGGAGGAGGTAGAAATTTTTAATAAAAAAAAGAGGCTGAGTGAGGCTGATGGGCCTGTATCCTCAGTGCAAATGCAGGAAGACTGCTGATGCTTGCTGCTACCAGCTTCAACAAAACAGACTGTTCCAGGTTCAGGGATAGACCCCATCTCAAAGGAGTGAGACAGAAAACAGTAGAGGAACCTGACATCTTTCTCTGCACTTATACAGGCATGGGAACACATACACTGACATACATGTGTACACACAAGCACCACACATAAAAAAAGATAGTTATACCTGTTCTAGTTATGTTTCATTACTGTAATAAAACACTGTAACAAAGAAAGTTCTTGGCCAGAAAAAGGTTGATTTGACTCACATGTCGCACCTGCACTCCATCACTGATGGAAGTTAGGGCAGGAACTCAAGCAGGAGCAGAGGCAGGAAGCTCAGAGGAAAGCTGCCTAATGGATCAGCTGCTTTCTTTTCTAACCCAGGACCATATGCCCATGGATGGCACTATCCACACTAGGCTAGACCCAACTCAATCCATTAGCAAACAAGAAAGTACCCCCACAAACATGCCCATAGTCAATCTAATGGGCACAATCTTGAATTGAGTTCTCTTCCTAGGTGTTTCTAGTTTATGTTGAGTTGATAAAAAGCACAGTCATTTAGCTCGGCTCTGTGGTATAAAGCTAGACATGTGGTTAGGTGGTTGTTTTTAAAAGAACAAACAAAACAATCCCTGATGACTATTTTTCAATAGTGAGTCTTCGGGGAGGTGTACAAATAGTGTTTCAGATCTGACACGCTCTAAGTAGTTAGGAATATTTATTTCTAAACTAATTCATTCTCACCATATTATAAGCAACTGAACTGAGGAAACTGAATAAAAATCTGTCCAAAGAAGTTTGAAGTACAGAACCACTAATTTTAAATCTTATTCTTTAGGGATTGATGACAGTGCTCATGCTGAATAAAACCCAACCTCCCATTTTGATTATAGGTAGTGATGATGGAGCCAATGTCACTGTAGAAATGGCTTATGTAGTGACACTGAAAACCACTAAATAAATGTATTTTCATGGGCCAGTGCAAAAATTTATTGAAGCGGTTTGTTGCAGGGAGGGGGCTGCTTGTTTGTCCCAGCCTCCCAACTTGCTCAGTTGATAGAGCATGGGACTCTTAATTCCAGAATTGAATTGTGGGTTCATGCCCCACATTGGGCTCCCAGTTAGCTTAGCCCTAAGATACCCACACAGAAACTGTATTAATTAAAACACTGCTTGGCCATTAGTTTTAACTTCTTATTGGCTAACTCTTACATATTAGTTTAACCCATCTACTTTAATCTGTGTATCACCACGTGGCAATGGTTTACTGGAGATTCTAACTGGCCTCTGTCTCAGGCAGAAGATCCATGGCTTCTCTCTGACTCTTCTTTCTTCCTCCCAGAATTCAGTTCTGTCTTCTCTGCCTACTTAAGTTCTGGCCTATCAGGCCAAAGCAGTTTCCTTATTCGTTAACCAATACAGGCAGCATATAGAAAGAAGGACCTCCTACACTAGTTGATTTCTTCGTCCATGATTAACCCAAACAGTACAGCTGCTGCTGCTGGCCAGAGATGGTAGTTCAAAGAGACAGACCCAGTCTGTCAGTGGTGGAGAAAGCCTTTAATCCCAGTGCTGGGGAGCAGAGGCAGCTGGATCTCTGAGATCAAATGCAGCATGGTGTGCAGAGCAAGTTCCATAACTGCCATGGCTACACAGAGAAACCCTGTCTCAAAAATAAATGAATGAATGAATGAACAAACAAATAAATAAAATGAAAATGTATATCAACATAAGAATAGAAGAACTCATAAAAATAAGAGAAGACAGTGCAATCACCACACTAACCTCATGTTTAATGATGTGTCCTGGCAGAGGTCATCAAGAAAAGTTAGGCACAGAGAAGAAGGTCTCTCTCAGTGGAAATGGTGGGAGATGAGAGGTGATGATCTTCGGTAAAAATGCACAAAATACATTGAATACAATATATAAAATTGTCAAAAAGAACAAAAATAAGTTCTAAAAGAACATTTAATGCAAAATCATTAAAAAATGGATAACATCATATAGATCATCATCAATTCTGAATTTCATAAGGGACAAGGGATTAAATCATCTCCAGTGCTGGGATTTTCTGAAAAGTGTTCATGCTAACTATGGTGAAATCATTTACATTTCAGAGGTAAGATGTTCAAGCTAAGGACATTACAAAAACATTAATAAGTTACTTCTGGTGTTGTAAACTATATTCATGCCAGAACTTGTGAATGAAACTCAATTACAGATTGAACTTTTAGTGCATTTTACTGCTCATTTGACCTTTAATGGGGAATCCAAACTCACAATATCATGTTTCACACAGCATAAGTTCTACAGGTAAAGTTTGAATTACATGCATTTCAACTCAGCTGAATATGGTTTTGTGAAAAGTGTTATAGCCTTGCTATTATGTTTGAGAGAGAATTTGAAAACAGATATCACGATTTTTCTGAAATAATATCACTATTTTAGTAAAATCACAATCCCATTTTTTATCAGCTTATATGTTATCTGCCAATGTTACCTTCTGATTTTCAATTGGAAATGCCTAGAATTGCAATACTTCATTCAACATAAAAATATTTTTGATCATGTCTCTTCTCGACATTCATGGGCCTCTTACAGGACCTTCTCAGATGAGAACTCACCCTTCACAGTCACACTGGATTCACACCATCAGCTTTTCATAGCACCTACACTTGTGAGTCACAGGTCCCAGGAATTGAGCATGGAGGCCTGGAGAGATGGCTCAGACATCTTAATGGTAGAGACTGCTCTTGTAGAGGACCCACGTTCAGTTTTGAGCACCCATGCTGAATGTCTCATAACACTTGTAACCTCAGCACTTCCAGCCTCCAGGGACATGTGTACCCACATGCACGTGGACAAGCAGAGACATATACATACACATAATTTAAAGTTAAAATCCTTGATGCAAATATCTTCTAGATATGAAAGGGAACTACACTTATGGAATCTCAGCAACGTGACTGCTCAAATAAGACCTGAACAATGACAACACCAGTTGAGCTACCAAAGTGGTTGGGAAAATAGTAGGGGGCCCCATTCCAAGATGAAGAGCAACAGCCAATTATAAAGTGCTGAGAGAGGGGGAAATAGTCTTCCCCAAAGATGAGCCCCTCTAATGGTTATCCAATCCCAAGTGGTCAGAGTCAAAATAAATATGTATTCAAGCAATAATAAATTGACACTATAAGATGGATATATATATATATATATATACATGTATATATATATATATATATATATATATATATATAATCTTCGTGTATGTTGAGAGAGAGAGAAAGAGAGAGAATGATAGCTATAGAAATAAGAGGCCTTGAATCTGAATGGGTTGGGACCACCTGGGAGGAGTTAGAGGGATAAAGGCTGATGGTATGATTATATTTTAATTTTCCAATAATTTCAAGTGTTAAGTGCACTAACATATAAATTAGAACCAAAATATCACAGCCCATCTTAGGAATTCACTGAGATTGTAGCTCTGTCCATAAAGGCAGTTGTGTCCAACAAGTCCATTTGTTTTTCAAAGCATTGTCCAATAGCCCACAAAGTTCATGTTGTGCTCATTCAGTAGATTTGTTTGTTTGCTCTGTCTTTTTCTTTTCCGAGACAGCATTTCTCTTTGTACCCTTAGCTGTCCTGGAACTCACTCTGTAGACCAGGGTTACCTTTAACTCTAGACATATGTCTGCCTCTGTCTCCTGAGTCCTGGCATTCAATGCCTGTGCCATCATTGCTCTCTTTACTTTTAAAATAAAAATATTTCAAAACAAATCCTGTCTTTTATATGTGTTCAAATTCTTTAATAGATATCACTAAATTGAAGCCTTATCCATTGTTTTAAAAGATCACCTCTAAATAGGTACCATATAATAATTAACATTCTAATATTCCGTAAGGATTTTGTTGCCTATCTGTATGTGCAGATAGTATATCATTTATATACGGGTCCTTTTCAGGGAGGAAATATCAATTTTTATTATAGCTTCTGTAGTAATGTGTATTCCAAAACAGTTATCTCTTCACTGTGTCCCAGAAATGCCACGAAGTTCCAACCCATGGACCAGATGAGTAATTTAGATCCCATTAATATCTGAACTGCAGTTCACAACTAAGACTAGAAAACCTCTATGTACACCAAGTATAAAAGGAGAAAATTCCAAAATCTCTGAAAACCGTAAAGCTGTGATGGCAAAGCAGGACATGGGTTGCTCTGTGGTTGTTCTGGTTGTCTGTGCATGGAAGCACGCAAGTGCACATGCACACAAATACACACAGACAGACAGACAGACACACACATACACACACACCGCTGTTTGTAAGGCAAGGCCAGCCTGTGTCATTTTCCAGAGCTGATATCACACAGCTCTAACCACCTGTTCTCTAAGCTCAGATCCTCAGCTCATTCCAGTCTATATTAATCTTTTCATGGACTGGGTCCCTGTCTGTCTCACTTCCAAATCTAGCTCAGTAAATAATCATTTAAGATCTTACCAGGGCCTTGTTTATCTATAGAAAATCCTAGGCAATATTGTAGAAAATACCACTACAGTCCTCAGCAGGGAAGTCAGGGCTGATGTATTCTTACTTGTGTCTTAAGAGAGAAATGCCAATACATATTGAACAGGCAACCGATATTTGTCAATTGTGATTTGTTATTATATTAAGTATGTATGTTAGTAAGACACGATCATTGGCCACAGGGTATCACTTGCTTTGGGGATTTCTCTGTGACATCCTAGCAGTTTAGGAGAGTCAGAGTGAGTGAAGATTAATTCATCAGACTATTCCAGTAGATGGTTCCATAGTAGGATCAGAAGTCTCAGAGGTTAATGAGAAGATGTACTGAAACTCTGCCTAGCCAAATATGGCGCAGAATCAGCTTTTAATAAGTACTCTATAACTTTGTCTGTGTATAAGTAGGGTTATAGATGTTTTGTGGTAAATTGTGTGTCAGCATTATTTTTTTTTTAAAAAAAAGGGGAGAAAGAAAAAAAACTAAAGAAATTAAAAAAAGATGTTACCAGAATGAAAAAAAATGTAAGAGATAAGAAAAGCCACCCTTTTGTCTCAGTGCAGGCACAGTGGACTTCCTGGGGTCTCAGGCCCTCCTCAACCACAATCTTAACACCCTCTTTATCCACGTCTTTATCCACGATTAGCTCAGAGGATGTCAATGTGGTGACAGTGTCATTTTTACCCAAACCAGAAAACTGCCTTAGCTACTAAAGCCAATCAGAGCAGAGGTGCACAGGTTTAAAAGGCCTGTGAGGTCACTGAGCGCTCACCTTCTCCATCCTTCAAGGGCTGTGTCCACTCTGCCCTCCTCCAACCCAAGCAACCTCCTAAGAAGATGGCAGCAGTCCTGATTCTCCTGACCTTTCTTCTTTTGCTTGGAAGAGCTGGTGCAGGTGAGTGAACACCCTGTTCCAGAGGTGCCATCCCATAATACCTCTGTGGAGTCTCTGCCCAGCTCTAGTCAGGAACTTCCCGCACTGAACCAGGAGCTTCCTGAACCTCAGGTCCCAGACCAACCCAGACCTGGAAGCCCGTCACTGGCTAGATCCTCAACAAGGTCTGAAGAAGGGCGGTGTCCTCAGAGGACATGGTGGGCACTAGCTTCTCCCTGCTCTTTGTATCACCTGGGGAGTGGATCATCCCCAAAAGGAGTAGCAGAGAATTCAAAGTTACTAAAAAGTAAACCATTAACTCTACCTGAACCCAGATCCTGCGCAGCTTAAATGACCAGTCAGCAATGACGTAAGCCCACCACTTGAAGAATATTATTTATTAATCTGCACCCTCAGGCTACTAAGTCTAGAGGCATAGGGTGACAAGAGGCCTGTTCTGTACACTCCATTACCTTTGCCATCTAGTTTTGCTTTGCCCCCCAGTTCTTTCTACAGGTCCCCAGCTACTGCCATTATACCAGCTGAATCCTACAGTATTCCCTAGGTTCTGATTCCCTTAGCTCTGAGCCACCAGCCCTCCATCTAAGGAAAAATCATTCTTCCATGCAGCTAATTCATTTACTGAGAACCTAGGATATGATGGGCACCAGAACAGGAGAACTTTAGAAAATCCCTAACAACCATGGGGTAAAAGGTGACCAAATTAGCAGAAATCAAGAGAGCAGAGGCATCTGGAGACCCATTACCCAAAGAACACTCACATGAGCCACTCAGGATTCCCTAGGTCTCTGGCATCATGAAGAAAGAAGTTTGTTCCTCCATGCATTTGTAAAGCAGGGGCTGGAGGACAAGTCTTACCCACCTCTTCTCAGAACAGGGCACTGAGGCTTCAGACTCAACAATGATCATTCTATGTGCAAAGAATCCTGTCCACAACAGTCTTGGGGAACTGTAGATCTCACCCCATCACCCCTCCCTAGATCTTCTCTCCTAACTAATTTCTACTTCCAGACACCTCATATTCTAGCCTTTTCTTTCAGAGGAAATCATCGGAGGCCATGAGGTCAAGCCCCACTACCGCCCCTACATGGCATTTATTACATTTGTGAAAGATGATGGTAGAAGTGGTGGCTGCGGAGGCTTCCTGGTAAAAGACAACTTCATGCTGACAGCTGCTCACTGCTGGGAAAGGTGAGGAGAAGGAGCTGGCCTATGCTTTCCAAGACCCTAAGAGGAGTTTCCATCCTCTACTTGTGGCTGCTCCTCTGATAGCTCCCAAGGGTGCAGGGCTGTGACAATGGAAGTCTGTCATCAGGGAAACTTTGAGGTCAAAGTGTGAGAGTCCAGAGGCAGCAGCACAGTTGAGTTGAAAGTAACTACACTGGTTAGACTAAAGCAGTGGTTGAGGTTGAAAGTGCACATTAAGAGTCGATGCAAACTTTGGAGGATTGCCTGAAAACAAGAGCAAGTTCCCAGGAGTCTAGTGTTCTTGTAAAGGAAGAGCAGTTCACACCCTATGATGCTTCTGTCTCCCTAGTCCCCTCAGCTAGAGCCCCACCCTGCCCACCCAGCCTCTTACAGCTCCTGGACTGTGTCCTCTCTCACTCCGCATCTCCCATCTGCACTCTGCTCTCTACAGCTCAATGAAAGTCACTCTAGGAGCCCACAACAGAATGATCCAGGAGAAGACCCAGCAGACCATCCCTGTGGAAAAAGCCATCCCACATCCAGCCTTCAATCCTAAGGATGGCTCCAATGACATTATGCTCTTAAAGGTTAGTCCTGCCTACACAGCTTTCTGATCTTTGCCTGCTGCAGAGATTGCCTTTCTTCTCCTTCTCTCACCCTGTTTCTTTCCTCTCTTCCATCATGGTTTACAAAGTGTTCCAGGCCAGCAGACTCATGACTGAGCTACTGTCTCCCTGCCTCTTCTCTTTCAGCTGGATAGAAAGGCCAAGATGACTAAAGCTGTGAGGCCTCTCAACTTACCTAGTAGCAAGGTCCATGTGAAGCCAGGGGACGTGTGCTATGTGGCTGGTTGGGGACAGTTGGCCCCAAAGGGTAAACTCCCAAACACACTACAAGAAGTGGAGCTGACAGTCCAAAAGGATCAGGAGTGTGAGTCCCAGTATCCAGATCTGTACAACAAAGCCATTGAGATGTGTGTGGGGGACCCAAAGATCAAGAGAGCTTCCTTTTATGTAAGTTTGATTTTCATCCTCTTTCTGTTCTGTGGGAGGGAAAAGCAATCTGAAACCTAGAGAGCAAGTTTCAAGGGACTTTTTGTTTTGATCTTTCTCCATGGGAACCGCAGTAACCAGTAACTAACTAGGCCCTCAGAGCAGACAAGGAGCCTCCGTGAAGACAGCTGGTAAAAAGCAGGATTTGCATAGTCATCCTGACTCCTGGGCACAGGCTTTAGAAAGCAGTGCGCCCTATGTGTGTCATTACCTCAGAGCAGGCACCCACATTTGTCAATGGTCTGGTCCTCTATGCTGCCATCAGTCTCACTCACCTGTCCCCATGTTCTTAAACAATTGCCGGGAGCTGAGGGTCCCACACACCTTCATAGATAGTGGATCACAGACAAGGTGAGAGGACAGAGGACTGGTTCTGGTGGAAGTGAAGCAGTAACCCTGTACACAGCAGAGTGGGAAGCCCAGGAGAGCCAGGCCTGCCCTCCGATCTTCCATAAGCAGGGCACACAAGTCATACTCCTTGGAGAGGAACCTTGACATGAGAGAGCAGTTGGGACGAGGGTGAACATCTGCTTAGTCTTCTGTGACCCTTCTCTATTCACAGGGAGATTCTGGAGGACCTCTCATGTGTAAAAAAGCAGCTGTGGGCATCGTCTCCTTTGGACACACTGATGGCTCAGCTCCAAGAGTCTTCACCAGAGTGTCAAGTTTCCTACCCTGGATAAAGAAAACGATGAAACATAGCTAAATACAGAGCAAACCAGACCCCTCCCTGACTCATCATCTTCCCTACATCTGAGTTCAGGATTGCCCTAGGACAGAAGCCAGCATCTCAATAAAGGTCCCTTTGCAGAATCAAAAGACTGCTTTTTATCACAGCGACCAACTCTATACTAGGAAGGCCAATGTCTCACTTAAGCTCTCTGCTCGCCCCACATCCATACTCACATCTTGTCTAAAGCTCCTGCAAGGCTTTTGCCCAGCTTGTTTGTAATTGTCCCACTGTGCAGTGCCTGCCTTCTGACATGCCTAAAGCGAGATGTGCTGTCTCTCATCTTGGGGCTCAGGGTTAGCTTTTGTCTTTCTCTCGGTCATATGGACAAAAGGAGAGGGAAAGCATCATTGGTCCAGGAGTCTGGGGAGACAGAGCCTGAGGTCACTGTAGATGGATCTTCCTGGGCGGAATATCTCTGTCCCACTGCTTCACCTCTCCATGTCACCAACGTGACAGCAATTTTGATATCCCCTCTTTTTCATCTAGAACAAGTTTCATTATCCTCCTCTGAGAACAGGGCCAAGCTTCCTAGGGCTTCTTATCTCCACCCCTTTCTTTTTTATGCTCTGAATTTATCAACTCCTATGCTTTACAGTCCATGCTAATCTTTACAAGTCCCAACTTTTTACCCCCTACCTAGGACACCCAAATCCACATGTGATTCCATTCATTACGGTCTAAGACTTGTGGGTCCAGGTGGGCAGGGAGGTGGCTCACAAAGTCCAGGGCAGAGGTGTCATTACAGAGGGTCCATGGAGTACAGAGCCCTCAGTGTCTCTCTCCATACCCATGTACCCCACTTCACACATGCTCAGGACCTCCTGTTCATGGATGAGACGAACCACAGTTGGCTAGGACCAACTCTAACCATTAGCAATCAAGAAACTATACCCACAGTCAATGTAATGATCACAATCCTCAACTGAGGGCTACTCTTCCCAGGTGTTTCTAGTTTGTGTGGAGTTGGCAAAAAGTGCCCAGCACAATCAATGAGATAGGTTTTGTGGTAAAAAGCTAGACATGAGGGTATGTGGTTGTATTTAAAAGAACAAAACAAAACAAACCCTGACGACCGTTTGTTGATAGAGAGTCTGCTGAGAGGTGTACCTGTAGTGATTCAACTGACAGGCTCTAAGGAGGGAGGAATATTTATTTCTAAACCCATTTGATCTCACCAGATCATAACCAAGCGAACTGAGGAAATTTAAAACAATTCTATTCAAAGAAGTTTGAAGACCAGAACCACTAATTGTAAATCCTACTCTTTGGAGATTGATGGCCGTGCTGATGCTAAATAGAGCCCAACCTACCATGCTGATTACAGGTAGTGATGCTGGAGGTAACTTCACTGAAGAAATGGCTTGTTTAGTGCCATTGGAAACACTAAATCAATCTATTTGTATGGGCAGTGGAAAAACATATCGAAGAGGGTTTCTTTGTTCTTAACCAACCTAACTAGTACAGCTGCTGCTGATGCCTAGAGATGGTTGTTCAAAAAGACATAACCAGCCTGGCAGTGGTGGAGAAAACCTTTGATCCCAGCACTGGGGAGCAGAGGCAGTTGGATCTCTGAGGTCAAGTTCAACCTAGTATACAAGGCAAGTGCCATAACAGTCAGTGATACACAGAGAACCCTTGTCTCAAAAATTAATAATTGAATAAATAGAATAAAACAAACATGTAAATTAAAATTAAAATAGAGGAACTTGTAAAATTATAGAAGATAGTGCAATTACAACACTAACTTCATGTTCAATGATGTGTCCATGCAGAGGTCTTCAAGAAAATTTGTGCACAGAGAAGAAGGTCTCAGTGGGGATGTTGGGCAATGAGAGAGCATGATCTTAGAAAAAATGACCAAAATACATTGAATACATATATAAAATTGTCTAAGAA
The DNA here is from genome assembly GCF_982192425.1 of Myodes glareolus. Classification (NCBI taxonomy): domain Eukaryota; kingdom Metazoa; phylum Chordata; class Mammalia; order Rodentia; family Cricetidae; genus Myodes; species Myodes glareolus. The sequence continues at coordinate 21,004,068 of NC_142037.1, read as the reverse complement.
TAAAAAGTAAGCCCTAAGAGGACATTTAATGCAAAATAATTAAAATATGGGTAGCATCATATAGATGATCATCACTTCTAAATTTCATAAGGATCAAGAGATTAAATCATCTCCAATGCCAAGCTAAAGACATTACCAAAACATTGTCAAGTTACTTCCAATGTTGTAAACAATATTTATGCCAGAACTTGGGAATGAATACTCAATTTCAGATTGAATTTTAGTGGATTTGACTGTTCATTTCATCTTTAAAAGAAAACTAAATTCTCAATACCATGTTTAGCAAGGTACATGCTCCAAGTGAAGGTTGATTTACTGTAAGCTCAAATTAAGGCCAATAATTGCATGCTTTTAAAACAAGTTGAATATGGTTTTGTAAACAGTGATATAGCCTTGCTATTACATTTGAGAGAGAATTTGAAAACAGATATCAAGATTTCCAGAAATAATGTCACTTTTTTGGTATAATCACGAGTCCATTTTTCATTAGCATATATGTTACCTGCTGACTTTCAGTTGGAAATGCCTAGAACTGCAATCCTTCCTTCAACTTAAAAATATTTCCATCATGTTTGTTCTCAACATTTATGGACCTCTTACAGGACCTTCTCTAGATTCATGGGCCTCTTACAGGACCTTCTCAGATGAGACCTCACCCTTCACAGTCACACTGGATTCACACCATCAGCTTTTCATAGCACCTACACTTGTGAGTCACAGCTTTCAGGAACTGAGCATGCAGCCTGGAGAGATGGTTCAGATGTCGTAATGGTAGAGATTGCTCTTGCAGAGGACTCAAGTTCAGTTCTGAGCACCCATGTTGAATGTCTTATAACTTGTGGCCCTTTCTCTCCTGGCTACTGCCTTTCTCTTCTTATCCCATCCCAGCTTGCCCCCAGGGAAGGCACCCCTTCCCTTCTGTGGGGTCATAGGATCCCCCACCTCAGCTTGCTTCGGGGCTGAGGGTCTGGGGACAAAGTGGTGAGTGCAACTGCTGCAGGAGTTTCTTTGTCCCACTGAGCCTGCACCTAGCAAGCCCGCCCTTTTGTCTGCGATGTCCCTGGCCAGAAAGTGGCCCTCATGCTGTACCAGAAGATCCATCTGGAGGGCTTACTTCAGGGTGGAGAGGATCTGAGAGACAACTCCAGTGCTGAGGGGACCTAAGAGAGGGCAGACCAAGAAAAACCCCCAAGTACACAGGTAGCTACAGCAAAGATCAGACCAAGCCGCCAAGACTCTCCTAACAGCATTTGAAGGAAGAGATGTGCAGAAACCAATGCAAGAATTCCTCCAACAATCTGAAAAGCAACACGTTAATACCAGAATCCAGCAAACATACAACAGGAAGACTTGAATACCCTAATCCAGAAGAAGTAGAAGAAATTGACTTTAGACATAGCATTATGAGAATGTTAGAGACCATTAAACAGGATGTGAAAAACTCCTTTAAAGAAATGGATGAGAAGATTAATAAAAAGTTAGCAGAAATGAATAAATCCCTCAAAGATACCCAAGAAAACCAAGAAAAAGCAATCAAACAGGTAAGGGAAACAGTCCAAGACTTGAAAACTGAAATGGAGGCAATGAAGAAAACATAAACCGAGAGATGGCAGGATATGGAAAATCAGGGTAAATTGAACAGAAACTACAGAAACAAGTATAACCAACAGAATACAATAGGTAGAAGAATGAATCTCAGATGCTGAAGACACTATAGATGAAATAAACCGACTGATCAAAGAAAAGAGCAAATCCAACAAATTCTCATCACAAAACATCCAGGAAATCTGGGACACCATAAAAAGACCAAACCTAAGAATAATAGGGATAGAAGAAAGAGAATTACAGCTCAAATGCCCAGAAAATAAATTCATCAAAATTATAGAAGGAAACTTTCCCAACCTAAAGAAGGATATTCCTATGAAGGTACAAGAAGCATACAGAATACCGAACAGACTGGATCAAAAAGAATACCATCCCCTTGTCATATAATAATCAAAACACAAAACATACAGAATAAAGAAAGAATATTAAGAGATGTAAAGGAAAAAAGGTCAAGTAACATATAAAGGTAAACCTATCATAATTACACCTGACTTCTCTATGGAAACAATGAAAGTCAGAAGGTCTTGGATAGATGTGTTGCAGAAACTAAGAGACCATGGATGCAAGCCCAGCCAATCTATCGTTCACTATCAATGGAGAAAACAAGATATTCCAGGATAAAAACAAATTTAAACAGTACATAGCCACAAATCCAGCCTTACAGAAAGTCACAGAAGTAAGGTCAAAACCCAAGGAACCCAACAACACCCACAATAATGCAGACATCTAACAACCCTCCACCAGCACAACTCAAAGAAGCGAAACACACAAACTCTACCACCAAAAAAAAAAAAAAATAAATAAAATAACCGGAGTTCAAAACCACTGGTCATTAACATCATTTAATATCAATAGACTCAATTCACCTATAAAAAGGCACAGGTTAAGAGAATGAATGTGAAAACAGGATCCAACATTGTGCTGTTTACAAGAAACACACCTCAACTACAAAGACAGACATTTACTCAGAGTAAAGGGTTGGGAAAAATTTTTTCAATCAAACTGACCTAAGAAACAAGTGGGCGTGGCTATATGAATATCTAACAAAATTAACTTCAAACTAAAATCAATCAGAAGAGATGAAGATGGACACTTTATACTCATAACAGGACCAGTTCATCAGGATGAAGTCTCAGTCCTGAATATCTATGTCCCTAATATAAAAGAACCCACTTATGTAAAAGAAACACTTCTAGAACTCAAGGCAGTCATCAAACCACACACACTAATAGTAGGAGACTTCAACACTCCTCTCTCAACAATGGACAGGTCAACCAGACAGAAATCTAACAGAGAAATAAGAGAAATAACGGAGGTAATGAATCAAATGGACTTAACAGACACCTATAGAACATTCCACCCAAATAGGAAAGAATATACCTTCTTCTCAGCATCTCATGGAACCTTCTCAAAAATTGATCACATACTCAGTAACAAAGTAAACTTCAACAGATACAAAAAAATTTTAGTGCCTACCTGTGTCTTATCGGATCACCATGGAATAAAGTTAGAATTTAACAATAATTCTACACCCAGAAAGTCTACAAACTCATGGAAACTGAACAGTCAACTACTGAACTACCCCTGGATCAAGGAAGAAATAAAGAAAGAAATTAAAGTCTTCCTTGAATTCAGTGAAAATAGAGACACAACATACCCAAACCTATGGGACGGTATGAAAGCAGTGCTAAGTGGAATGTTCATAGCTCTAAGTGCCCACATTAAAAAAACGGAGAAAGCTCCATTAGAGACTTAACAGCACAGCTGAAAGCTCTAGGAAAAAAAAGAAGCAGACTCATCCAGGAGGAGGAGAAGACTGGAAATAATCAAACTGAGGGCTGAAATCAACACAATAGAAATACAGAAAACAATCTAAAAAATCAATGAAACAAAGAGCTGGTCTTTGAGAAAGTCAACAAGATTGACAAACCCCTATCCAAACTAAACAAAAGGTAGAGAGAGGACATGCCAACTAACAAGATCAGAAATGAAAAGGGGGACATAACAACAGACACTGAGGAAATTCAGAGAATCATTAGGTCTTACTACAAAATCCTATATGTCACAAAATTGGAAAATGTAAAATAAATGGACTTGTTTTTAGATAAATACCATATATCAAAATTAAATCAAGACCAGGTGAACAATTTAAATAGACCTATAAGTCATGAGGAAATAGAAGCTGTCATAAAAAACCTCCCAACCAAAAAAAGCTCAGGACCAGATGGTTTTAATGCAGAATTTTACCAGAACTTCCAAGAAGTGCTGATACCTGTATTTCTTAATGTGTTTCACATAATAGAAACAGAAGAGTCATTGCCAAACTCTTTTTATGAAGCTAAAGTTACTCTGATTCCAAAACCACACAAATACTCAACCAAGAAAGAGAATTATAGAACAATCTCGCTCATGAACATTGATGCAAAAATTCTCAATAAAATACTGGCAAACCGAATCCAAGAACACATCAAAAAAATTATCCATTATGATCAAGTAGGCTTCATCCCAGAGATGTAGGGCTGGTTCTACATACAAAAATCTATCAATGTAATCCATCATATAAAAAATGAAAGAAAAAAACATATGATCATTTCATTAGATGCTGAAAAAGCATTTGACAAGATTCAACACCTCTTTAGGGCAAAGGTGTTGGAGAGATTATTGATACGAGGATCATACCTAAATATAATAAATGCAATATACAGCAAGACAACAACTAATACCAAATTAAATGCAGAGAAACTCAAAGCCACTCCACTAAAATCAGGAACAAGACAAGGCTGTCCACTCTCCCCATATCTCTTTAGCATAGTGCTTGAAATTCTAGCAATAGCAATAAGACAATATAAAGAGATCAAGGGGATTTGAATCGGAAATAAAGAAGTCAAACTTTCGTTAATTGCAGATGATATAATAGTGTACATTAGTGACCCCAAAAACTCTACCAAAGAACTCCTAAAGCTGATAAATACCTTCAGTGATGTGGCAGGATACAAGATCAACTCAAAAAAATCAGTAACCCTCCTTTACACAAAAGATAGAGAAGCAAAGAGGGAAATCAGAGAAACTTCAGCTTTCACAATAGCAACAAATGGCATAAAGTATCTTGGGGTAACACTAACCAAGGAAGTGAAAGATCCATTTGACAAGAACTTTAAGGCTTTGAAGAAAGAAATTGAAGAGGACACCAGAAAATGGAAGGATCTTCCATGCTCTTGGATGGGTATGATCAACATAGTAATAATGGCAATTCTACCAAAGGCAATCTATAAATTCAATGCAATCCCCATCAAAATCCCAACAAAATTCTTCACTGACATTGAGAGAACAATAATCAATTTTATATGGAAAAACAAAAAACCCAGGATAGCCAAAATAATCCCATACAATAAAGGAACTTCCGTAGGCATTACTATCCCTGACTTCAAACTCTATTTCAGAGCTACAGTATTGAAAACAGCTTGGTATTGGCATAAAAACAAAGACGTTGACCAATGGAATTGAATCAAAGACCTAGATGTTAACCCACAAACCTATGAACACTGGATTTTTGACAAAGGAGATAAAAGTATACAATGAAAGAAAGAATATATCTTCAACAAATGGTGCTGGCATAACTGGATGTCAACCTGTAGAAAAATGAAAGTAGATCCATATCTATCACCATGCACAAAAATCAAGTCCAAATGGATTAAATACCTCAATATAAATCCGACTACACTGAATCTGATAGAAGAGAAAGTGGGAAGTAGACTGCAACACATGGGCACAGGAGACCACTTCCTATGTATAATCCCAGTAGCATAGACAATAAGAGCAACATTGAATAAATGGGACCTCCTGAAACTGAGAAGCTTCTGTAAAGTAAAGGACACTGTCATTAAGACAAAAAGGCCTCCTACTGAAAGGGAGAAGATCTTCACCAACCCCGCATGAGACAAAGGTTTGATCTCCAAAATACATAAAGAACTCAAAAAACTAGACTTCAAAATTCTAATTAACCCAATTAAAAAATGGGATACTGAACTGAACATAGAATTCTCAACAGAAGAAGTTCAAATGGCCAAAAGACACTTAAGATCATGTTCAACTTCCTTAGCAATCAGGGAAATGCAAATCAAAACAACTTTGAGATACCATTACACCTGTCAGAATGGCTTAAATCAAAAACACCAAGGATAGCCTATGCTGGAGAGGATATGGAGTAAGGAGAACACTCATCCATTGCTGGTGGGAATGCAAACTTATGCAACCACTTTGGAAATCAGTGTGGCGGTTTCTCAGGAAATTGGGAATCAACCTACCTCAAGATTCAGCAATACCACTTTTGGGAATATACCCAAGAGATGCCCTATCATACTACAAAAGCATTTATTCAACTATGTACATAGCAGCATTATTTGTAATAGCTAGAACCTGGAAACAACCTAGATGACCCGCAATGGAAGAATGGATAAAGAGAGTGTCAAATATATACACATTAGAGTACTACTCAGCAGTAAAAAAATGACATCTTGAATTTTGCATGCAAGTGGATGGAAATAGAAAACACTATTCTGAGTGAGATAATCCAGACTCAAAGGGATAAATATTGTATGTACTCATTCATTAGTGGATTCTAGCCATAAACCAAAGACATTAAGCCTATTGTTCACAAGCCTAGAGAAGCCAAATAACAAGGTGAACCCAAAGAAAAGCATATACAGATCCTCCTGGAAATTGGAAGTAAACAAGATTGCCAGGCAAAAGTTGGGAACATGGGGTGGGTGTAGGGGTGGGGGTGAGGTTGGGGGAAGGGGAGGGGGGAGAGAGAAGGGAGAAGGGAAAGACTGGGGAGAGCTTGGGGAAGTGGGAGCGTGGAGATGGATGAAGGGTGGATATAGGAGCAGGGAATAAGATATCTACATTAAGGGAGCCATTTTAGAGTTGGCAAGAGAGTTGGCTTTAGAGGGGATCCCAGGTGTCCAAGGGGATGTCCCCAGCTAGGTCCTTGGGCAGCAGAGCAGAGGGTTCCTGAACTGGCCTTGCTCCACTATCACACTGATGACTATCTCAAATATCACCATAGAATCTTCGTCCAGCGACAGACGGAGATAGAGAGAGAGACCCTCATCAGAGCAACGGCCTGAGGCCCCAAGGTCCAGTTGAAGAGTAGGAGGGAGAAGATGAGCAAGGAAGTCTGAACTATGAGGGGTTAGTCCACCCACTGAGGCAGTGTGCCTGTTTTAATGGGAGCTCACCAATCCAGCTGGACAGGGACTGAATTAGTAAGTGATCAAACAGGACTCTCTGATTGTGGCTGACAATGGGGGCTGACTGAGAAGCCATTTGATAAAGTCACTGTGACTTGGTTTTACAACATGTTCTGGCTTTTTGGGACCCTAGTCTATATGAATGCACAGCTTCCTAGGCCTGGATGTAGTGGGGAGGGCCTTGGACTTCCCACAGGGCAGGGTTCTCTGCCCTCTCTCCAGCAGGGAGGGGGGGAGGAGAGTGAGTGGAGGAGCTGGAGGGGATTGGGAGGAGGGTAGGAAGTGTAAATTTTTGAATGGAAAAATAAATAAATAAATAAATAAACTGCAGATTTCAAACAATTTATTATTAAAAACAGGTTTGCATAAAAAACCTACTTGTAACCTCAGTTCCTCTGGCCTCCAAGGGCGTGTGTGCTCACATGCTTATGCCCCAACCTGAACACAGACACATGCACATAATCAAAAGTTAAATCCTTGATATAATTATCTTCTAGATATGACAAAGAAACTACACCTGTGAAATTTCAGCAATATGACTGCTTAAATAAGACCTGAACAATGACAACACCAGTTGAGCTTCTAAAGTGTTTGGGGAAAGTCAAGGGCCCTCATCCCAAGATGAAATGCAACAGGCAATTTTAAAGTGCTGAGAGAGGGGGAAATAGTCTTTCCTAAAGACGAGCTTCCCTAATGATTATCCAATCCCAAGTGATCAGACTTAAAATAAATATGTATTCAAGCAATAATAAACTGACTCTGTAAGATGCATTTATTTATATTTTTATGTCTGTATATGTTAAGAGAGTAAAGAGAGAGGATTATAACTGAAGCATAAGAAGCCTTGAATCTCAAGTGGATGAAGCAACCTGGGAGAAGCTAGATGGATTAAGGTGGGTGGTATGATTTAATTTTAATTTTTCTATTAATTCCAAGTGTTAAGCACACTAACAGTAAAATCAGAACCAAAATATCTCATCCCATCTTAGGAATTCACTGAGATTGTAGCTCTGTCCATAAAGGCAGTTGTGCCCAACAAGTCCATTTGTTTCTCAAAAGCATTGTCCAATAGCCCACAAAGTTCGTGTTGTGCTCATTTACTGTTTCTGTTTGTTTGCTCTTTCTTTTGTTATTTTTTTCCTTTTCTGAGACACCGCTTCTCTGTGCGCCCTTAGCTGTCCTGAAACTCACTCTGCAGACCAGGCTTCCCTTGAACTCACAGAGATATGTCTGTCTCTGTCTGCTGATTGCTGGAATTAAAGGTATGTGTCACCATGGCTCCCCTTATTTTTAGGACAAAAGCAATCTAAAATAAATTCTATTACTAAGATTGTTCAATTTCTTTATTATATATCACTAAATTGGAGCCTGCTCCATAGTTTTAAAAGATTCCCTCCAAATGGGTACCATATAATTAGGATTATTATATTGTGTAAAGATTTTGGTGCATACCTGTATGTGCAGACAATGTATCAGTCATATATGGCTCCTTTTCAGGGAGGAATTATCAATTTTCATTATATCTTATATAGTAATATGTATCCCAAAACACTTATCCCTTCACTGTGACCCAGATATGCCACAAAGTTCCAATCCCTGGACCAGATGAGTAATTTAGATCCAATTAATATATGAACTTCAGTTCACAAGTAGGATAAGAAAGACTCTATGGAGATCAAGTATGAAAGGAGGAAATTGAAAAAAAAAATCTCTGAAAATCATAAAGCTATGCAGATAAAACAGGACCTGGGTTGCTCTGGGATTATCTGGATGTGCTCTCTCTCTCTCTCTCTCTCTCTCTCTCTCTCTCTCTCTCTCTCTCTCACACACACACACACACACACACACACACACACACACACAGACACAACCCTACATTCCTCTGTCCTTAGGGCAAGGCCAGCCTCTGTCACCTTCCAGAGCTGATCTCACACAGCTCTAACCACCTGTTCTCTAAGCTCAGATCCTCAGCTCACTCCAGTCTATATCAGCCTTTTCATGGGCTGGGTCCCTGTCACTTCTGGATCTAGCTCACTAAATAATCATTTAAGATCTTACCAGGGCTTTGTTTATCTACAGAAAATCCTAGGCAATGAAGTAGAAAATACCACTACAGTCGTCAGCAGGGAAGTCAGGGCTGATGTAATCTTACTTTTGTCTTAAGAGAGAAATGCCAACACATATTGATCAGGAAACCGATACTTGTCAATTTTGATTTGTTATTATACTTACGTATGTAAGATAGTAAGACACAATCAAAATTGGCCACAGGGTATCGCTTGCTTTAGGGATTTCTCTGTGACATCCTAGCAGTTTAGGAGAGTCAGAGTGAGTGAAGATTAATTCATCAGACTATTCCAACTGATGGTTCCTCAGTATGATCAGAACTCCCAGAGGTTAATGAGATGAGGTACTAAAATTCTGCATAGCCAAATACGGCTCTATATCAACCCTCACAAAATACTGTAGAACATAGTCTGTGTATTTGTTGTCCAATAATTGTTTCTTTCTTGTCTGTATTATTTAAAATGCAAAGAAAGAGAGAAACAAGCAATCAAACAAAAAAAAAAACCCAAAAGATTTCTTACCAGAATTCGAAAGAATATAAGAGGTAAGAAAGTAAGTACATTCTTTGGGTTCAATACAGACACTGGACTTCCTGGGTTCTCAGGGCCCCTTAACCACAGGCTCAACACCCTCTGCTCTCTTGGTCTTTATCCCAACTTAGCTCATGTCAGTGTGGTAACAGTGACATTTTTACCCAACCCAGAAAATGGCCTTAGCTACTTAAGCCAATCAGAGCAGAGGTGCACAAGTTTAAAAGGCCTGCGAGGTCACGGAGCGCTCACCTCCTTCATCCTTCAAGGGCTGTGTCCACTCTGCCCTCCTCCAACCCAAGAGCCTTCCTGGGAAGATGGCAGCAGTCCTGATTCTCCTGACCTTTCTTCTGCCATTTGGAGCTGGTGCAGGTGAGTGAACACCCCTGTTCCGGAGGTGCCATCCCATAATACCTCTGTGGAGTCTCTGCCCAGCTCTAGTCAGGAACTTCCTGCACTGAACCAAGAGCTTTCTGAACCTCAGGTCCCAGAGTAACCCAGACCTGGAAATCTGTGACTGGCTAGATCCTCAGCAAGGTCTGAAGAAGGGCGGTGTCCTCAGAGAACATGGTGGGCACTAGCTTCTCCCTGCTGTTTTTGCCACCTGGATAGTGGATCATCCCTAAAAGGAGAAGTAGCAGAGAATGCAAAGTTACTAAAAAATACATCATTTACTTACCTGAACCCAGATCCAGGGCAGCTTTAATGACCAGCCAGCAGTGGAGTAAGGCCACTAGCTCAGGAATATTATCATTATTTAGCAAGCTCCTCACTCAATTGCTGAAGAAAGAGACCCAGGGTGACAAATGCCAGCATTGCACCCTCCTCTAAAATTGCAGTTTTGGTTGACCTCTCCACTTCTTTCTGCATGTTCTTAGCTATTCCTGTCTATGCCAGCACATAACTCTAAGGGCCCAGGGCCCTGAATCCCATGCTATCTTAACTACTAGCCCTGCAGCTAACTAGAAGTCATTCATTCATGCAGCTAAAAGCATTTGTTAAGAACCCAAGATGTGTTGGGCACCAGAATAGAATTTTAAAAGAGCTACCTGATAGGGGTTGAGGAAAAAGGTAAAAACATGACACCAATCAGTACATCAGAGGATCAGGGAGACGCAATAAGAAAGAAAAGACCAAAGCAATTCAGCAAGTACCCCCTCAGTGTAACCTCATGAATTTAGAGCTTGTCCCATCATGTGTTTATAAAGCAGGGCCTGGAGGACAAGTGCTACCCACCCCTTTTCAGAGATGGGCCCTGAGCCTTAGGATTCAGCAAAGATTATTCTATGTGTAAGGAATTCAGTCTACAACGTCTTGGGGAGCTGCAGATCCCATTGCCTTCACCCTCCTGGCCTCATCTGCTGCTCTCAGACACCCCATATTCTGTCTTTTCTTTCAGAGGAGATCATCGGGGGCCATGAGGTTAAGCCTCACTCCCATCCATACATGGCATTTATTGAATATCTGGATGGTAAGGGGAAGAAGAATTGCTGTGGAGGCTTTCTGGTGCGAGATAATTTTGTGCTGACAGCTGCTCACTGCAGGGGAAGGTGAGGAGGAACAACTGGCCCGAGCTTTCTGAGACCCCAACAGGAGGTTCCATCCTCTACTTGTGGCTGCTCCTCTGAGAGCTCACTAGAGGGCAGGGCTGTGACAAAGGAAGTCTGTCATCAGGGCATCTTTGAGGTGAAAGGGTGAGAGTCCAGAGGCAGCAGCACAGTGGAGTTGAAAGCAACTACACTGGTCAGACTACAGCAGTAGCTGAGGTTGAAAGTGCACTTTCAGAGTCAATGCAAACTTTGGAAAATTGTGGAGAAGTAAGAGGGAGCCTCCAGGAGTTTAGTGTCCTTGAGAAGACAAAGCAGTAGGTCACACTCTTAGGCCCTTCTGTCTCCCCAGCCCCCTCAGCTAGAGCCCCACCCTGCCCACCCAGCCTCTTACAGCTCCTGGACTGTGTCCTCTCTCACTCCACATCTCTCATCTGCACTCTGCTCTCTACAGCTCAATGAAAGTCACTCTAGGAGCCCACAACATCAAGATCCAGGAGAAGACCCAGCAGATCATCCCTGTGGCAAAAGCCATCCCACACCCAGGCTTTAATAATGAAACCATCACAAATGACATCATGCTCTTAAAGGTGAGAAGATCCCCCATTGTGCTCCAGGGATTGTTCCTCCTGCTCTCACCCCAATTCTTTCTTCTCTTCCATCCTGGTGTCTCAGCCCAGCAGTCAATGAGCCACACTCTTCCTTCTTCCCACAGCTGGAGAGGAAGGCCCTAAGGACTAAAGCTGTGAGGCCCCTCAGCCTGCCCAGTTCTGAGGTCCATGTGAAGGTAGGGGACGTGTGCTCAGTGGCAGGTTGGGGAAAGATGGCCCCAGATGGTAAATTCCCAAATGGATTACAAGAAGTAGAGCTAACAGTCCAGAAGGACCAGGAGTGTGAATCCCGCTTTCAAGGCTATTACAACAAAACCATTGAGATCTGTGTGGGGGACCCAAAGATCAATCGTGCTTCCTTTAAGGTAAGTTGGATTGTCCTTCTCTCTGGGCTTCATGGTAGTAGGAAAGGAAATTGGGATTTAGAGACCAAGCATCAGGAACTCCTTTGCCCTCTGGCTGTGATCTTTCTCCCTGGATACAGCAGGAATCAGTAACTAACTAGAGTCTCAGAGCTGACAAGGAGTCAGCTCTGGTGAAGAGAGTTGGTATAAAAGAGGATTTGCAGAGTCCTCCTGTCACCCAGGCCCAGGCTTTAGAAAACTTTGCTCTGCCTGCTTCATTACCTCAAGCAGGGGTCTTCTCAGATCAGGCACCCACTTTTGTCAATGATCTTGTCCTCCATGCTCACATGAGGCCCTACAATCTGTCCACAGTTCAAAACAATAGCTTGGAGCTGAGGGTCCCACACACCTTCATAGAAAATGGATCACAGACTTGGAAAAATGCTACGAACCGGCTCAGGGGAGCCACTCAGACCGTGAGGGAATCAGGGCGAAGGACTGAAGATTTCAGGATACGGCGGAGGAATTGACAGACAGACCACTCTCAATGTATTTTTGAAAATGCTGCTGCGATTTACTTACTTCAGTGCAGGATTATATATTTTCTTTTTACAATCAAAGAATTTGGCAAAGGCATACATCATCAAATCATAGAACAGAAAATAACAGCACAAAACAGTTTACAAAACGAATCTTTGAAGATGCTTTGACTTGGGTACAAGGACTTCTGCTCTCTCACACTTTGCAAAACAAACTCTCTCCTCTTGCCTTCGTGGAGATTACTGCCCTTGAGCTAGACCATCTTTATCAGCTTGCAGGTGGCTGGTTGGTTTGAGCTAAGTGACCATGTGTGCCTGGCTGAGAAAGAAAAAGACTACTATCTCCCTGGGAAAGCTTTCTGCTAGGAAAATTCTAATACATAGTCTTGAATCTCTCTGAAGTTTACTTTATATCACTAACCTCAACTCTCCTCCCTTCTCAATTCTCAGGCTCAGATATTGTCAGCTTAGGATAGGTCTTTTTCTTCCCATAAGAAAGGTTTCATAGGCCTTCTATTTACAACTGTACATATTTCTCAGGCAAATGCCTAAGGCTTCTAAGGTTTTTCTTAGAAAAATTAACTCCTTTTGTTCCACAACATCAAGGAATTGTCCTAATGATGATTCTGCCAATTCCCAGAACTGGCTACTTTTTTAAGGTTTTAATTAATAGTGGAGTAGAATTCAAAAATGTCCTCAACAGTCTTGTTTGTATCTGCAACTGCCTGGAATAGTCTGATCTGTTAACAATGTGCAAGAATCACAAAGAACACACAAACAAGGGAAAAGACAGACATATAGCACCAAGTACAGTCAGGTCGAGTCAGTACAAATGGTGACTCAGGTGGCATTACACCACAACTGATTGCCACGGGGCAGCCTAGGACAAATCTCCGTGGAGCGCGGATCCTGATCCTCTGGCAATATTTGCCTGCCTAGTCAGCATTTCTGCTACACTGGCGAGACAGCCGTGGATGTAGCAGAGAAAGTGTAAAGTCTGTGCTCAAGAGGGAGGTAAAGTAGTAACCCTTTGTACAAAAGAGTGGGAAGTCTAGGGGCCCCAGGCAAGCCTTCTGATCTCCCACACAGAGCACACAGATCATGTTTTACAGTGGGAAGTTGGGCCATTGCAAAATCAGCTTAGTCCCCTATGACTCCTCTCTATTCACAGGGGGATTCTGGAGGGCCTCTGCTGTATAAAAAGGCAGCTGTAGGTATCGTCTCCTATGGGTCTAAAAATGGCTCAGCTCCAAGAGTCTTCACCAAAGTATCAAGTTTCCTACCCTGGATAAAGAAAATGATGAAACGCAGCTAACTACAGAGCAAACCAGAGCCCTCCCCGACTCATCATCTTCCCTCAAGCTGAGTCCAGGATTGTCCTAGGATGAAAGCCAGCATCTCAATAAAGGTCTCTTTGCAAGAATCAGAAGCCTGGTTTCATTTCACAGGGACCAACTCTGTGCTAGGCAGGCCAATGGCACCCTTCTGCTTTCTGCTCATTCCACAACCATGCACACACCTTGCCCAAAGCTCAGGCAACATTAGTGACCATCTCCTTTTTACTTGTCCCTCTGTGCAGTGCCTGCCCTTCCGACAGGCCTAAAGCCAAGCTTGGATATCTCTTTTTTGGGGGCTCAGTGTGAACTTTTTTTCCTCCTTTGTGTCATATGGAATAAATGAGAGGGGAAATACCATTGTTCCTGGAGACGGGGGAGACAGAGCTGAGGCCTTGTAGATGGACCTTCCTGGGCAGAACTTTCTTGCTCCACAGCTTCACCATGAAGGTGACAGCAATTTCAGTATCCCCTCTTTCTCATGTAAAGCAAGTTTCATCCTCCTTCTATGAAACAGGGCCAAGTTTCTCCAGCCTCTTAGCACCACCCCCTTCTCTTTTATGCCTGCTCTGAGACTCTATCAACTTCTATGTTTAGTAGTCCATGCTAATCTTTACATGCCCTACCTCTTATCCCCCTACCTAGGACACCCAAATCCACATCTGGCTCCTTTCATTAGGACCTCAGACCTGTGGTACCAGCCTAAATCATGACCTAGCAGGGAGGGACTGACAAAGGTCCAGACTAGAAGTGGCACCGCAGAGGACCATTGAGACCAGGGCTCTCAGCGTCTGTCTCCAAACCCTGCATCCCAGCTCCCACATGCTTAGACCTAGGGAAGCTCTTCACAGTCAGCTCACTCACACCCCCAACCTCCCCATGTGCTCAGCATCCATAGCAGCGGGGTCACTCAGCAGCATGAACTCCTCTGAGCTTGTTCATCTCAATCATTGCCGGCTTCTAGGCTATGGTGCCCTGCTTATCATTTGGTCACTGTCAGTCTTTGACATCCCCAAGGCAAAAGAGCTAAAAGTCTCTACTTTTCCATCAGTCAACACTGAGGTGTATGAGGTTTGCAAATGGTCTTAGGTGGTTAGCCTCTATGGGAAACTAGTCAGAAAATCGGCATTCCACCCAGGAGTGGGCAGTAGGTAGAGAACAACACAAGTAAGACAGCCTCGTTGTGTTTATTTTAAAGATGGCAGAAACAGGGGCAGTATGCTGATTTAAATCCTAAGAGATGCACATGCTCAGAAACATAATTCAGATACAGAATTAAATGTGAGTCAGGAGGCCGTGAAATAAACAAAATGAAATAAACGGTGTGGGGAAGAACCTGTGATATTTCCACATTCTTGATTACAGCTGCGTCCATAGTTCCTCAGACTACCTGGGATTCTGGGCATGAGACTGCAGCCAGAATGTGTGTGTGTGTGTGTTTATATAAAAGTCTCCCTACTTTGGATGCACATTGCTAAAAAAAGAGTCCATGCTGCCAGGGATTTTTGCACATGTATTAATCCAGCACTTGGGGGGCAGAGGCAGGAGGATCTATGACTCCAAGGCCAGACAAGCTGTAGAGAGAGAGACTCTCAAAATAAACTAATAAAAAATTCTTGAATTAACTTAAATAAACAGAAAACTCCAAGCAGCCTTGGCTCAGGGTCCTGTCCTGTCAGGCACTTAACAGATAACATGACTGGCAGCTAAGCTTAGTGGTTCCCTGTCCCACACAGACAGCCTGCCACGTTCTTCTGGGATTGGAAGCAAAATCTTGCTTTGGATCAGGAAACTTTCAAGGACAAGGTTTTATATAGGAAGAGACATAGGTGGCACACAGTTTCTGATAGAGAGGTGGAAATCAAAACCTGCCCTGGACACAGACTAAGGACCCAGCTCCTTTAGAGACAACAAAAACAAAGAAGAGTGCAGAATCAAAGAAACTTGTGTTTGAAAACATATGGTCATATATGTATTTAGAAGTCATATTTATTTGAGGAGATGGTTCTAAGGCTACAAATAACTCTGAAAACCATTATTGTGTATCCATTAGCGAGGATATAAAATAATTTTCTATGAATAGGAAGTAACTGACCTGACAAACAGTATGAACCATACTGGGGTGAGGCTGAACTTAGCCTGGGATTCCCTGAAGAATTGACCTCAATGTCATCTATTTTCCAATC
The DNA here is from genome assembly GCF_982192425.1 of Myodes glareolus. Classification (NCBI taxonomy): domain Eukaryota; kingdom Metazoa; phylum Chordata; class Mammalia; order Rodentia; family Cricetidae; genus Myodes; species Myodes glareolus. Next base: position 20,988,053 of record NC_142037.1, on the reverse strand, counting down.
AGTAATTTGGCGTCATCCCACAAAGAGATGAGCCCATTCTCTGGCTCTCCCTGGAGAGAACCGCCTGGGCTCCTCACACAGATGCATAGTGAAGGAGTTCAAAGCCTCCTTGCTTTGCTCCCTTGAGCACATATTGGAGTAGATTCAGGCAGTAAAGGCCTAAACCCAGAGTGCTTCAGATTCCTCTGCTCCTTGGACGTTTCTCTCTGCCCCGACCATTTGTACAGGGCTCACTCTGCTCCCCTAACATCCTTAGCGATGTTCTGTACCTGGAAGAGGAAATGCTTCAACTCATCAAGAGCCACTTCGCTGTTCTTCCAGGCTATTGCAGTCCAGAAAACTTTAAGACATCCTTTAAGAGCAGACACTAGAACACAAGTTCTCCTGGTTCATGATTGGGAATACATGCTGGTATACCTCCATTGTCCTGTCCAGCGCCATACATCTCCCAGCCGCATTTTCTGTGGACTTAGAGAATGTAGTTTCTGTTCTGTATTTATTTGATTTCCATGCCACGTTTTTGTGGTGTTTTCAGTGAGGATGTCCTCTCCTAGGTTAATGTATTTGAACACCTGGTTCCGATTTGATGATGCTATTTGGGGATGTTAGGTAATATGGTCTTGATGGAGCAAGTCCATTGGTGGGGCAGGCTTTTACTCACACCATTACCAATTCTCTCTCTCTCTCTCTCTCTCTCTCTCTCTCTCTCTCTCTCTCTCTCTCTGTCTCTGCTATGCCTTCTTGTGTGTATGTGTTTGCAATTAAAGTGTATGAGTTTTTAGTATGAAGTTTGTAGATGACAACATATTCATTCCAATGTGGTGCAAAATGAATATATGTGTGCTCTTGCTACTGTTAAACATGCATGACTTCAGTGTGATGCTGCCAGTGTTTCATGTTCCAACTGCAGAAAGTCAAACTGGCACCATTATGGTTTCATGTGTTCCTGGTGACTTAATTATTCAAACACAGAGAATTTCCATGATATTTTAATTTACATTACAGATAATGGGTGTTTAATGGTATTTGGAAAACAAGCAAGCATTCTTTTTGGATCACTAAGACACACACAGCTCAGTCTTGCCTCACACTCCACCACCAGCCACCATTCTTACACTCAGCTGTCACTTTCAGCTGCATCCACAGTTGAGACGTGGAGTTGCCAAGCCTTGCTTTCTGTTTTCTTTTCAATATTTGTTATAAAAGCATAGTTCCTTATCTATTATTATTTTTAATTTCAGCATTACTTCTTTACCATGATAGAATATAATGCAACTCAAAAAAAGAGAAATGATTTCTCAGTTAAAAGTGGGTAGACACTTATTTTTTACAGGTAATTACAAGGCTATATTCAGCCTTTGGGGATTTGCAAGTGTTCACAAAGGTGGTAACAGAAAACGCACTATATTCAAATCATGCTACCTAACATAGCAGTTGTTGAGGATGGTGACACCAGGACAGAGCAGTGGAACTGAAAAGGACGTTTTCTCAATAACAAAAGCACTTATGTTTCAATTCAGGGTGCTGAGGGTGTGGCTCAGTGGGTAAGAACACTAGCCAAAAAAGCAGGAGAATCTGAACCCACATAACAGATGCTGAGTGGGGTTGATGGGCCTGTATCCTCAGTGCGGAGTTAGGAAGACTGCAGATGCTTGCTGCTAGCAGCCTCAATAAAAGAGTCTGTTCCAGATTCAGGGAGGGACCCCATCTCAAAGGAGTGAGACAGAAAACAGTAGAGGATCCTGACATCTTCCTCTGCACTTATACAGGCATGGGGACACTTATACTGACATACATGTGTACACACAAGCACCACACATTAAAAAAGATAGTTACACCTGTTCTAGTTATGTTTTGTTACTGTAATAAAACACTGTAACAAAGAGAGTTCTTGGCCAGGAAAGGGTTGATTTGGCTCACAAGTCCCACCTGCACTCCATCACTGATGGAAGTCAGGGCAGGAACTCAAGCAGGAGCAGAGGCAGGAACCTCAGAGGAAAGCTGCCTATTGGATCAGCTGCTTTCTTTTCTAACCCAGGACCATATGCCCATGGATGGCACTACCTACAGTAGGCCAGACCCAACTCAATCCATTAGCAAACAAGAAAGTACCCCCACAAACATACCCATAGTTAATCTAATGGGTACAATCTTGAACTGAGTTCTTCTCTTCCCAGGTGTTTCTAGTTTGTGTTGAGTTGACAAAAAGTAGCCAGCACAGCCAGTTAGATAGGCTCTGTGGTAAAAAAGCTAGACATGTGGTTATATGGTTGTTTTTAAAAGAACAAAACAAAACAATCCCTGAAGACTATTTGTCAATAGTGAGTCTCCTGAGTTGTGTACAAAAAGTGTTTCAGATCTGACACTAGTTAGGAATATTTATTTCTAAACTAATTCGTTCTTACCAGATTATAATCAAGTGAATTGAGGAAACTGAAAAAAAAATCTGTCCAAAGAAGTTTGAAGCACAGAACCACTAATTTTCAATCTTATCCTTTAGGGATTGATGACAATGCTGATGCTGAATAAAACCCAACCTGCCATTTTGATTATAGGTATTGATGATGGAGCCAATGACACTGTAGAAACGGCTTATTTACTGACACTGAAAACCACTAAATAAATATATTTTCATGGGCCAGTGCAAAAATTTATTGAAGTGGTTTGTTGCAGGGAGGGGGCTGCTTGTTTGTCCTGGCTGCCTGGCTAGCTCAGTTGGTAGAGCAAGGGACTCTTAATTCCAGCGTTGTGGGTTCATGCTTCACATTGGTTTCCCAGTTAGCTTAGCTCTGAAATACCCACACAGAAACTGTATTAATTAAAACACTGCTAGGCCATTAGTTTTAACTTTTTATTGGCAAACTCTTACATATCAGTTTACTAATATTATATATGTTATATCTACTTTAATCTGTGTATCGCCACATGGCAATGGCTTCCTGGAGATTCTAACTGGCCTCTGTCTCAGGCAGAACATCCATGACTTCTTTCTGATTCTTCTTTCTTCCACCCAGAATTAAGTTCTGTCTTCTCTGCCTACCTAAGTTCTGGCCTATCAGGCCAAAGCAGTTTCCTTATTCATTAACCAATACAGGCAGCACATAGAAAGAAGGACCTCCTACATTAGTTGATTTCTTCATCCATGATTAACCCAAATAGCACAGCTGCTGTTGCTGGCCAGAGATGGTAGTTCAAAGAGACAGACCCAGTCTGGCAGTGGTGGAGAAAGCCTTTAATCCCAGTGCTGGGGAGCAGAGGCAGCTGGATCTCTGAGATCAAATGCAGCATGGTGTGCAGAGCAAGTTCCATAACTGCCATGGCTACACAGAGAAACCCTGTCTCAAAAATAAATGAATGAATGAACAAACAAATAAATAAAATGAAAATTTATATCAATATATGAATAGAAGAACTCATAAAATTAAGAGAAGACAGTGCAATCACCACACTAATCTCATGTTTAATGATGTGTCCTGGCAGAGGTCATCAAGAAAAGTTAGGCACAGAGAAGAAGGTCTCTCTCAGTGGAAATGTTGGGAGTTGAGGGGGGATGATCTTCAGCAAAAGTGCACAAAATACATTGAATACAATATATAAAATTGTCAAAAAGAAGAAAAAGTAACTTCTCAAAGGACATTTAATGAAAAATCATTAAAAAATGGGTAACATCATATAGATTATCATCAATTCTGAATTTCATAAGAGACAAGGGATTAAATCATCTCCAGTACTGGGATTTCCTGAAAAGTGTTCATGCTAACTATGGTAAAATCATTTACAATTTAGAGGTAAGATGGTCAAGCTAAAGACATTACAAAAACATTATTAAGTTACTTTTGGTGTTGTAAACAATATTTATGCCAGAACTTGTGAATGAAACTCAATTACAGATTGAACTTTTAGTGCATTTTACTGCTCATTTGATCTTTAATGAGGAATCCAATCTCTCAATACCATGTTTCCCACACCATAAGTCCTACAGGTAAAGTTTGAATGGTAAGCTCAAATTACATGCATTTCAACCCTGCTGAATATGATTTTGTGAAAAATGTTATAGCCTTGCTATTATGATTGAGAGAGAATTTGAAAACAGATATCATGATTTTCTGAAATAATATCACTATTTTGATATAATCACAATCCCATTTTTTATCAGCATATATGTTAACTGCCAATGTTACCTTCTAATTTTCAATTGGAAATGCCTAGAATTGCAATACTTCATTCAACATAAAAATATTTCCATCATGTCTCTTCTCGACCTTCATGGGCCTCTTACAGGACCTTCTATACATACATGAGCCTCTTACAGGACCTTCTCAGATGAGAATTCACCTTTCACAGTCACACTGGATCCACACCATCAGCTTTTCATAGCACCTACACTTGTGAGTCACAGGTCTCAGGAACTGAGCATGCAGGCCTGGAGAGATGGCTCCGACATCTTAATGGTAGAGACTGCTCTTGCAGAGGACCCAAGTTCAGTTCTGAGCACTCAAGTTGAATGTCTCATAAAACTTGTAACCTCAACTCCTCTGGCCTCCAAGGGTGTGTGTACTCACATGCACATGCCAAATCTGAGCACAGACACATACACATAATCAATAGTTAAAATCCTTCATGTAAATATCTTCTAGATATGAAAGGGAATTACACTTATGAAATCTCAGCAATGTGACTGCCCAAATAAGACCTGAACAATGACAACACCAGTTGAGGTTCCAAAGTGGTTGGGAAAATGGTAGGAGGCCACATCCCAAGATGAAGAGCAACAGGCAATTATAATGTGCTGAGAGAGGAAGAAATAGTCTTCCCCAAAGATGAGCCCCTCTAATGATTATCCAATCCCAAGTGGTCAGAGTCAAAATAAATATGCATTTAAGCAATAATAAATTGACTCTGTAATCAGGATATATATATTTTATCTTTGTGTATGTTGAGAGAGAGAAAGAGAGAGAATGACAACTAATGATTAAGAGGCCTTGAATCTGAATGGGATGGAGTAACCTGGGAGGAGTTAGAGGGATAATGACTGATGGTATGATTATATTTTGATTTTTTCAATAATTCCAAGTGTTAAGCACACTAACAGATAAATTAGAAATAAAATATCACTGCCCATGTTAGGAATTCACTGAGATTGTAGCTCTGTCCATAAAGGCAGTTGTGTCCAACAAGTTCATTTATTTTTTGAAAGAATTGTACAATAGCCCACAATGTTCATGTTGTTCTCATTCACTATATTTGTTTGTTTGCTCTGTCTTTTTCTTTTCTGAGACAGCGTTCCTCTGTGTAACCTTAGCTGTCCTGGAACTCACTCTGTAGACCAGGGTTACCTTTAACTCTAGACATATATCTGCCTCTGTCCCCCGAGTGCTGGGGTTCAAGGCATGTGCCACTACTGCTCTCCTTACTTTTAAGAAAAAAATATACCAAAACAAATCCTATTTTTTATATGTGTTCAAATTAGATATCACCAAATTTAAGCCTAATCCATGGTTTTAAAAGATCACCTCTAAATGGGTAACATATAATTAACAATTTATATTCTGTAAGGATTTTGCTGCCTATCTGTATGTGAAGATAATGTATCATTTATATATGGTTCCTTTTCAGGGAGGAATTACCAATTTTCATTATAGCTTGTATAGTAATGTGTATCTCAAAACAGTTATCCCTTCACTGTGACCCAGAAATGTCACAAAGTTCCAACCTATGGACCAGACGAGTAATTTAGATCCAATTAATATCTGAACTGCAGTTCACAACTAAGACAAGAAAGCCTCTATGTACACCAAGTATGAAAGGAGGACATTCCCTGGTTGCTCTGGGTGTCTGTGCACGTGCGTGTGCATGAACGTGCGCGCGCGTGCGCGCGCGCGCGCACACACACACACACACACACACACACACCACTGTTCTTAGGGCAAGGCTAGCCTGTCTCACCTCCCAGAGCTGATCTCAAACAACTGTAAACATCTGTGCTGTGAGCTCAGCTCCTCAGCTCACTATATATCAGCCTTTTCAAGAGCTGGACCTCTGTCTCACACCTGAGTCTTGCTCACTAATAATCATTCAAGGTCCTTGTTTATGTACACTAAGTCGTAGACAATGTTGTAGAAAATACCACTGCAGTCCTCAGCAGGTAAGCCAGTGTTGATCTAATCTTACTACTTCTGAAGTTCTTGCTTAGAGATAAACACCAATACATAATAAACAGGTAACTGATACATGTTATCTCTGATTTTTTATTGTTCTTAACTATGTGTGACAGTAGGCCATGATCATTGGCCATAGGACAAACCTATCTTTCGATTTTTTCTGCGACATTCTAGCAGTTTATGAGAGTCAAAGTGAGTGAAGATTAATTCATCAGACTATGCTAACAGATGGTTCCACAGTATGATCAGAGGTCTCAGAGGTTAATGGGAAGATGTACTGAAACTCTACCTAGCAAAGTTTGGCTCTGCATAGTAACTCTCACTAAATACTGAATAGCTTTGTGTGTTTGTAGTGCTATAACTATTTCGTGGTAAATTGATTGTCTGTCTTATTGAAAATGTAAAGAAAGAAACCAAAAAAACTCAAAAGAGATATTACCAGAATGTAAAATAAAATTGTAAGAAATAAGAAAGGACAGACGACATTGTAAACTTCCTGGGGTCTTAGACCCCTCTCAACCACAGCCTGACACCCTCTACTTTCTTGTTTTTTAATCACAGTTACTCATGCCAATGCGGTGACTGTCATTTTTACCCAAACCTGAAAACGTCCTTAAGTATTGTTGCCTACCAGAAGCAGAGGTGCTCAGGTTTAATGTGTCTGTGAGGTCACTGAGCACTGAACTCCATCATCCCTTCAAGGCTATGTCCACTCTGCCCTCCTCTAACCCAAGCAGCCTCCTAAGAAGATGGCATCATTCCTGATTCTCCTGACCTTTCTTCTGCTGCTTGGAGCTGGAGCAGATGAGTGAACACCCCAGTTCCAGAGGTGCCATCCCATAATACCTCTGTGGAGTCTCTGCTCAGCTCTAGTCAGGAACTGTCCTGTGCTGAACTAGGAGATTTCTAAACACCTCAGCTTTTTAAACCTGAGGTGTCTCAGATATTCTGAGTAAATTGGGAGCGTGGGGATCATAGGAGAGGGTGTAAAATAAGGGGAGGAAGGGAGGGGAGCAGAGAAAAATATGTAGCTCAATAAAAACGATTAAAAAAAGAAGGGAGATGTCTCAGAAGACTTGTGGGCACTAGCTTCTGTCTGCTCTTTTTTTCTCCTGGAGAGTGGATAATCTCTAAAAAGAGTAGTGGCAGAGAAGGCAAAGTTACTAAAAAGTATGTAATTCACTTTATTTGAGTCCAGAGCAAGGGGAGCTTTACCAAACAGCCTGCAATGGGGTAAGGCCACCAGCTCAAGAACATTAGCATTACTTAGTAACCTCCACCCTCAGGCTTCTGAAGAAAGAGCCCAGGGTGAAAAGATACCTGTGCTGCACACTCAAGTGGCTGTGCAGTCTAGTTTTGGTTAGCCTCCCCACTCCCATGTTTACATGCGCACTCCCCCAATGTCACCCAGGCTCTGATCCCATGAGTCTGAACTGCCCTTTTGCTATGGAGAAGTCATTTATCCATACAGACATAAAGGCTTTAATGAGATTTCAAGATGTGTGGCCCCTAAAATAGGATAACTGTAGAAAATCTATTCTATAGTAGAAAAAAGATTAGATTTGTGGGGAAAAGATTAGAAAATCAAGACATTAGTGGAGCTGGGGAGACTAGCAAGGTAATTACCAAAGCAAGTCATTCTCAGACTACAACCTCATAAAGATAGAGGTTGTCCCTCTATGTATTTGTAAAGCAGGGACTGGAGGAGAAGTCCAACCCACTCCTTCTCTGAGAAGGCCCCTGAGGCTTAAGATTCAGCAAAGATTATTCAATGTGCAAGGAATTCAGTCTACAACAGTCTTGGGGGACCTGCAGATCTCACCCCTCACTTCTTCCTGGATCTTCACTTCTGACCTCATCTGCTGCTTTCAGAAACCCCAAATTCAAGTCCTTCTTTCAGAGAAGATCATCTGGGGACATGAGGTCAAACCCCACTCCTGTCCCTACTTGACATTTACCGAGTTTCTGGATTCTGATGGGAACAGGTCTTTCTGTGGCTGCTTCCTAGCGTGAGACGACTTTGTGCTGACAGCTGCTCACTGCAAGGGAAGGTGAGGAGAAGCAGCTGGCCCATGCTTTCTGAGACCCCAACAGGAGGTTCCATCCTCTACTTGTGGCTGCTCCTGTGAGAGCTCCCTAGAGGGCAGGGCTGTGACAATGGAAGTCTGTTATCAGGGAAACTTTGAGGTCAGAGGTTGAGAGGTCAGAGCCAAGAACACTCTTGAGTTGAGTTGGCCAAACAGTGACTGAGGTTGAAAGAACACACTAAGAGTCAATGATGGCCAGGCGGTGGTGGCACATGCCTTTAATCCCAGCACTTGAGAAGCAGAGGCAGGTTGATCTCTCTAAGGTCGGCTTCCTTACATCACAAGCAGGAGTCTACAGCACCACCGAGGTGTCCTACACTCAGGTATTCCTTTTCACCCTTAGCCCTCCAGAAATGAAAGTGTATGGGACTAGGGAGTCCCTAATTTCTCTAGGCTACCTTCATCAAGTCCCCAGCATTTTGCAGAGAATATAAGAAGGCATTGGGTTGAATAGAAATTGTACTCTGTAAATTTAGAAAGCCTTGGGATTCATTTTTCTGTTTCCAGGAGCTCCCCCTCTCTAGCAGGGCAGGGTACATGCACCACGTGAACGGTGTACAGTCTAGAAGGTTGAGACATCTCTCTGATGGCTCCCGACTCACCTAGGTTACATTTTCCTGCCCAATGCAGATCTCAATCACTTCTGTACTCCTTGCTGGCTTTCCAGTATTTTCCATCTGACTTCCTCTATTCTCCAGTAGTTCTGTTCCAGCCCCACTTCCCCAAATCTTGATTTAAGCCAGTCTTTCACTCATCTACCTACAAGTTCCAAACACTTGCAATCTTCTTTACCTCTTAGTCCAACTGGACTTGGGCTCCCAGTACCTGATGCTCACCTCTTCTACCTATACCAGTCTGAATGAGCCCTGTTCCAATCCAAGTCTTCCATGGCGGGGCTCTACCATGACCTCCAGGCACTCAATAACTCTGGCTCAGCCTGGAAACTCTGCTTTCCTCTGTTGGCTACACGAGGTTTAGCATTTGTGAACCAGAGGAATCCAAGAGAAGCTATTCTAGAAGAGTCTTTTTTCATCTTCAATCAATTCTTGGAGATCCCTGGTGTTCTATCAGGTACACAGTAGACTCCTAATTTATCTTGTTCTTTCATTTCACTAGACAGGTCAAGGTGTCAAAAATGCATCTGTATTTGGAATTCACAAAAATGTAATGCTTATAAATGATTAAATTCCACACATTCCAATAGTGCAACATGTGTGATCTTCTTTGGTTCTGGAAAGCAGTGTGTGGAAGTGGCAGAAAAGTCAGAAGCCCTAAGAGGCTGCGAGTTTCAATGAACCTCATGTAGAGCCCACATCTGTAGAGGTGGGCAGGAAAAAGGCAGGCAGAGTGGCTGTGGCTTGCTTCACATTCACACCGTAGACCTGGTCACTCCTCCTGAAGTATAAGACATGCCATTGTGACCCAATTTAATTCTTTCAACATGCACCACTAGTGAATTGTACTTTTTTCTATACTTCTCTCATACATTGCATCATGCCCACAGTTTCCCTTCCCTTAACTCATCCCTGTCCATCCCTGCCTACTGTGTCCCTCAAATCCACTTGTCCTCCATTTCCTTTCAGAAAAGAGCAGGCACCCCAGCGAAATCATCCTCAGATGACTTAATAAGATACAACAAGACTAGACACAAACCCTCATATTAAGGCTGGGTGAGACAACCCAGTGGGAGTAATAGGGTCCCAAGAGCAGGCAAATTATCCTGAGACATCCCACTCCAGCTGTTAGGAGTCCCACAAAAACCCCAAGCTAAACAACCACAGTATGTGTGGAGAGGAAGTAGAAGAGACCCATGCAGGCTCTTCGATTGTTGCTCCAATCTCTTTGATCCCTATAAATCCTGCTAAGTAGATTCTATTGGCCATTGTTGTAGTTTGAATGTAACTGACACCACAATCTCATAGGAAGTGGCAGCAATAGGAGGCGTGACTTTGTTGGAGTGTATGTGGCCTTATTGGTGGAAGTGTGTCACTGTGGGATTAAATTTTGAGATTCCCTATGCTGGGGATACTGCCCAGTGAGTCAGTCGACTTCCTGTTGCCTGCAGTCTGTAGCACTCTCAGGTTCAGCATCGTGTCCCATGCTACTGCTCATGATGACAGTGGACAGGACCTCTGAAACTGTAAGAGAGCCTTCCCATGAAATCTTTTCTCTGTAAGAGTCGCAGTGGTCATGGTGTCTCTTCACAGCAATAAAACCCCTTACTAAGATAACCATGATTTTCTAGTGTCCTCAAGCCCTCTTGTTCCTATTATCCTTTCAGCTCCTCTCTGTGTGGTTTCATGAACTCTGCCTCATGTTGGGCTGTGGGTCTCTGCGTCTGTTCACATCAGGCCCTGGAGGAAGCCTCTCTGATGATTGGGCTAGGCACTGATCTATGAGCATAGCAGAGTACCATTAGGAACCATTTTATTATTATTATTATTATTAATTTTTTGGCCGGTCATGTTTGGTTTTATCCTAGGTTCACCTCTGATTCCTGACCATTTAGTCAGTGTTAGGAGTGGGCCTCAAGTTAATTAGGTGTTGTTGGCCTTCCCACTTCTTCTTCTCCACCATTACCACAGCACATGTTGCAAGGAGGACAAATTTTTGGTTGAAGGTTTGGTGTCTGGTTTGGGATCCCAGTCCCATGGCTGGAAGCCTTGACTGGTTGAAGAAGGTGGCCAGTCCAGGCATTGTATCTTCCATCATAGGCATCTTTTCTAGGGTCACTCATTGATTCCAGAAAGTTTCTTCTACTCTAGGTCTCCACATCATCCCCAAATTCCAGTCATCCTTTCCAGTGTCCTCTCCTGCCACCTGATTGATTCCTTCATTTCCATCCCCACCCTAACCCAGTCAACCCTTAAAATCTATTCTATCTTGTAGCAGGCCTTTTCTTTTGGGTCATCAACCAGCTTCCAATTCACGATATGGAGACTTTTTTATTAGTTATGAATGCTCGGCCTAGCTAAGGGTCACATCTGGATAACTCTTTTAACTTAACTGTTTCTCTTTACTAACTTAAGTCTCAGGGCTTTTTACCTTTTCTTTCTGTATGTCGTACTTTTCCTGCTGTCTCTGTGTCTGTCTCTCTGGCAGCTTCCTGGCTTCTAGCCCCAAACATATCCACTTTTTCTCCTCCTTCTTTTCTCCTCTTCTGTTCTTTCCTCTCGAGATTCCTCCTCTCATTTATTCTCTCTGCCTGCCAATCCTGCCTTTCCCTATCCTGCCTAGCTATTGGGCATTCAGCTTTTTAGTAGACCAGTCAGGAACCCACAAAAGTTCATGTTGTCCTCATTCAGTATTTTTGCTTGCTCTTTCTTTTGTTCTTTTCTTTTCTTTTCTTTTCTTTTTTCTGAGACAGCGTTTCTCTGTGTACCCTTACCTGTCCTGGAACACACTCTGTAGAGAAGACTGGCCTTGAACTCACAGAAATATGTCTGCCTCTGCCAGCCGAGTGCTGGGATCCAAGAGGTGTGTTACTATTTTTCTCCTTATTTTTTAGGAAAAAAGCAATATAAAATAAATCCTACTACTTAGGTGTGTTCAATTTTTTATTAGCTGTCACTAAATTGGAGCCTGCTCTGTAGTTTTAAAAGATTTTCTCCAATTGGGTTCCATATAATTAAGATTATTATATTCTGTAAGGATTTTGTTGCATACCTGTATGTGCAGATAATGTATCAGTTATACACACACACACACACACACACACACACACACACACACACACACATATATATATATATAGTTCTTTTTCAGGAAGTAATTATCAATTTTTATTATAGCATGTATAGTAATATGTATTCCAAAAACAGTTATCCCTCCTCTGTGGCCCAGAAATGGCATGAAGTTCCAACTGATTGACTGGATGAGTAATTTAGATCCAATTAATATCTGGACTGCAGTTAACACCTGGGACAAGAAAGCCTCTATGGAATGAAAGGAGGAAATTAAAAAATCTTTGACAAGTATAAATCTGTAGAGATAAAGCAGGACCCGGTTGTTCTGTGGTTATCTGGATGTGCATGCTAATCTACACACATACACACACACACACACACACACACACACTCACCCTGTCCTTAGGTCAAGGCCAGCTTGCCTCACTTCCCAGAGTTGATCTCACACAGCTCTAACCATCTGTTCTCTAAGTTCAGATCCTCAGCTCACTCCAGTGAATATCAGCCTTTTCCCTGTCTGTCTCACTTCTGGATCTAGTCCATTAAATAATCATTCAAGATCTTACCAAGGTCCTAGTTTATCTACAGAAAATCCTAGGTAATGTTGTAGAAAATACCATGGAAAACCTCAGGAGGGAAGGGTTGATCTAATATTATGGACTGCTTGAGAGATAAATGGCAATACGTAGTAAACAGGTAACCAATACTTGTCAATTATACTTAACTATGTAAGACAGTAGACACAATCATTGGTCACAGGGTATCACTTACCTTAGAGATTTCTCTGTGGCACCCTAGCAGTAGAGGAGGAGAGTCAGTGAGTGAAGATTAATTCATCAGACTATTCCAACAGATGGTTCCACAGTAGGATCAGAACTCCCAGAGGTAAATGAGATGATGTACTGAAACTCTGCATAGCCAAATTTGGCTGTATATCAACTATCACTAAATACTGTATAACTTTGTCTGTATATCTGTTGTCCAATAACTGTTTCTTGCCTGTATGTATTATTTAAAATGCAAAGAAAGAGAGGATCCCCCTAAAAATCCCCAAACCCAAAAGATTTCTTACCAGAATTCAAAAGGATATAAGAGGTAAGAAAGTACATTCTTATGGTTCAGTGCAGAACCGGACTTCCTGGGGTCTCAGGGCCCCCTAACCACAGCCTTCACACCCTCTACTTTCTTGGTCTTTATCCCAGCTCAGCTCGTGTCAATGTGGTGATACTGACATTTTTACCCAAACCAGAAAATGGCCTTAGCTACTAAAGCCAATCAGAGCAGAGGTACACAGGTATAAAAGGCCTGTGAGGTCACTGAGCGCTCACCTCCTTCATCCTTCAAGGGCCGTGTCCACTCTGCCCTCCTCCACCTGAGAGCCTTCCTGGGAAGATGGCAGCAGTCCTGATTCTCCTGACCTTTCTTCTGCCACTTGGAGCTGGTGCAGGTGAGTGAACACCCCTGTTCCAGAGGTGCCATCCCATAATACCTCTGTGGAGTCTCTGCCCAGCTCTAGTCAGGAACTTCCTGCACTGAACCATGAGCTTTCTGAACCTCAGGTCCCATTCCAACCCAAACCTGGAAGTCTGTCACTGGCTAGATTCTCAACAAGGTCTGAAGAAGGGCGGTGTCCTCAGAGAACATGGTGGGCACTAGCTTCTCCCTGCTCTTTGTGTCACCTGGGTAGTGGATCATCCCAAAAGAGAGTAGTAGCAGAGAATGCAAAGTTACTAAAAAGTACATCATTGACCTTATCTGAGCCCAGATCCAGGGCAGCTTTAATGACCAGCCAGCAAGGAGTAAGGCCACTAGCTCAGGAATGTTATCATTATTTAGCAAGCTCCTCACTCAATTGCTGAAGAAAGAGGCCCAGGGTGACAAATGCCAAAATTGCATCCTCCTCTAAAATTGCAGTTTTGGTTTGCCTCTCCACTTCTTTCTGTATGTTCCTAGCTATTCCTGTCTATGCAAGCACACAACTCCATTGACCCCAGGGCCCTGAATCCCATGCTATCTTAACTACTAGCCTTGCAGCGAACTAGAAGTTATTCATTCATGCACCCAAAAGCATTTGTTAAGAACCCAAGATGTGTTGGGCACCAGAATAGAATTTTAAAAGATCTACCTGATAGAAGTTGAGGAAAAAGATGAAACCATGACAATAATCAGTACATCAGAGGGTCAGGGAGATGCAATAAGAAAGAAAAGACCAAAGCAATTCAACCAGGACCCCCCTCAGTGTAGACTCACGAATGTAGAGCTTGTCCCATCATGTGTTTATAAAGCAGGGCCTGGAGGACAAGTGCTACCCATTCCTTTTCAGAGCAGGACCCTGAGCCTTAGGATTCTGCAAAGATTATTCTATGTGTAAGGAATTCAGTCTACAACAGTCTTGGGGAGCTGCAGATCCCATCGCCTTCACCCTCCTGACTTTATCTGCTGCTCTCAGACACCCCATATTCTGCCTTTTCTTTCAGAGAAGATCATTGGGGGCCATGAGGTTAAGCCCCACTCCCGTCCCTACATGGCATTTATTGAATTTCTGAATCTTAAGGGGAAGAAGAATTGCTGTGGAGGCTTCCTGGTGCAAGATAATTTTGTGTTGACAGCTGCTCACTGCAGGGGAAGGTGAGGAGGAACAACTGGCCCAAGCTTTCTGAGAACCCAACAGGGGTTTCCATCCTCTACTTGTGGCTGCTCCTCTGAGAGCTCACTAGAGGGCAGGGCTGTGACAATGGAAGTCTGTCATCAGGGCAACTTTGAGGTGAAAAGGTGAGAGTCCAGAGGCAGCAGCACAGTTGAGTTGAAAGCAACTACACTGGTCAGACTACAGCAGTAGCTGAGGTTGAAAGTGCACTTTCAGAGTCAATGCAAACTTTGGAAAATTGTGGAGAAGTAAGAGGGAGCCTCCAGGAGTTTAGTGTCCTTGAGAAGACAAAGCAGTAGGTCACACTCTTAGGCCCTTCTGTCTCCCCAGCCCCCTCAGCTAGAGCCCCACTCTGCCCACCCAGCCTCTGACAGCTCCTGGACTGTGTCCTCTCTCACTCCTCATCTCCCATCTGCACTCTGCTCTCTACAGCTCAATGAAAGTCACTCTAGGAGCCCACAACATTAAGATCCAGGAGAAGACCCAGCAGATCATCCCTGTGGCAAAAGCCATCCCACACCCAGGCTTTAATAATGAAACCATCACAAATGACATCATGCTCTTAAAGGTGAGAAGAACCCCCACTGTGCTTCAGGGATTGCTCCTCCTGCTCTCACCATGCTCCTTTCTTCTCTTCCATCCTGGTGTCTCAGTCCAGCAGTCAATGAGCCACACTCTTCCTTCTTCCCACAGCTGGAGAGGAAGGCCCTAAGGACTAATGCTGTGAGGCCCCTCAGCCTGCCCAGTTCTGAGGTCCATGTGAAGGCAAGGGATGTGTGCTCAGTGGCAGGTTGGGGAAAGATGGCCCCAAATGGTAAATTCCCAAATGGATTACAAGAAGTAAAGCTAACAGTCCAGAAGGACCAGGAGTGTGAATCCCGCTTTCAAGGCTATTACAACAAAACCATTGAGATCTGTGTGGGGGACCCAAAGATCAATCGTGCTTCCTTTAAGGTAAGTTGGATTGTCCTTCTCTCTGGGCTCCATGGGAGCAGAAAAGGAATTTGGGTCCTAGAGACCAAGCATCAGGAACTCCTTTGCCCTCTGGCTGTGATCTTTCTCCCTGGAAACAGCAGGAACAATAACTAACTAGAGCCTTAGAGTTGACAAGGAGCCAGCTCTGGTGAAGCGAGTTGGTATAAAGGAGGATTTGCAGAGTCCTCCTGTCACCCAGGCCCAGGCTTTAGAAAGCTTTGCTCTGCCTGCTTCATTACCTCAAGCAGGGGTCTTCTCAGATCAGGCACCCACTTTTGTCAATGATCTTGTCCTCCATGCTCACATGAGGCCCTACAATCTGTCCACAGTTCAAAACAATAGCTTGGAGCTGAGGGTCCCACACACCTTCATAGAAAATGGATCATAGACATGGAGAAAGTGTATAGTCTGTGCTCAAGAGGGAGGTAAAGTAGTAACCCTGTCTACAAAAGAGTGGGAAGTCTAGGGGCCCCTGGCAAGCCTTCTGATCTCCCACACAGAGCGCACAGATCATGTTTTACAGTGGGAAGTTGGGCCATTGCAAAATCAGCTTAGTCCCCTATGACTCCTCTCTATTCACAGGGGGATTCCGGAGGGCCTCTGCTGTGTAAAAAGGCAGCTGTAGGTATTGTCTCCTATGGGTCTAAAAATGGCTCAGCTCCAAGTGTCTTCACCAAAGTGTCAAGCTTCCTACCCTGGATAAAGAAAATGATGAAACGCAGCTAACTACAGAGCAAACCAGACCCCTCCCTGACTCACCATCTTCCCTCAAGCTGAGTCCAGGATTGTCCTAGGATGAAAGCCAGTATCTCAATAAAGGTCTCTTTGCAAGAATCAGAAGCCTGGTTTCATTTCACAGGGACCAACTCTGTGCTAGGCAGGCCAATGGCACACTTCTGCTTTCTGCTCATTCCACAACCATGCACACACCTTGCCCAAAGCTCAGGCAACATTAGTGACCATCTCCTTATTACTTGTCCCTCTGTGCAGTGCCTGCCCTTCTGACAGGCCTAAAGTCAAGCTTGGACATCTCTTTTCTTGGGGCTCAGGGTGAACTTTTTTCCTCCTCTGTGCCATATGGAATAAATGAGAGGGGAAATACCATTGTTCCTGGAGATGGGGGAGAAAAGACTGAGGCCAGTGTAGATGGACCTTTCTGGGCAGAGTATTGTTTTCCCACACTTTGAACATTAAGGTGAAAGCAATTTCAGTATCCTCACTTTCTCATGTATCCTCCTCTGAAACAGGGCCAAGTTCCTCCAGTCTCTTTGTTCTATCCCCTTCTCTTTTATGCCTGCTCTGAGACTCTATCAACTTCTATGCTTAGTAGTCCATGCTAATCTTTACATGTCCCTACCTCTTATCCCCCTGCCTAGGACACCCAAATCCACATGTGGTTCCTTTCATTAGGGCCTCAGACCTGTGGTGCCAGCCTAAATCATGACCTTTCAGGGATGGGGCTCACAAATATCCAGGTCAGAAGTGTCATCATAGAGGTTCTTTGGAGACCAGGGCTCTGATTGTGTGTCCCCAAACCCTGTACCCCATCTCCCCCATGCTCAGATCTGGGGAAGCTCTTCCCAGTCACTTCATATCCACTGTACCAACCTCACCATGTGATCAGCATCCATAGCAGCAGGGTCACTCAGCATGAGCTCCTCTGAGCTTGTTAGTCTCAATCATTTCTGGCTTCTAGGCTATGGTGCCCTGCTGGTCATTTGGTCGATGTCAGTCTTTGACATCCCCAAGACAAAAGAACTAAAAGTCTTTACTTTTCCATCAGTCAACACTAAAGTGTATGAGGTTTGCAAATGACTTTAGGAAATTAGCCTCCTGGGAAACTATTCAGAAAATTAGTTTTTCTTCCCAGGAGTTGGCAGTAGGTAGAGAATAACACAAGTAAGACGGCCTTGTTGCATTTATTTTATAGGTAACAGATACAGAGTCCTTATGTAGATTTAAATCCTAAGAGATGCACATGTTCAGAAATGTAATTCAGAAACAGAATTAAATGTGAGTTAGGAGGCTATGAAACAAAGAAAAATTTAAAAATATGGTGTGGAGAAAAACCTGTGATATTTCAACATTCATGTTTACTGCAGTATCCATAATTTCTAAGACTACCTGGGATTCTCATTTATAGGAAGTTCTGGGAATGAGACTGTAGCCAGAATGTGTGGGGTTTTTTTTGTCATAGCCAGAACCTGGAAGCAACCTGGGTGCCCCTCAATAGAAGAACATATACACATTAGAGTTTTACTCAGCGGTAAAAAATAATGACATCTAGAATTTTGCATGCAAATGGATGGAAATAGAAAACGCTTTACTGAGTGAGGTAACCCAGACCCAAAAAGAGGAATATGGTATGTACTCACTCATAAGTGGATTCTAGCCATAATTAAAGGACTTTGAGCCTATAATTTCTGACCCTAGAGAAGTTAAATAAGAAGATGAACCTAAAGAAAATCATATAAATGTCCTCCGGGATATTGGAAGTAGACAAGATTGCCAGGCAAAACTTGGGTGCACGGAGAGGGGTGGATGTAAGGGGAGATGGGTAGAGAGAAGAGAGAAGGGAGGATTCGGGAAAACTTGGGGGAATGGGATGGGTGGGATGGAGAAAGGGTGGATATGGGAACAGGAAAATAAGTATTTTAATTAAGGGAGCCATTTTTAGTGTTTTGCAAGAGACTTGATTCTAGAGGGGTTCCCAGGTACAAGGAGAGGTCCCCAGATTGTTCTTTGGGCAGCAGAGGAGAGGGTGCCTGAACTGGCCTTGTCCCGTAGCCACACTGATCAAGATCTTGCATATCACCATAGAACCTTCATCTGGCGATGGATGGAGATAGAGACAGAGACCCACATTGGAGCATTGGACTTAGCTCCCAAGGTCCAAATGAGGAGAAGAAGGAGGGAGAACATGAGCAAGGAAGTCAGGACTGCGAGGGGTGCTTCCACCCACTGAGATGGTAGGACTGATCTAATGGGAGCTCACCAAGGCCAGCTGGACTCGGATTGATGGAGCATGTGATCAAACCGGAGTCTCTGAATGTGGCTGATGGTGGAGGCTGACTGAGAAGTCAAGGACAATGGCGTTGGGCTTTGATACTACTGCATGAACGGGCTTTGTGAGAGCCTTGTCTGTTTGGATGCCCACCTTCCTGGACCTGGGGGTAGTGGGGAGGACCTTGGACTTCCCATAGGGTAGGGAACCCTGACTGCTCTTTGGCCTGGAGAAGGAGGGGGAGTGGGAGTGGGGGAAGTGGAAGGGGAGGGAAGTGGGAGGATGGGAAGAGGGGAGGAGGTAGAAATTTTTAATAAAAAAAAGTTTCCCTACATTGAACTCACAATGCTAAAAAAAATTCCAAGCTGCCAGGTGCAATTTTTTGTGCCTTAATCAAGCACTTGAGAGGCAGAGGCAGGCAGACCTATGACTCCAAGGCCAGACAAGGCTCTCAAACAAACAAACAAAACATCCTTAGATTAACTTAAATAAACATAAAACTCCAAGCAACCTTGGCTCAGGGTCCTGTTCTGTCAGACGCTTAACAGATATCATGACTGGTAGCTACAGCTTAATGGCTCCCTGTCCCAAATAGACAGAGCATCATGATGAAGTAAAATCTTGCTCTGGATCAGGCAACTTTCAAAGACAAAGTTTTATATAGGAAGAGATGTAGGTGGCACGCAGTTTCTGATAGAGAGCTGGAAAGCCAACCCTGCCCTGGAAACATACTAAGGACCCAGCTCTTTTAGAGCCAACGAACACAAAGAAGAGTGCAGACTCAAAGAAATATGTATGTTTGAAAACATATGGTCACATATGTATTCAGCTTAGATGTCATATTTAGTTTTAGGAGATCGTTTTATATCTTAAAATAACTTTGGAAACCATTGTTGAGTATCCATTAGAGAGGAGATAAAACCATTCTCTACAATAGGTAGTAAGTGGCCCAACAAGCAGTGTGAACCATGTTGGGGTGAGGCTGAATTTAGCCTGGGATTCCCTGAAGAATTGACCTTAAGGTCATTTAATCTCCAGTCAGTAACTTGGTGTCATCCTACAAACAGATGAGCCCATTCTCTGACTCTCGCTGGAGAGAACCGCCTGGGCTCCTCACACAGATGCATAGTGAAGGAGTTCAAAGCCCCTTTGCTTTGCTCCCTTGAGCACATATTGGAGTAGATTCAGAGGCCTTAAATACAGACGGCTTCAGATTCCTCTGCTCTATGGAAGTATCTCTCAGTCCTGACTGTTTGCATAGAGCTCCCTCCGCTCCCCTAACTCTCCAAGATCCAAGTTCTCTTGCAATTCAGCAGGTCAGGGAGAAAACTGTAAGACACCCCTGAAGGACACAAAGCAGACAAAAGAACACAAGGTCTTCTGGTTCGTGCTGGGAAATGATGTGGGATTCCTATCTGTATGATGTGGTTACCATTAATGAATAAAGAAAACTGTCTTGACCTGATAGGGTAGAACAGAGCTAGGCAGGGAAAACTAAACTGAAGGCTGGGAGGAAGAAGGCAGAGTCAGGGAGAAGCCATGTAGCTCCCCTCATCCTCCCAACTCTGCTGGAGACAGACGAGGGATGGAATTTTACCTTGTAAGCCACTGCCATGTGCCTATACACAGTTTAATGGATATGGGTTAAATTAATATGTAAGAGCTAGCCAATAGGAAGCTTGAGTTAATGGGCCAAGTAATGATTTAATTAATACACTTTCTGTGTGATTATTTCAGTTCAGGGTAGCCAGGAAAACAAGTGGTCCCTCTTGCCACAGGGGAATACATGCTGCTATACCTCCATTGTCCTGTCCAATGTCATTTATCTTCCAGCACCATTTTCTGTGAATTTAGAGAATATAGAGTTTCCGTTTTGTATTTTTCTTCCATACCACCTTTCTGTGGTGTTTTTTTAGTGAGGATGTATTTAGTAAGGATGATCCTAGGCTCATGTATTTGAGTACCTGGTTCTGAGTTAGTGATGCTGTTTGGGGATGTTAGGAAAAATAGCCTTGGTGGAACAAATCCATTGCTGGGGCAGTCTTTGACTCACACCACTACCAATTCTCTCTCTCTCTCTCTCTCTCTCTCTCTCTCTCTCTCTCTCTCTCTCTCTCTCTCCCCGCTACACTTTGTGTGTGTGTGTGTGTGTGTGTGTGTGTGTGTGTGTCTGTGCAACTATAGTGTATGACATTGAGTATGAAGTTTATAGATGACAACACGTCCAGTTCTGTATAAAATGAATGTATGTGTGCTCTTGCTATTGTTAACCATGCCTGGCTTCAGTGTGATGCTGCCAGTGTTTTATGTTCTAACTGCAGACAGTCAAACTGGCGCCATCATACTTTCATATATTCCTGGTGACGTATTCAATGAAACATAGAGCTTATCCATGATATTTTAATCTATATTACAGAGAGTGGGTGTTTAATGGCATTTGGAAAGCATGTAAGCATTCTTTTTTGATCATTAAGACACACACACCTCAGCCTTGCCTCACACTCTACCACCCAGTCACCATTCTTACACTAGCTGTCACTTTCGGCTGCATCCACAGCTGTGATGTGGAAATACTCAAGCCTTGATTTCCATTTTCTTTTTTTTCAATTTCAAAATCTTTTATTTTCTCTACACTTTAAAAAGAACATGCCATAAAGAGAAGATAGTTAATACTTTCTTAGCTAGCTCTTTTTAAAATTTATTTAAAGTTTTTTTCTAAATTCCTACTTGCTTCCCTCCTCCTACTCTCCTCCCTCTCCCTCCACAGACCCTCCTACCCCACCCCCTCCAATCCTAAGAGAGGGTCATGCACCCTGCCCTGTGTAAAGTCCCAGACCTTCCCTACTACTTCTAAGTTGAGCAAGGTTTACATCCATAGGGAATAGGATCCTAAGAAGCCAGTACATGCAGTAGCGACAAATTCGAGTGTCACTATCAGTGGCCCCACAGTCTGCCCCAACCATAAACCCTCTTCAAAGGGGCTTAGTTGTTCCCATACTCGTTTACTCCCAGCCCAGTTGGAGTTGGTGATCTACTATTAACTCAAGTAAACTGTCTCAGTGGATGAACCTCTCATGGTCTTGACTTCCTTGCTCATACTCTCAGTCCTTCCACTCTTGGCAACTGGATCTTGGGAGCTCAGTTCAGTACTCCAACGTGGGTCATTGTCTCCCCATCTGTTGTTGGATGAGGTTCTGTGGTGATATTTAAGATAATCATCAGTCTGACTACAGGGTAGTCTATTTTCTTTTCAATATTCATAATAAAAATATAGTTCCTTATCTATTATTATTTTTAATGGCAGCATGATTTCTATACCATGATAGAATATAATACAACTCAAAAAAGAGAGATGATTCCTTAGTTAAAGGATGGCAGACACTTATTTTTTGTCAGGTAAATACAAGGCTCTGTTCAACCTTTGGGGATTTGTGAGTGTTCACAAAGGTGATAACAGAAAAAGGCACTACATGAAAATCATGCTACCTAAGAGCAAGGATGGTGACTCAAGGACAAAGCAGTGGAACTGAAAAGGACGTCTTCTCAATAACAAAAGCACTTATGTTTCAATCCAGGGTGCTGAGGGTGTGGCTCAGTGGGTAAGAGCACTAGCTGAACAAGCAGGAGAATCTGAGTTCAGATCCCAGTACCCACATAACAGATGCTGAGTCGGGCCGATGCACCGCTGTGTCCGCTGTGATTCCGCTGTTTGCTGGTACCAGCCTCTACCAAACAGTGTGTTCCAGGTTCAGGAAGAGACCCCCATCTCAAAGGTGTGAGATGGAAAACAGTAGAGGACCCTGACATCTTCCTTTGCTCTAATGCTGGCAAGGGGGACACATACACTGACATACATGGGTACACACAAGCAACATACATTTAAAAATTTATTCATTCCTGTTCAAGTTACATTCCGTTACTGTGATAAAACATTGTACCAACGTGCTTGGCCAGGAAAGGGTTGATTTGGCTCACATGTCCCACGTGCACTCCATCACTGATGAAAGTTAGGCCAGGCAGGAGCTCAAGCAGGAGCAGAGGCAGGAACCTCGGAGGAAGGCTGCCTGCTGGAATGCTTCAGGCTCATGTTCATCTGCTTTCTTATCCAACCAGAACCTCCTGCCCATGAACAGCACTACCCAGAGTGGGATAGGCCCAACTTCATCCATTAGCAAACAAGAAACTAGAAACATGCCCATAGTCAATCTAATGGACATAATCCTTAATTGAGGGCTCTTCTTCCCAGGCGTTTCTAGTTTGTGTCGAGTTGACAGAAAGTAACTAGCACAGTCAGTTAGCTCAGCTCTGTGGTAAACAGCTAGACATGTGGTTCTGTGGTTGTATTTAAAAGAACAAAACCAAACCAACCCTGACGACCATTTTTCAACAGCGAGTCCACTGAGAGGTATACAAACAGTGTCTCAGATCTGACAGGCTCTAAGGAGTGAGAAATATTTATTACTAAACTCATTTGGTCTCACCAGATTATAACCAAGTGAATTTAGGAAATTGAAAAAAAAATTATCCAAAGAAATTTGAAGTACAGAATCACTCATTTTAAATCTCCTTTTTTAGGGATTGATGGCAGTGCTGATGCTAAATAAAACCCAACCTGCCATTTTGATTATTGGTAGTGATGATGGAGCCAATGTCACTGAAGAAATGACATGTTTATTGCCATTGAAAAATGCTAAATAAATATATTTTAATGGGCATGTGGAAATTATCGAAGTGTTTTTCTTCATCGATGATCAACCTAACTAGTACATTTGCTGCTGATGCCCAGAGATGGTAGTTCAAAGACACTGACCCAGCCTGGCAGTGGTGTAGAAAGCCTTTAATCTCAGTGCTGGGGAGCAGAGGCAGCTGGATGTCTGAGATCAAGCGCAGCCTGGTCTACAGAGCAAGTTCCACATCAGCCATGGCTACACAGAGAAATCCTGTCTTAAAAATAAATGAATGAATGAACAAATAAAAATATAAATCAAAATAAAAATAGAGTAACTTGTAAAATTAAGAGAAGACAGTGCAATTACTACACTAGTCCCGTGTTGAATATGTGTCCTTGAGAGGTCATCAAAAAAAGTTAGACACAGAGAAGAAGGCCTCAGTGGAAAATGTGGGGTATGAGAGAGGACAAACTTCTTGGGCAAAAATGCCCCAAATACATTGAATATATATATATGAAATTGTCAAACAAGAAAAAGCAAGCTCTAAAAGGACATTTAAAGCAAAATCATTTAAAAAATGGGTGACATTATATAGGTCATCATCAGTATTGAATTTCTTAGGGGACAAGGGTTTAAATCATCTCCAGTGCTAGGAATTTCTGAAAAGTGTTCATGCTAACTATGGTGAAATCATTTACATTTCAGAGGTAAGATGGCCAAGCTAAGGACATTAACAAAACATTATCAAGTTATGTTCAGTGTTGTAAACAATATTTATGCCAGAACTTGGGAATGAAACTCAATTAAAGATTGACCTTTTAGTGGATTTGATGGTTCCTTTCATCTTTAATGGGAAAAACAAATCTTAAACACCATGTTTCATACTGTAAGTGCTCCAGGTGAAGGTGAAACTGTTGTAAACTCAAATTAAGGCCAATACTTTGATGCATTTCAAACCAGCTAAATATGGTTGTGTGAAAAGTGACATAGCCTTGCTATTATATTTGACAGAGAATTTGAAAACAGATATCAAGTGTTCTAGAAATAATTTCACTATTTTGGTATAATCACAAGTCCATTTTTTATCAGCATATATGTTTTCTGCCACTATTATCTGCTGATTTTCAATTGGAAATGCCTAGAACTGCAATTTTTCATTCAACCTAAAAATCTTTTGTATTATATCCTTTCTCATCATTTATGGGCCTTTCATAGGACACTAGTTTCTACATCACCCCTAAATTCCAGTCATCTCTCCCAGTCTCCTCTCCCCCCACCTGATTGATTTTTCCATTTCCATCCTCACTCAAATCTACCCACCATTAAAATATAGTCTATCTTGTAACAGGCTTTTTCTTTTGGTTCACCCACCAGCTCTCAATTGGGACATGAAGATTTATTAATTATGAATGCTTAGCCAAGCTTAGGCTTGTTTCTGAATAGCTCTTTTCACTTAAATTAACCTGTTTTTCTTTAACTTTTCCTCAGGGCTTTTTACCTTTTCTTTCTGTATGACCCACTTTTTCTCTTGTCTCTATATCTGTCTGTCTGGCAGTTGCTTGGCATCTAGCGCCAGACATATCCCTTTCTTTCTCCTCCTTCTCTTCTCTTCTCTTCTCTTCTCTTCTCTTCTCTTCTCTTCTCTTCTCTTCTCTTCTCTTCTCTTCTCTTCTCCTCTTCTGTTCCTTCCTCTTGAGATTTCTCTCTTATTTATTCTCTCTGCCTGCCAAGCCTGCCTTTCCTTTTCTAGCCTAGCTACTGGCCATTTAGCTTTATTAGATGAAGTAGGAACCTTAGGCAGGGAAGGTGCAACAGCAACACATCTTTTCATTATTAAAAAATGCAGCATAAACACATGTAACAATCCTTACATTGTTAAACAAATGCAGCCATAAGTGTAATACACATTTACACAGTTAAAGTAATATTCCATAGCATAAACAAATGCAACATGGTTTTACACAGTTACATATTTCACAGCATTAACTTCTCTTCCCAGGGAGATTTAAGTGGCCTCTGGAGACCCCTTGTTACTTTTCTTCTCTATTGTAGCGTGATTTTCTTTTAGTTGGCAGCTAATATCCAGTTATAAATGAGTACATACAATATTTGTCTTTCTGGTTGTGAGTTACCTCACTCAGAATTTATTTTTAGTTTCATCCATAGTCCTACCTATTTAATAATAATATGTTTTTATTGATTTTTATTTAGCTCTAAAATTTTCTCTGTTCCCCTCCCTGCCTGTTCCCTACTACCTTCAAACCTCCCCCAAGGTTCCCTGCTCCCAATTTTCTCAGGAGATCTTGTCTTTTTCTACTTCCCATGTAGATTAGATCTATGTAAGTTTCTCTTAGGGTAATTCTCTGTAGTTGGAGCATGCTTGTTTGCTTTCCAGCCACCAATACCTGAAATAATTACACAGAAACATTATTATTTAAAATACTATTTGGTCAATAGCTTAGCCTTCTCATTAACTAACTTTTACATCTTAAATTACCAATTCCTATTATTTTATATTTTATCACAAGGCTGATTGTTTACCAGCAAATTTCAGGGTTCTGTCTCCTTTGGCAGTTACATGGTGTCTCTCTGACTCCGCATCTTTTTCCCTCTATCTCTGCTTAGAATTCTCACCTTGCTCTATTCTGCCTTGTCATAGGTCCAAACAGCTTTATTATTCATTAACCAATAGTCATAAAATGTATTCATAGCTTACAGCGAATAATTCCATATCACCTCCCCTTTCTGTCTAAATGAAAAGGAAGGATTTAACTTTAACATAGTAAAATTATTTATAGCAAAATAGGTATCAAGCAAGAATTACAGTTACAATATTTGTATCTAATTTATCCTTTATAATAACTAAGTAAAACTATAATTATAACTACCTATTCTTCAACTCTATCAAAGACACCAGAAGGATATAATATTACCTAAGTTAACAGGAAGTAAATTGTAATCAACTTCCAAAACTCTAGAAATGACAGAGACATCTCACTGCCTGGACAGTCACCTAACGTTCTTCTGTAACATTGGGGCATCCATTTTCAGACTACAGACCCATAGTATCTGGCAGACTTTTTCATGAAGCAGGAAATTTGATAGAGTGTTTTCCCTCTATTGGCAGCTTGTCAGTCACTTCCTTCTATATCATGCAGAATGTCTGTTAGACTCTTTCATGAAGCAGGAACCCTGAAGGATTGTCTCACCTTTAGGCTAGTTCAGTAGCCATTTTTCTGCACGTGCTGCATGTCCAGTTCATACACACTGCCATCAAGCAATCCAGGCAAGAGCAGTTTCTTGCCCAGATGACTAACAAACTTGATAAGGAGTCTCTTTGATGTCCATCATTCTCTTAAAGTAGATTGGTGTTGCCAGGAACAGAAGTGTCTTATTGTCATGAAAAGTCCTAAGTTCTTAAAACATTTTAATGCCATATTCTGTTAGTCTTTGAAAGGTTTGAAGAATACCCATCCATCTGAAATATATCTGGTACATTTAGAAAACCTAACTAACATGACTACAAGGATGAATATTATAAATGACTATCCATTAACCTGCATTTCTTAATTATACATTACATTTTTAAATGAGCTGCACAAACACAATACCTTAATCAAGAGCAAAAATAAACATATAACATAATTGACCTTAAATTTATATCAATAAACCAAAATCCATACCAATGCAAAATATTCATTTCTATAGAATATCCCCCTTTAAATATAAACAAACATTTATAAACAGTCATTTAGTGAATTTGGGTGTTATTCTCTAGAATAATTCCTGCTGGCTGGGGACAATGTTAATCAGGTCTTTCATTAAGTATCCAGTGTGATAGTTCCTTCTCAGGAAGTAGTCCTGAAACTGTCATGTATGTTGAGCCATGTAAGTCATTGCTTCTGGGGATCTTGTTTAATCAAACCATATTAGCCAGTACGGAATTCATAACATTATATCCTCCATGGAAACAAAAGCAGAATCTCTTCCAAAGCAACGTATACTTAGACTGAAAATTTTAAGTCAAGATACCTTTAATATATATGCATATATATTATATATTTTAATCTTTTCAAATACAGAAGAATTCCAAGGGCTAGTTGATTCTTCAATATGGTGAGCATCTAGCTGCTCCTATACCAGCTGTTCTAAAGTCTGCAGTTTGTCTTCTGTTAATGGCCATTGTTTAACTCATATTGGTTTCTCAGTTAACCATTTTAAAGGTAGGGCTGTTGGTACCTCTAAAGGTTTACTAGTTGTTTTTTGTGTTCTTGTACAGCCTAAATGCCTGATGATCTTTGTGTATAGTACCTTATAATATCCTTCCCAGAATTAAGAGTTTATGGAACTGCAGGAATGTTAATTTGGGTAAACACTGCAGCAGGTCACAACCACATAAATCACTGAAATATTAGCCACACATGGCCTCAACAAGGTCTCAACAAGGTCTGAAAAATGGATGTGTCCTAGAAGACATGGTGGGCATTAGCTTCTCCCTGTTCATCACCCAGAGAGAGGATCATCCCACAAGAGAGAAGTAGCAGAGAATGCAATAATACTAAAAATCTGTTATTAACTGTACTTGAGCCCAGACCAAGGGAAGCTTTAATGACCACTCTGTGATGGAGTATGCTACCAACTCAAGAATATTAGCAACATATGGTAACCTCCACCCTCAGGTTGCTGAAGAAAGAGGCCCAGGGTGACAAGATGCCAGACCTGCACACTCCACTAGATTTTCAGTCTCCTTTTGATTGGCCTCTCCACTTCTTTCTTCAGGTCAAAAGCTATTCTCATTATGCCAGGACACTCCTACAATGTCCCAGGCTCCGAATTCCACGTGATATGAACCAGTAGCCATAAAGTTGGGTTGTAGCCATTCATTCATGCAGGTAAATCATTTACTGAGAATACAAGATATGGCGGGCATCATAATAAGAGAATTTTAGAAAACCCCTTCCATTGGACTTCGGGGTAACTGGTAAGAAAATAACAAAAAACAATATATCAGGGATTGAGGAGACTCACGCACAAAGAAGAGCTCAAGGTAAGCCAACGAGTATTGGCTTGATCGCTAACATCATGAAGATAGAGCCTTTGTCTCTTCATGTATTTGTAAAGCAGGGGCTGGAAGTCAAGTGCCATCTACTCCTTTCCCAGAAATGGCTAGCAGCAAGGGTGAGGGGTTCAGAGAGCCAGCGGGGAGTGTTCCTGCCACTATTTCTACCATCTCACCCTGCCCCAAGTCCTTGGAATCCTGCAAGAGACCCTGTTCCTGTGCTGAGGGCAACTGGAGAGGTGAGTAAGTACCCACACAGGTGATCAGCCTGAAGTGCCACTCTCTGGGACAGTCCCAAGGGACTAAATCCAGGCCTCCTCCAATTCCCTAAGCTTTTCTGGACATCCAGTGGGGTGTGTTCCCTGCTGCTGGCTTTCTTTATCCTATTCCACCCTGTCCCCAAGCCTGCCTTTTCATCTGCCTGGTTCTTGGTTCCCCCAACACAGCCTGCTTCAGGGCAGAGGGGATCTGAGAACCTGCTCCAGTGCTGAGGGGACCTAAGAGAGGGCAGACCAAGAAAAACTTCCAAGTACACAGTCAGCCCACAACATCAAGATCCAAGAAGAGACCCAGCAGAACATCCCAGTGGAAAAAGCCATCCCACATCCAGCCTACAATCTTAAGGATGGCTCCAGTGACATCATGCTCTTTAAGGTAAGAACTGCCCCCACAACTGCCTGTGCTTTGTTTGTTGCAGGGATTGCCCCTCTCCTCCTGGTCTCATACTGTTTCTTCCCTCCCTGCCATCCTTTCTTTCAAAGTGTCCCAGGTCAGCAAGCTCCTGGATGAACTGCTCTCTCCTGCTTCTTCCCCCACATTGAAGAGGAAGGCCAAGAGGACTAAAGCTGTGAGGCCCCTCCCCCTGCCCAGGTGTAATGTCCATGTGAAACCAGGGAATGTATGCTCTGTGGCAGGTTGGGAAAAGATAGTCCCAGAGGGTGTATTTCCAAATACACTACAAGAAGTGGAGCTAACAGAACAGAAGTGTTAGGAGTGTGAGTCCCACTATCCAGATTGTTACAACAAAGCTATTGAGATATATGTTGGGGACCCAAACATCAAGCATGCTTTCTTTAGGGTAAGTTCAATTTTCATCCTCTTTGGGCTCCATGGGAGGGGGAAAGTAATCTGGGACCTAGAGAGCAAGCTTCAAGGGACTCTTTGATCTTTCTCCCTGGGAATGGCAGTAACTAGTAACTAACTAGGACCTCAGAGCTGACAAGGAGCCTTGGTGAAGGCAGCTGTTGCTGGCAGGATTTGCACAGTTCTCCTGACACCTAGGACAAGGCTTTAGAAAGCTGTTCTCCCTGTGTGTGTGTGTGTGTGTGTGTGTGTGTGTGTGTATGTGTGTGTCTGTCATTACCACAAGCCAGAATCTCCCCAGAGAAGGTACCCACTTTTGTCAATGGTCTGGTCCTCCATGCTCACATCAAGCTCACTCACCCGTCTCCATGTTCTTAACAATTGCCTGGAGCTGAGAGTCCCACACATCTTCATAGAGAGTAGATCACAGACCTGCAGAAAGGGCAGAGGCTCAGGAGGGAGGTGAAGCAGTAACCCTGTCCACAATCAGAGTGGGAAGCTCAGGGGCCACTGGCCTGCCCTCCATTCTCCCACAAATTAGTGCACAAGTCATATTATCGGAGAGGGAGGTAGGAAGAGGGTAATTTCAGCTTAATCCCCTGTGGTTTCTCTTTATTCACAGGGGGATTCTGGAAGGCCTCTCCTGTGTAACAAAGTGTTTGCAGGCTTTGTCTCCTATGGGAATAAAGATTGTTCTGCACCAGGAGTCTTCACCAGCATGAAAACTGGTTGGAGAATCCTGGGAGGATTAGAGGGATAATGCTAGGTGACATGATTATATAAAATTTTTTCTATTAATTCAAAATGCTAAGTATAATAACAGTAAAATTAAAACCGAATTATCTCACTCCATCTTAGAAATTCACTGAGACCACAGCTCTGTCCATCAAGCCAGTTGTGTCCAACAAGTTCATTTGTTTCTCAAAAACTATGTCCATTCCACAAAGGTCGTGTTGTCCTCATTCACTGTTTTTGTTTGCTTTTTCTTTTTCTCTTTCTTTTTTTCTGAGACAGGGTTTCTCTGTGTAGCTTTGAGTGTCCTGGAACACTATAGACTGGGCTGGCCTTGAACTCACAGAGATATGTCTGCCTCCAGAGTACGGGGATTAAAGTGGTGTATCTCAACTGTTCCCTTACTTTTAGGATGAAAGCACACTAAAAAAATTCTACTATTTAGAGATGTTCAATTTCTTTATTAGATATCACTAAATTGGAACTTGATCCATGGCTTTTAAAGATTCCCTCCAAACAGGCATCATATAATTAAGATCATTTTATTCTAAGGATTTTGTTGCTTAACTGTATGTACAGATATTGTATCATTTATATATGGTTTCTTTTCAAAGAGGAATTATCAATCTTCATTATGGCTTATATAGTAATGTGCAGCCCCAAACAGTTATCCCTTCACTGTGGCCCAGAAATGCCAAATGGTTACAATATATACACTGGATGATTAATTTTTATGCAATTAATATCAGGACTGCAATTCACAGCAATGATATGAAAGCTTCTATGGATACAAAATATGAAAGGAGAAAATTTAAAAATATATGAAAAACCTTAAGCTGTAGGTGTTCAGCAGGACCTTGTTGCTCTGTGGTTATCTGCATGTACATGCTTACACACACACACACACACACACACACACACACACACACACACACACAAAACCTTGTTCTCAAGTCAAGCCCATCCTGTCTCACCTCCAAGAGTTGGTCTTATACAGGTCTAACAGCATTGTGCTCTAAACTCAGATCCTCAGCTCACTCCTGTCAATATCAGCCTTTTAAAGGCTGGAACCCTGTCTGTTCTACTTCTTAATTTAGTCCACTAAATAAACATTCAGGATCTTAACATGGTCCTTGTTTATCTACAGTAAATTCTAGGCAATGTTGTAGACAGTACCACAACAGTACTTCCTCATCAGGGAAACCAGTTATGACCTTACCTTACTAAACTTTAAATACAATCCTGAATCTCTGGTTTAGAGATAAATGCCAATACATAATAAACAAGTAACTGATACATGTCATTTGTGATTCGTTATTGTGCTTAAGTATATATGACGGTAAGTCAGGATTGTTGGCCTTAGGGAAAACATTGAGATTTCCATGTGTCACCCTAGCAGTTTAAGAGAGTCAGAGTGAGTTAAGATTAAATCATCAAATGATTCCAACAGATGGTTCCACAGTATGATCAGAAGTCAAAGAGGTTAAAGAGAACATGTACTGAAACTCCACCCAGCCAAATATGACTCTTCCTAACTCTCACTAAATACTGTATAACTTTGTCTGTGTATTTGTAGTGCTATAACTGTTGAGTAGCAAATTGGTGGTCTGTATTATTTAAAATGGAAAGAAAAAACCAAAAAAGAACTTACCAGAATACAAAAGATGTAAGAGGTAAAAAGGACACGGTTTTGCTCAGCGCAGTCACCTCAGACTTCCTGGGGTCTCAGGGCCCCTCAACCACAGTCTCCACACCATCTGCTCTCTTGGTCTTTATTCCAGTTTAGCTCATGTCAATGTGGTGACAGTGACATTTTTACCCAAAACAGAAAATGTCCTTGAGTACTGTAGCCAATCAGAGCAGAGGTACACAGGTTTAAAAGACCTGTGAGGTCACTGAGCGCTCACCTCCTTCATCCTTCAAGGGCTGTGTCCACTCTGCCCTCCTCCAACCCGAGAGCCTTCCTGGGAAGATGGCAGCAGTCCTGATTCTCCTGACCTTTCTTCTGCCTCGTGGAGCTGGTGCAGGTGAGTGGACACCCCTGTTCCAGAGGTGCCATCCCATAATACCCCTGTGGAGTCTCTGCCCAGCTCTAGTCAGGAACTTCCTGCACTGAACCAGGAGCTTTCTGAATCTCAGGTCCCAGACCAACCCAGATCTGTTAGCCTGTCACTGGCTAGATCCTCAGCAAGGTCTGAAGAAGGGCAGTGTCCTCAGAGGACACGGTGGGCACTAGCTTCTCCCTGCTCTTTGTGTCACCTGGGGAGTGGATCATCCCTAAAAGGAGAAGTAGCAGAGAACGAAATAAAACTAAAAGGTAAATCATTAAACTTACCTGAGCCCCAACCGAGGACAGCTTTAATGACCACCCTGCCATGGAACATGCCACCAGCTCAAGAATATTACCTTTATTTAGTAACCTCTACCCTCAGGTTGTTGAAGAAAGAGGCCCAGTGTGACAAGTTGCCCGCATTTCATACTCCACTAGCTTTGAAGTCCAGTTTTGGTTGGCTTCTCCACTTCTTTCTTCAGGTCATCAGGTATTCCCTTTATGCCAGCACACTCTCCCAATGTCCCATAAGCCCCGAATTCCATGAGCTCTGAACCACCAGTCCTCTAGCTAAGTAGAAGTCATTCTTCCACGCAGCCGAAGCTTTTATGGAGAACCTAGCATATTATGGGCACCAGAATAGGAGAACTTTAGAAAATCCCTCCCTAAAGAGCTTAGGGTAAGAGATGACGAACTGGCAGAAATCAAGACATGAGAGGTGTCCAGAGACTCACTAACAGAGAAAGACTAACATTGAACCTCCCAGTATCCCCTTTGTCTCTAGCATCATGGAGAAAGAAGTTTGTTCCTCCATGTATTTGTAAAGCATGGGCTGGAGGACAAGTCCTACCCACCTCTTCTCAGAACAGGGCACTGAGGCTTCAGACTCAGCAAAGATTATTCTATGTGCAAGGAATTCTGTCCACAACAATCTTGGGAGCTGTAGATCTCACCCCATCACCCCTCCCTAGATCTTCCCTCCTACCTCATCTGCTGTTCCAAGACACCTCATATTCTAGCCTTTTCTTTCAGAGGAGATCATCGGGGGCCATGAGGTCAAGCCCCACTACCGCCCCTACATGGCATTTATTACATTTGTGAAAGATGGTGGCAGAAGTGGTGGCTGCGGAGGCTTCCTGGTGCGAGACAATTTCGTGCTGACAGCTGCTCACTGCAGGGAAAGGTGAGGAGAAGCAGCTGGCCCATGTTTTCTGAGACCCCAACAGAAGTTTTCATCCTCTACTTGTGGCTGCTCCTGTAAGAGCTCACTAGAGGGCAGGGCTGTGACAATGGAAGGATGACAACAGGGAAACTTTGAGGTCAAAGGGTGAGAGGTCTAGAAGCATACTTGGGTTGAAAGCAACTACACTGGTCAGACCAAAGCAGTAGCTGAGGATGAAAGTGTACATTCAGAGTCAATGCAAACTTTGCGTATTGCCTAGAAACAAAAGTGAACCCTCAGAAGTCTAGTGTCCTTGAGAAGCAAAGAGCAGCAGGTCACACCCTGACCTTCACACTTCTGTCTCTTCAAGTCCCCTCAGCTAGAGCCCCACCCTGCCCACCAAGCCTCTAACAGCTCCCTGGACTGTGTCCTCTCTCACTCCACATCTCCCATCTGCACTCTGCTGTCTGCACAGCTCAATGAAAGTCACTCTAGGAGCCCACAACATAACGTTCATAGAGAAGACCCAGCAGATCATTCCTGTGGCAGTACCCATCCCACATCCAGACTTCAATCGTAAGGATCGCTCCAATGACATCATGCTGTTAAAGGTGGGAACTGCCCCCACAGCTCTCTGAGCTCTGCTTGCTGCAGGGATTGTCCCTCCCCTCCTGCTCTCATCCTGTTCCTTCCCTCCCTGCTATCCTGGCTTTCAAAGGGTCCCAAGCCAGGAGGCTCCTGGCTGAGCTGCTCTCTCTTCCTCTCACAGCTGGAGAGGAAGGCCAAGAGGACTAATGCTGTGAGACCCCTCAACCTGCCCAGGCGCAAGGTCCTTGTGAAGCCAGTTGACATGTGCTATGTGGCTGGTTGGGGACAGTTGGCTCCGAAGGGTGAACTCTCAGATACATTGCAAGAGGTAGAGCTGACTGTCCAGAAGGACCAGGAGTGTGAGTCCTGTTTCCCACGTCGTTACAACAGAACCATTCAGATCTGTGTGGGGGACCCAAAGATCAATCGTACTGCTTCGGCTGTAAGTTGGATTGTCCTCCTCTCTGGGTTGCATGTGAGGGAAAAGCAATCTGGGACCAATAGACTAAGCATCAACATACTCCTTTGCCCACTGGTTATGATTCTACTCCCTGGGAACAGCAGTCACAATAACTAGCTCGGGTCTCAGAGCTGACAAGGAGGAGCCTTAGTGAAGGCAGATGGTACAAAGCAGAAGCTGCATAGCCCTACTGACTCCCAGGCCCAGGCTTTAGAAAACTTTGCTCTGCCTGTGTTATTACCTCAAGCAGGGGTCTCCTCAGAGCAGGCACCCATATTTATCAATGGTCTGGTCCTCCATGCTTATATCAGGCTCACTCACCTGTCCCGATGTCTCTTAAACAATGGCCTTGAACTGAGGATCCCACACATCTCCATAGCGAGTGGATCACAGTGGAGAAAGGGCAGAGGCGGGGCTCGGGAGGAGATTAAGCAGTAACCCTGTCCATAATCAGAGTGAGAAACCCAGAAATACCAGGCCTGTCCTCCGATCTCCCACAAGCAGAGCACACAATTCGTGCACTTTGAAGAGAAGCTTTGACGTGAGAGGGAGGTTGGGACTAGGGTGAACTGCTGAGTCCCCTCTTGTAGTGCTATTTTAATTTTATTTTAATAAATAAAGATTGCCTGAAGATATGAGTGTGAAACATTTCCACTGGTCAGCCTTACAGACAGGGTAACACACACCTTTAATCCCAGTAGCCACAAGAACATGCACCTTTAATCCCAGTGTTGAACACCTTCAATCCCAGTCCTAGAGAGGAATATAAAACGGGAGGAGACAACTCTCAGATGCAGTCTCCTTCTGAGATTCCAGGAGGTAGGATCTCCATTTCAGACAAAGGTTGAGGTAAGAGCCTGTGGCTGGCTGCTTTCCTTTTTGGATCTTAAGGTTGAACCCAAATTTCTGAGTCTCTGTTTTTAATAATCATGCATCAAAAGCAGTTTTGACTCTTGGCTTAGTAGAGTAAAGCCAAATCTGAGCAGAGATATAGAGAGAAAGTAGGCAGAGTCAGGGAGATACCATGTAGCTGCGACAGGAGAAAGATGGCAGCCACCAGTAGACCACAACCTCATGGTCATACAAAGATCCATAGAAATGGGTTATTTTAAGATATAAGTGTAGCTAGAAATATGCCTAAGCTATTGGCAAAGAGTATTGTAATTAATATAGTTTCTGTGTTAATCATGTGGGTCTCAGCGGCCAGGAAATGAATGGTCTCCACTTATACCCTGTGACCCTTCTCCTTTCACAGGGGGATTCTGGAGGGCCTCTCGTGTGTAAAAAAGCAGCTGCAGGCATTGTGTCCTTTGGGTATGAAAATGGTTCAGCTCCATGTGTCTTCACCAGAGTGTCAAGTTTCCTATCCTGGATAAAGAAAATGATGAAACGCAGCTAACTACAGAGCAAACCAGATCCCTTCCTGACTCACCATCTTCCTTATGGCAGAGTCCAGGATTGTCCTAGGACAGAAGCCAGCATCTCAATAAAGGTCTCTTTGCAGAATCAAAAGGCTGGTTTAATTTCACAAGGACCATCTCTGTGCCTAGCCAGCCTATATCACACTTTAGCTCTTTGCTCACCCTAACTTCAGACACACACCGTGGCCAAAGCTCAGGCGAGGCCACTGAGCAGCTCCTTTTTACTTGTCCCTCTGTGCAATGCCTGCCCTTCTGACTGGTTCAAAGCTGAGCTTGTGTATCTCTTGTCTTGGGTCTCAGGGCAAACTCTTTTCCTCCTCTGTGTCATATGGAAGAAAGGAGAGGGAAAGCACCTTGGGCACTGAGGAAGAGAGCCTGATCTGAGCCTAGGATTCCTTGAGCAAGTGCCTTCAATGACATCTAATCTCCAACCAGTAACATGGTGGCTTCTTGTACAAAAGATGAGCCCATGCTCAGACTCCCCCTGGAGAGAAACCCCTGGGCCCCTCCCACAGCTTTATGGTAAAGGTGTTCAAAGCCCCCTTGCTTTGCACCCTTGAGCACATATTGGAGTAGAATCAGAGGCAGTATATGTCTTAAACACAGACTGCTTGAGATTCTTCTAATCCATGGATGTATCTCCCAGCCCTCACTGTTTGTATAGAGCTTACTAGGCTCCCCTAACATCTGCACTGATGTTCTGTATCTGGAGAAGGAAGTAATTCAATTCAGCAAGACTCAACTTCTCTGCTTCCCCAGACCATTACTGTACACCAAGCCCTGAGGGTCACAGACCAGACACAAGAACACAAGGTCTTCTGGTTCGTGCTGGGAAACCACACTGGTATTCCTTCATTATTCTGTACTATGTCAGACATCTGCCAGCACCATTCTCTGTGAACTTAGGGAATATAGAGTTTCTGTTCTGTATTTGTGTCCCATGCCACCTTTCTGTGGTGGTTTTTAGTGACTATGTCCCCTCTAGGCTCATGTATTTAACCACCTGGTTCCCGATTGATGATGTTGTTTGGGGATGTTAGGAAATATGGCATTGATGGAGCAAGCCCACTGCTGGGGCTGGAACCGACTCACACCATTACCAATCTTTTCTCTCTCTGTTATTATTCTGTGCATGTGTGTGTGTGTGTGTGTAACTATTTTATAGCTCTTGAGCATGAAGTTTGTTGATGACAACATGTTCCAATGCTGTGCAATATGGATATACGTGTGTTCTTGGAAGTGTGAAACATGCCTGACTTCAGTGTGATGCTGCCAGTGTTTTCTCTTCCAAGTGAAGACAGTCAAATTGGCACCACCCTATTCTCATGTGCTCCTGGTGACTTAGCAAACTAAACAGACGTTATCAATGAAATTTTAATCTCCATGGCACAATGGGATTTTAATGGTATTTGGAAAACAAGTAAGCATTCCTTTTTGTTCATTAAGAGACACACACCACAATCTTGCCTCACACACCATGACCCAGCCACTGTTTTACAATCAGCTCTCACTCCATGCTCCATATGCAGCTGAGATGTAGAAATACTCAAATCTTGCTA
This sequence comes from Myodes glareolus, assembly GCF_982192425.1. Classification (NCBI taxonomy): domain Eukaryota; kingdom Metazoa; phylum Chordata; class Mammalia; order Rodentia; family Cricetidae; genus Myodes; species Myodes glareolus. Next base: position 20,950,709 of record NC_142037.1, on the reverse strand, counting down.
TTTTCTTTTCAATTTTCATAATAAAAATAAATATAGTTCCTTATCTACTATTATTTTTAATTGCAGCATGGCTTCTATACCATAATAGAAAATAATACAACTCAAAAAAGAGAGAAGATCACTCAACTGAAAGGTGGCAGACAGCTACTTTTTTTGTCAGATAAATACAAGGTTCTATTCAACATTTGAGAATTTTTGAGTGCTCACAAAGGTGGAAGCAGAAAAGGCATTACATGCAAACCGTGCGACCTAACATAGCAGCTGTCAAGGATGGTGACACAAGGACAGAGCAGTGGAACTGAGAAGGACGTCTTCTCAATAACAACAAACACGTAAAGTTTCAATTTAGGATGGTGAGGATATGGCTCAGTGGGTAAGAGCACTAGCTGAACAAGCAGGAGAATTTGAGTTCAGATCCCAGCACCCACATAAAAGATGTTGAGTGTGGCTGATGTGCCTGCATCCTCAGTGCAGAGACAGGAAGACTGCAGATGCTTGCTGCTAGCAGCTTCAACAAAACAGTCTGTTCAGGTTCAGGGAGAGACCCCATCTCAAAGACTAAGACAGAAAACAGTAGAGGACCTTGACATCTTCCTCTGCTCTCAGACAGGCATGGGACACATACATTGACATACATGTTTACACACAAGCACCACACAGTAAAAAGATAGTCACACCTGTTCTAGTTATGTTCTGTTACTGTGATAAAACATTTTCCCAAAGTGCTTGGCCAGGAAAGGGTTGACTTTTCTCACATGTCCCACCTGCACTACATCACTGATGGAAGTCAGGGCAGGCAGGAGCTTAAGCAGGAGCAGAGGCAGGAACCTTGGAGGAAGGCTGCCTGCTGGAGTGCTTCCAGGCTCATGTTCATCTGCTTTCTTATCCAACCCAGGACCTCCTGCCCATGAGCAGCACTACTCAGAGTAGGATAGGCCCAATTTCATCCATTAGCAAACAAGAAACTACAAACATGCCCATAATCAATCTAATGGACACAATTCTCAATTGAGGGCTCTTCTTCCCAGGTGTTTCTAGTTTATGTCGATTTGACAGAAAGTACCCAGCACAGCTGGTTAGATAGGCTCTGTGGTTAAAAGGTAGACAAGTGGTTATGTGGTTGTATTTAAAATAATAAAACAAAACAAACCCGGAAAAGCATTTCTTGATAGTGAGTCCACTGAGAGGTGTACAAATAGTGTTCCAATTATGATATACCCTAAGGAGTGAGGAATATTTATTAATAAACTCATTGGTTTTAAAACCAAGAGAACAGAAGAAATTGAGAGAAATAATCTATTCAAAGAACTTTGGAAAGCAGAAGCACTCATGTTAAATCTTATTCTTTGGGGATGGATGGCAGTGCTGATGCTAAGAACAGCACAACCTGATATTTGGTTCCAGGAAGTGATGATGGAGCTAACGTCATTGAAGAGATAACACCATTGAAAGACACTAAATAACTTTTTTTTGGTATGGGGCAGTGGAAAATATATCAAAGTGGTTTTCTTTGTCCATAATCAACCTAACTAGTACAGCTGCTGCAGATGCCCAGCGATGGTAGTTTAAATAGAGACCCAGCCTGGCAGTGGTGGAGAAAGCCTTTAATCCCAGTACTAGGGAGCAGAGGCAGCTGGGTCTCTGAGGTAAAGCACAGCCTGGTCTACAGAGGAAGTTCCATAAGAGCCAGGGATACACAGAGAAACCCTGTCTCGAAACTAAGTAAAGGAATGAACAAATCAAATGAATAAAAATGTAAATCAAAAGAAAATAAGAGGAACTTGTAAAATCAAGAGAAGACAGTGTAATTATCACACGATACTCATGATTAGTGACGTGTCCTAGCAGAAGTCATCAAGAAAACTTATGAGAAAAGAAGAATGTCTCATTGGGAATTGTGAGGGATGAGAGGGGATGAATTTGAGCAAAAATGACAAAAAAACATTGGATACATATATAATATTGTCAAAGAAGACAAGCTAAGATCTAATTTAATGCAAAATCATTAAAAATGGGTAATCTCCCCAGTACTGAGTCTCATAAGGGAAAAGGGATTAAATCATCTGTAATGCCAGGAAGACCTGAAAAGTGTTCATGGTAACTATGATGAAATCATTTACATTTTAGAAGTAAGATGGCCATTCTCTGGACATTACCAAAACTTATTAGGTTACTTACAATGTTTTAAATAGTATTTATGCCAGAATTTAGAAATGAAAACTCAATTACAAATTGACCTTTACAAATTACAGATTTGACAGTTTATTTCATCTTTAACGGAAAACCAACCTCTCAATACCATGTTTTATACTCTAAGTGCTCCAGGAGAAGGTGGAATTACAGTAAGCTCAATTTAAGGCAAATAATTGCATTTCAATGCAGCTCAATACCGGTTTGTAAACAGTGACATAACCTTGCTATTACATTTGAAAGAAAATATGAAAGGAAATATCAAGATTTCCAGAAATAATATCACTATTGGGTATAATTACAAGGTCATTTTCATCAGCATATATATTATGTGCCAAAGTTCCCTGCTGAGTTTCAGTTGGAAATGCCTAGATCTGCATTCCTCCCTTCAACCTAAAAATATTTTCAATCATGTTCATTCTCGACATTTATGGGCCTTTTATAGAACCTTCTCTACATACATGGGATATACATACTTATAGGACCTTCTCTGAAACAAGAGCTCACCCTTCACAGACACATTGGATTCACACCATCAGGTTTTCATAGCACCCACACTTGTGAGGCACAGGTCTCAGGAACTGAGCATGCAGGTCTGGAGAGATGGCTCTGACGTCTTAATGGTAGAGACTGCTCTTGCAGAGGCCCCAAGTTCAGTTCTGAGCACCCATGTTGAATGTCTCATAACACTTGTAACCTCAGTTCCTCTGGCCTACAAGGGCGTGTGTACTCACATGCACATGCCCCAACCGGAACACAGACACATCCACATAATCCATAGTTAAAATCCTTGATGAAGATATACTCTAGACATGATGAGGGAACTACACCTGTGAAATTCAGCAATATGACTGCTTAAATAAGATCTGAACAATGACAACACCAGTAGACCTTCCAAAGTGGTTGGGGAAATAGCAGGGGCCATCCCAAGATGAAGAGCAACAAACTATAAAGTGATGAGAGAGGGAGAAATAGTCTTCCGCAAAGATGAGACCCCCAATGGTTATCCAATCCCAAGTGTTCATACCTAAAAGAAATATGAATTCAAGCAAAAATAAACTGACTTTGTAAGCTGGTTTTATATTTTCATCACTGTGAATGTTGAGAGAGAGAAAGAGAGAGAGAGAATGGTAATTAAAGAATAAGAGGCCTTGAGTCTGAAGGGGATGGAGCAACCTGAAAGGAGTTAGAGGGATAATGGCTGACGGCATGCTTATATTTTAATTTTTCAACAATCTGAATGGTAACAGTAAAATTAGAACCAAAATATCTCACCCCATCTCAGGAATTCACTGAGATTGGAGCTATGTCCATCAAGACAGTTGTGTTTAACAAGTCTATTTGTTTTCCCAAAGCAATGTCAAAGGGGCCACAGAGTTGTGTTGTCCTCATTCACTATTTTTGTTTGTTTGCTCTTTATTTGTTATTTTTTCTATCCCGAAAAAGCGTTTCTATGTCTGGCCCTGTGCATCCTGGAACTCACTGTGTGGACCAGGTTGCCCTGACTCACAGAGATATGTCTACCTCTGCCTACTGAGTGCTGGCATTAAAGGGTTTGCCAACACTGTTCTCCTAATTTTTAGGATGAAATCACACTAAATTAAATAATACTACTTAGCTGTGTTCACTTAATTATTAGATATCACTAAATTGGAGCCCGTTTCATGCGTTTAAAAGATTCCCTCATCATGGGTACCATATAATTAAGATTATTATATTTTGTAAGGATTTGATTGCATACCTGTATGTGCAGATAATGTATCGTTTATACATGGTTTATTCTCAGGGAGGAATTACCAATTTTTGTTATAGCATATACATCATATATATCTATACATCATATATACATCAATATACATCATATATACATCAATATACATCATATATATCTATAATATAGTATAGTAATGTGTATCTCAGAACAGTTGTCCCTTCATTTTGGCACAAAATTAACACAGAGTTTCAAGCCACGGACTGCATGACTAATTAAGATCAGTTAATATTTGGACTGCAGTTAACTGCTGGGACAAGTAAGCCTCTATGGATACCAAGTATGAAAAAAAGTAAGTTCAAAAATCTCAGGAAAACATAAAGTTGTAGAGATAACAGGACACAGGGGTGCTCTGTTGTTGTTCTAGATGTGCATGCTTAAACACACACACACACACACACACGCAAGCAGGCATGCATGCACATGTATGCATGCTTGAGCACAGCACACAAACACACCTCTGTTCTTAGGGCAAGGCCAGCCTGTCTTAATCCCAGAGCTGATCTCACACGGCTGTGTCCATCACCTACCCTAAACTCAGAACCCTAGCTAACTCCAGTCGTTATCAGCCTCTTCAAGAGCTGGATCCCTGTCTGTCTCACTCCTGGATCAGGTCCACTCAACAACCACTCAAGACTAATCAAGGTTCTTTTTTATCTATTAAAGATCCAAACAATACTGTAGGAAATCTGCTGAAGTCCTCAGCAGGGAAGTCTGTGCTGATCTAGTCTTACCGACCTCTTGAGAGATGAATGCCAATACAAAGTAAACAGGTAACCAATACATGCTTTTGTGATTTGTTAGTATACTTAATTAAACAAGACAGTAGACATGATCATTGGTCACTAGGTTTCTCTTGCTTTAGGGATTTCTCTGTGACACCCTAGCAGTTTAGGAGAGTCAGAGTGCGTGAAGATTAATTCATCGGACTATTCCAACAGATGGTTTCTCAGTATGATCAGAACTCTCAGAGGTTAATGAGAAGATGTACTGAAACTCTGCCTCGCCAAATATGGTGCAGTATCAGCTTTCAATAAGTACTGTAGAACTTTGTCTGTGTATATGTAGTGCTATAGCAGTTTTGTGGTAAATTGTGTGTAACTAACATGTTTTTTTTAAAAAAAAAAAGAAAAGGAAGAAAGAAAAAACCAAAGAAACTAAAAAAAAAATCTTACCAGAATGGAAAAAAATGTAAAAGATAAGAAAAGCTACACTTTTATCTTAGTGCAGGCACAGTGAATTTCCTGGGGTCTCAGACCCTCCTCAACCACAACCTTAACACCTTCTTTTCTTGGTCTTTATCCAGGATTAGCTCAGAGGATGTCAGTGTGGTGACAGTGTCATTTTTACCCCAATCAGGAAACTGCCTGAGCTACTAAAGCCAATCAGAGCAGAGGTGCCCAGGTTTAAAAGGCCTGTGAGGTCACTGAGCGCTCACCTCCTTCATCCTTCAAGGGCCGTGTCCACTCTGCCCTCCTCCAACCCGAGAGCATTCCTGGGAAGATGGCAGCAGTCCTGATTCTTCTGACCTTTCTTCTGCCGCTTGGAGCTGGTGCAGGTGAGTGAACACCCCTGTTCCGGAGGTGCCATCCCATAATACCTCTGTGGAGTCTCTGACCAGCTCTAGTCTGGAACTTCCTGCACTGAACCAGGAGCTTTCTGAACCTTAGGTCCCAGAGTAACCCAGACCTGGAATCCTGTCACTGGCTAGATCCTCAACAAGGTCTGAAGAAGAGCGGTGTCCTCAGAGGTTATGGAGAGCACTAACTTCTCCCTGCTCTGTCCCCTAGAGAGTGGAACATCCCAAAAAAGAGATGTAGTAGAGAATGCAAAGTTACTAAATGTATGCAATTAGCTCTAACAGAGCTCAGACCCAGGACAGCTTCTATAACCAGTCAACAACGATGTAAGGAAACTGTTGAAGAAGAATAATGAATAACCAGCATTATTTATTAATCTCCACCCTCAGGCTACTAAGTCTAGAGGCATAGAGTGACAAGATGCCTGTTCTGTACACTCCATTACCTTTGCCATCTAGTTTTGCTTGGCCCTCTACTTCTTTCTGCAGGTCCACAGCTACTGCCATTATACCATCTGAATTCTGCAGTATCCCATAGGCTCTGATTCCCTTGAGCTCTGAGCCATCAGTCCTTCAGCGAAGTAAAAATCATTCTTCCATGCAGCTAACCCATTTACTGAGAACCTAGGACATGATGGACACCAGAACAGGAGAATTTTAGAAAATCCCTCTCTAAAGACCATGGGGTAAAAGGTGACAAAATTAGCAGAAATCAAGACAGCAGATGCATCTGGAGACCCATTACCCGAGAAAGATTAACATGAGCCACCCAGCATCCCCTTGGCCTCTAGCTTCATGAAGATAGAAGTTTGTCCCTCCATGTATTTGTAAAGCATGGGGTGGATGACAAGTCTTACCCACCCCTTCTCAGAACAGGGCACTGACGCTTCAGACTCAGCAAAGATCAATCTATGTGCAAAGAATTCTGTTCACAACAGTCTTGGGGAACTGTAGATCTCACCCCATCATCCTTCCCTAGATCTTCCCTCCTAGCTCATCTGTTGCTCCCAGACACCTCATATTCTTGCCTTTCTTTCAGAGGAGATCGTAGGGGGCCATGAGGTCAAGCCCCACTCCCGCCCCTACATGGCATTTATTGCATTTGTGGATGTTGATGGCAGAAGTCATAGATGCGGAGGCTTCCTGGTAAAAGACAACTTCGTGCTGACAGCTGCTCACTGCATGGGAAGGTGAGGAGAAGGAGCTAGGCCATGTTTTCTGAGACACCAAGACAAGTTTCTCCTTTCTGCTTGTAGCTGCTCCTTTTAGAACTCACTAGAGGACAGGGCTGTGACAATGGAAGTCTGCCATTAGGGAAACTTTGAGGTCAGAGGGTGAGAGTCCAGAGGCAGCAGCACAGTTGGGTTGAGAGCAACTACACTGGTCAGACTACAGCAGTGTTTGAGATTGAAAGTACACATTAAGAGTCAATGCATCCCTCACAGTCCTTATTTCCTTTTTCATTTTCTTTGTCCTTCTGCTCCTCATTTGGACCTTGGGGGTCTCAGTCTGGTGCTCCAATGTGGGTCTCCGTCTGTATCACCCTCCATTGCCAGATGAAGGATCTATGGTGATAAGCAAAATATTCATCAGTATGGTTATGGGCCAAGGCCGGTTCAGGCACCCTCTCCTCTGTCCAGAGAACAATCTGGGGATCTCTCCTTGGACCTGGGATCCCATATATAATCAAGTCTCCTGTAAACCCTAAAATGACTCCCTTAGTTGAAATATATTCTTCTCGGATCCCATATTCATCCTTCCTCCCTTCCCCCAATCCCGGTCCACCGAGCTTTCCCCATTCCTCCCCTACTCCCTTCTCTCTAACCATCTCCCCTTCCAACAACTCCCCCCATGCACCCGACGTTACCTGGAACTCTTGTCTATTTCCTACCTCCTGGCGCCCACTGATACAAGGGGACGGATCTAATGAGAGCTTACCAAGGCCATTTGGACTGGGACTGAACGAGGACGTGATCCAACTAGATTCTCTGAATGTGGCCGGATTCTCTGAATGTGGCTGGCCCGGAGTCTTTCTGAAAAGCCATTGACAATGACACTGGGACTTGTTTCCTCTGCATATACTGGATTTTGGGGATCCAGTCTGTTTGGATACTCACCTTCCTGGACCTGGAGGGAGGGGGGAGGAACTTGAACTTCCCACAGGGCAGGAAACCCTGACTGCCCTTAGAGATGAAGAGGGAGGAGGAGAGGGAGTGGGGGGAGTGGGAAGGTGTTGGGAGGAAGGGTGGAAATGGAAACTTTTATAATTTAATAAAATTACTTTCTAAAAAAAAAAAAAGAGTCAATGCAAACATGCAAACTTTGGAGTATTGCCTGGAAACAAGAGCAAGTTCCTAGGAGTATAGAGTTCTTGTAAAGGAAAGAGCAGACGGACACACACTGTGGCCATTCTGTCTCCTCAGGTCATCTCAGCTAGAGCCCCACCCTGCTCACCCAGCCTCTAACAGTTCCTGGACTGCGTCCTCTCTCACTCCACATCTCCCATCTGCACTCTGCTCTCTACAGCTCAATGAAAGTCACTCTAGGAGCCCACAACATCAGCATCCGAGAGGAGACCCAGCAGATCATCCCTGTGGCTAAAGCCATCCCACATCCATACTACAATCTCAAGGACTACTCCAGTGACATCATGCTCTTAAAGGTGAGAACTGCCCCCACCGCTCCCTAAGATCTGCTTTGCAGGGATTGCCCCCCCTCCTACTCTCATTCTCTTCCTTCTCTTCCTGTCATCCTGACTTTCTATGGGTCCCAGGCTACCATTTTCCTGGCTGAGCTGCTCTCTCCTGCTTCTTCCCCCATAGCTGGAGAGGAAAGCAAATAGGACTAAAGCTGTGAGGCCTCTCAGGCTGCCCAGGAGGAATGTCTATGTGAAGCCAGGGGACGTTTGCTATGTGGCTGGTTGGGGACAGTTGTCTCCGGAGGGCGAACTTCCAGATACATTGCAAGTGGTAGAGCTGACTGTCCAGAAGGACCAGGAGTGTGAGTCCCGCTTTTCACGTCATTACAACAAAGCCACTGCAATCTGTGTGGGGGACCCGAAGATCAAGCGAGCTACCTTTATCGTAAGTTGAATTGTCCTACCCTCTGGGCTCCATGGGAGGAGAAAAGCAATCTGGAACCTAGGGATCAAACATCAAGGGACTCTTTCCCCCATTGGCCATTATCTTATTCCCTGGGAACAGCAGGAACAGTAACTAACTCGAGCCTCAGAGCTGACAAGGAGCCTTGGTGAAGGCAGCTGGCATAAAGCGGGATTTGCACAGCCCTCCTGACTCCCAGGTCCAGGACTGTGTGTTGTCGTCATGAGCACGGGTCTCCTCAGAGCAGGCACCCACATTTGTCAATGTTCTGGTCCTCCATGCTTACATCAGGCCCTCTCCCCTTTCCCCATGTTCTTAAATAATGGCCTGGAACTGAGGGTCCCACACACCTGCATATTGGGTGGATCACAGTGGAGAAAGGGCAGAGGCTGGTCTCAGGAGGGAGGTAAAGTCCTAACCCTGTCCACTATCAGAATTGGAACCCCAGGGACCAGAGGCCTGCCCTCCATTTCTCTCAACACACAATTCATACACCTTGAAGAGGAGCCTTGACATGAGAGGAAGGCTGGGACTAGGCTGAACAACAGCTCAGTCCTCTCTGACCCTTCTCCATTCACAGGGGGATTCTGGAGGGCCTCTCGTGTGTAAAAACAGAGCAGCAGGCATTGTGTCCTTGGCCTATTCTGATGGCTCAGCACCAGGAACCTTCACCAGAGTGTCAAGTTTCCTATCCTGGATACAGAAAATGATAAAACATTGCTAACTTGAGAACAAACCAGACCCATCGCTGACTCACCATCTTCCCTACAGCTGAGTCCAGGAGTGTCCTAGGAAAAGAAACCAGCAAATCAATAAACCCAACTTTGCAGAATTAAAAGCCTGGCTTCCTGCTCATTCCCAGGGACCAGCTCTTTACTTCACAGACCAATGCCCTACTTTTCTCCTCTGCTCTCTCCAGCACCATCCACATCCTCGCCCCAAATCTCAGGCATGGCCATTGCACACCTTGTTTGTACTTGTATCACTGTGCAGTGCCCGTTCTTCCGACAGGCCCAAATTGAACATGGGTGTCTCTTTTTGTGGTGCTCCGGGTGAACATTTGTCCTCCTGTGTGTCATGTGGAAGAAAGGAGAGGCAAAGCACCATTGGTCCTTGAGATATGAAGGCAGAGCTGAGGTCACTGTCGATGGTCCTTCTAGGGCAGGGTATCTCTGTCCCACATCTTCATCCTTAAAGTGACAGCAATTTCAGAAAGGTCTGTTTTACATCTAGAATTCATTTTGATATCCTCTTCTGGAAACAGGGTCAAGCTTCCACCATCGCCTTCTTTTTTTTAATTTTTAAAATTTTTTTATATTTTTTTATTAATTTATAATAATTTCTACTTCTGCCCCTCCTCCCAATACCCTCCAATTCCCCCCCCACTCCCTCTTCTCCTCCCTCTCCAGCTCTAAGAGCAGTCAGGGTTTCCTGCCCTGTGGGAAATTCAAGTTCCTCACCCCTCCCTCCAGGTCTAGGAAGGTGAGCATCCAAACAGACTAGGATCCCCAAAAGCCAGTACATGCAGAGGAAACAAGTCTCAGTGCCATTATCAATGGCTTCTCAGACAGTCCCCATGTAAGCCACATTCAGAGAATCCGGTTTGATCACATGCTCGTTAAGTCTCAGTCCAGCTGGCCTTGGTGAGCTCTCATTAGATCAGTCCCCTTGTATCAGTAGTGAATGCACCCCTCGCAGTCCTGACTTCCTTGTTCATGTTCTCCCTCCTTCTGCTCCTCATTTGGACCTTGGGGGCTCAGTCCAGCGCTCCAATGTGGGTCTCTGTCTCAGTCTCCATCCATCGTCGGATGAAGGTTCACTCTGATCCTGACTTCCTTGTTCATGTTCTCTCTCCTTCCCTTCTTTTTTATGCCTACTCCTGTGACTTATCAGCTTCTATGCTTTCAAGTCCATGCTAATCTTTACATGTCCCTACTTCTTATCCCCCTACCTAGGACACCCAGAACCACATATGATCCCATTCATTAGAGTGTCAGACCTGTGGTGTCAGCCTAAATCATGACCCGGCAGGGAGGGGGCTCACAAATGTGCAGGCCAGAAGTGTCATCATAAAGGTTCCATGCAGGCCTGGGCTTTCAATGTCTGTCTAAAACCTTTTACCTCACCTCCCACATGCTGAGATCTAGGGAAGCTCTTCGCAGTCAGCTCACTCACACCCCCAACCTCCCCATGTGCTCAGTATCCATAGCAGCAGGGTCTCTCAGCAGCATGAGCTCCTCTGAGCTTGTTCATCTCAATCATTGCCGGTCTAGGCTATGGTGCCCTGCTTGTCATTTGGTCACTGTCAGTCTTTGACATCCCAAGGCAAAAGAACTAAAAGTCTCTACTTTTCCATCAGTCAACACTGAAGTATATGAGGTTTGAAAATGGCCTTAGGCAGTGTGTTTCTATGGGAAATTATTCAGAAAATCAGTCTCCACAACACCAGGAGGAGGCAGCAAGTAGATAATAGCTACAACTAAGATGGCCTCTTTGTATTTATTTGAAAGGTAGCAAATAACAGAATCAGTATGCAGATATAAATGCTATGAGATGCACATATACAGAAACATAATTCAGAAACATGATTAATTATGAATTAGGAGGCCGTGAAATAAAGAGAAATGAAAAAATGGTGTGGAGTAGTCCCTATAATGTTTTGACATTCTTGGTTACCGCTGCATCCATAATTGCTAAGTCTACCTGGGCTTCTCATTGTTAGGAAGTTCTTGGCATGAGACTGTAGCAAGAATGTGTGAATTTTTCTTAAATAAAAGTCTCCCTAAGTTGAATTCACATTGTTTAAAAAAAAAAAAAACCTCAAGCTACTAGGCATGAATGCTCTTGCCTTAATCCAGCACTGGGGAGGCAGAGGCAGGCAGATGTCTGACTCCAAGGCTATGAGAGAGATTCTGTCTCAAACAAACAAATAAGAATTCTTAAATTAACTTAAATCATCATAAAATCTCAAGCAGCCTTGGCTGAGGGTCTTGTCCTGTCAGACATTTAACAGATAACATGACTGGTAGATAATGCTTAATGTCTCCTTATCCCAAACAGACGGAGCGTCACATTCTTCTGGGAGATGGAATAAAATCTCCATTTGTATTAGGTAACTTTCAAAGACAAGCTTTTATTTAGGAAGAAATGTAGGTGGCACACATCATCTGACAAGAATGGGAAAATAAACCCTGCCGTGGAGACAGACCAAGGACCCAACACCTTGGAGACAAGAAATACAAAGAAGAATGCAGAATCAAAGAAAAATGCATGCTAAATATCATATGGTCACATGCGTATTCAGCTTAGATGTCATATTTACATTGAGGAGAGGGTTCTATGGCTTAAAATAACTTTGAAAACCATTATTTTTATGCTTTAGAGAGGAGATAAAATAGTTTTCTCTCAAAAAGTAGTAACTAACCCGACAAACAGCAACAAACATGTTGGGATGGAGGCTGAATTGAGCCTAGGATTCCTTGAGCAAATGACTTCAATAATATCTAATCTGTGGATATCTTTCTGATATTCCACAGAAAAGAGCCCATGCTTAGTCTCCCTCTGGAGAGAAACTCCTGGGCTCCTCTCACTACTGCATGGTGAAGGTGTTCAAAGCCACCTTGCTTTGCTCCCTTGAGTACATATTAGAGTGGATTCAGAGGCTGTAAATGTCTTAAATACAAACTGCTTCAGATTCCTCTAGTCTGTGTATGTGTCTCCCAGTTCTCAGCATTTGCAGAGAGTTTATTCAGCTCCCCTAACATCTGTACTGATGTTTTACACCTGGGAAAGGAAATGCTTCAACTCATCAAGACCCAGCTTCTCTGCTGCCCCAGGCCATCGCATCTAGCAAGCCAGAGAATGTAAGACTCCCCTGAAGGACCCAGAATAGACACAAGAACACTGGTCTTCTCAATTGTGCTGGGGAATACATACCGTTATACCTGCATTGTTCTGTCCAACGCCATACTTCTGCAAGCACCATTTTCTGTGGACTTGGAGAATATAGAGTTTCTGTTTCATATCTGTGTCCCATGCCACCTTCCTTTGGTGGTTTTTAGCGACTATGTCCCGGTTAGGCTCATGTATTTGAGCACTTGGTTCCCAGTTGATGCTGCTGCTTGGGGATATTAGAAAACATGGCCGTGGTGTAGCAATTACATTGCCGTGGCAGGCTTTGACTCACACCATTACCAATTCTCTCTCTCTCTCTCTCTCTCTACTTTGGTTCTCTCGCACATGTTTATGTGTGTATGGTCCTTGAGAATGTTGTTCTCACACTGTGCAATATGAATATTTGTGTGCTCTTCCTGTTGTTAACCACGCCTGACTTTAGTGTGATGCTGCCAGTGTTTTATCTTCCAAGTGAAGACAGTCAAACTGGCACCATCATATTTTCATGTGCTCCTGGAGATGTAACAAACCAAACAGAGGTTATCAGTGAATTTTTCATCTACATGCAGAATGGGTTTCAATGGTATTTGGAAAACAAGTAAGAATTCCTTTTTGATTATTAAGAACACACACACCAGAACCTTGCCTCACAAACCACAACCCAGCTACCATTCTTAAAATAGACTCTCACTCTGCACTGCATCTGCAGCTGAGATACTGAAATACTCAAATGTTGCTTTCTATTTTCTTTTCAATTTTTGTAGTAGAAATAATTATAGTTCCTTATCTCTTATTATTTCTAATTGCAGCACGGCTTCTATACCATGGTAGAATATAGTACAACTCAAAAAAGGGAGAAGATCACTCAACTGAAAGGGGGCAGACAGCTACTTTTTGTCAGGTAAATACAAGACTCGGTTAAACCTTTCAGAATTTGCGAGTGTTCACAATGGTGGAAACAGAGAAGTCATTACTTGCAAACTGTGCGACTTAACATAGCAGCTGTCAAGGATTGTGACACAAGGACAGAGCAGTGGAACTGAGAAGGACGTCTTCTCAATAATAACAAACACTTAAAGTTCCATTTTTGGATGGTGAGGATGTGGCTCAGTGGGTAAGAGCACTATCTGAACAAGGAGAATCTGAGTCCAGATCCCAGAACCCACATAAAGATGCTGAGTGGGGCTGATGCACCTGCATCCTCCGTGCAGACACAGGAAGACTGCTGATGCTTGCTGTTAGCAGCCTCAACAAAACAGTCTGTTCAGGTTCAGGGAGAGACCCCATCTCAAAGGACCAAGATGGAGAACAGTAGAGGACCCTGACATCTTTCTCTGTATTCATACAGGCACGGGACATATACAGTGACATACATCTGTACACAAGCACCACACATTTAAAAAGATAGTCACACCTGTTCTGGTTATGTTCTGTTAGTCTGGCAAAAACACTGTCCCAAAGTGCTTGGCCAGGAAAGGGTTGATTTGGCTCACATGTCCCACCTACACTCCATCATTGATGGAAGTCAGGACTTACAGGCGCTAAAACAGCAGCAGAGGCAGGAATCTCAATGGAAAGCTGACTGTTGGTTCAGCTTGCTTTCTTCCACAACCCAGGACCTCATTCCCATGGATGGCACTACCCACAGTGGGCTTTTCCCAGTTCCATCCTTTCACAACCAAAAAGTACCCCCACAAACATGACCACAGCCAATCTAATGAACACAATCCTTCATTGAGGGCTCCTCTTCCGGTGTTTCTAGTTTATGTCGATTTGATAGAAAGTACCCAGCACAGCTGGTTAGATAGGCTCTGTGGTAAGAAGCTAGACAAGTGGTTATGTGGTTATATTTAATATAATAAAACAAAACAAGCCATGAAAATCATTTTGTGTTAGTGAGTCCACTGAGAGGTGTACAAATAGTGTTCCAATTATGATATACCTTAAGGAATGAGGAATATTTATTAATAAACTCATTGGGTTTCACCAGACTACAACCAAGAGAACAGAACAAACTGAGAAAAAAATTCTATTCAAAGAATTTTGGAAAGCAGAAGCACTCATGTTAAATCTTATTCTTTGGGGATGGATGGCAGTGCTGATGCTAAGAACAGCACAACCTGATATTTGGTTCCAGGTAGTGATGATGGAGCTAACGTCATTGAAGAGATAACACCATTGAAAGACACTAAATAAATATTTTTTTGGTATGGGGCAGTGGAAAATATATCAAAGTGGTTTTCTTTGTCCATAATCAATCTAAAGAGTACAGCTGCTGCAGATGTCCCGCGATGGTAGTTTAAATAGAGACCCAGCCTGGCAGTGGTGGAGAAAGCCTTTAATCCCAGTACTAGGGAGCAGAGGCAGCTGGGTCTCTGAGGTAAAGCACAGCCTGGTCTACAGAGGAAGTTCCATAAGAGCCATGGATCCACAGAGAAACCCTGTCTCGAAACTAAGTAAAGGAATGAACAAATCAAATGAATAAAAATGTAAATCAAAAGAAAATAAGAGGAACTTCTAAAATCAAGAGAAGACAGTGCAATTATCACACGATACTCATGATTAGTGACGGCTCCTAGCAGAGGTCACCAAGAAGATTTATGATAAAAGAAGAATGTCTCAGTGGGAATTGTGAGGGATGGAGGGAACAAATTTGAGCAAAAATGACAAAAGAACATTGGATACATATATGATATTGTCAAAGAAGACAAGCTAAGTTCTAAAAGGAAATTTAATGCAAAATCACTAAAAAATGGGTAATCTCCCCAGTACTGAGTCTCATTAGAGAAAAGGGATTAAATCATCTCCAATGCCAGGAATTCCTGAAAAGTGTTCATGGTAACTATGATGAAATCATTTACATTTTAGAAGTAAGATGGCCATTCTCTGGACATTACCAAAACTTAATAGGTTACTTACAATGTTTTAAACAATATTTATGCCAGAATTTGGGAATGTAAACTCAATTACAGATTAACCCTTTAGAGGATTTGACTGTTTATTTCATCTTTAACGGAAAACCAACCTCTCAATACCATGTTTTATACTCTAAGTGCTCCAGGAGAAGGTGGAATTACAGTAAGCTCAATTTAAGGCAAATAATTGCATTTCAATGCAGCTCAATACCGGTTTGTAAACAGTGACATAACCTTGCTATTACATTTGACAGAAAATCTGAAAAGAGATATCAAGATTTCCAGAAATAATATCACTATTGGGTATTATCATAAGGTCATTTATATCAGCATATATATTATGTGCCAAAGTTCCCTGCTGAGTTTCAATCAGAAATGCCTAGATCTGCATTCCTCCCTTCAACCTAAAAATATTTTCAATCATGTTCGTTCTTGGCATTTATGGGCCTTTTATAGACCCTTCTCTACATACATGGGCCTCTTATAGAACTTTCTCTGAAACAAGAGCTCACCCTTCACAGACACATTGGATTCACACCATCAGGTTTTCATAGCACCTACACTT
This sequence comes from Myodes glareolus, assembly GCF_982192425.1. NCBI lineage: Eukaryota > Metazoa > Chordata > Mammalia > Rodentia > Cricetidae > Myodes > Myodes glareolus. The sequence goes on along the minus strand of NC_142037.1, from coordinate 20,934,694 downwards.
GTGAGTCACAGGTCTCAGGAACTGAGCATGCAGGCTTGGAGAGATGGCTCCGACGTCTTAATGGTAGAGTCTGCTCTTGCAGAGGCCCCAAGTTCAGTTCTGAGCACCCTTGTTGAATGTCTCATAACACTTGTAACCTCATCTCCTCTGGCCTCCAAGGGCATGTGTACTCACATGCACATGCCCCAACCGGAACACAGACACAAACATATAATCCATAGTTAAAATCCTTGATGTAGATATACTCTAGACATGATGAGGGAACTACACCTGTGAAATTCAGCAATATGACTGCTTAAATAAGATCTGAACAATGACAACACCAGTAGACCTTCCAAAGTGGTTGGGGAAATAGCAGGGGCCATCCCAAGATGAAGAGCAACAAACTATAAAGTGATGAGAGACGTAGAAATTGTCTTGATCAAAGATGAGACCCCCCTAATTGGTTATTCAATCCTAAGTGGTCAGACCTAAAAGAAATATGAATTCAAGCAAAAATAAACTGACTTTGTAAGCTGGATTTATATTTTCATCACTGTGAATGTTGAGAGAGAGAAAGAGAGAGAGAATGGTAATTAAAGAATAAGAGTCCTTGAATCTGCAGGGGATGGAACAACCTAAAAGGAGTTAGAGGGATAATGGCTGATGGCATGCTTATATTTTAATTTTTCAATAATCTGAATGGTAACAGTAAAATTACAACAAAATATCTCACCCCATCTCAGGAATTCACTGAGATTGGAGCTATGTCCATCAAGACAGTTGTGTTTAACAAGTACATTTGTTTTTCCAAAGCAATGTCAAAGGGGCCACAGAGTTTGTGTTGTCCTCATTCACTATTTTTGTTTGTTTGCTCTTTATTTTTTTTTATCTATCCTGAAACAGGGTTCTATGTCTGGCCCTGTGCATCCTGGAACTCACTATGTGGAACAGGTTGCCCTGACTCACAGAGATATGTCTGCCTCTACCTGCCGAGTGCTGGCATTAAAGGGTTTGCCAACACTGTTCTCCTAATTTTTAGGATGAAATCACACTAAAATAAATACTACTAGTTAGCTCTGTTCACTTTAGTTATTAAATATCACTAAATTGGAGCCCGTTAAATGGTTTTAAAAGATTCCCTAATCATGGGTACCATAAAATTAAGATTATTATATTTTGTAAGGATTTGATTGCATACCTGCATGTGCAGATAATGTATCGTTTATACATGGCTTTTTTTCAGGGAGGAATTACCAATTTTTGTTATAGCATATATATATATATGTATATATACACACACACACACAAATATATATCATATGTATCTATAATATAGTATATTAATGTGTATCCCAAAATAGTTGTCCCTCCATTGTGGCCCAAAAATGACACAGAGTTTCAAGCCACGGACTGCATAATTAATTAAGATCAATTAATATCTGGACTGCAGTTAACTGCTGGAACAAGAAAGCCTCTATGGATACCAAATATGAAAAAAAGAAGTTCAAAAATCTTTGGAAAACATAAAGTTGTGAGATAAACAGGACCCAGGGTGCTCTGGCATTGTTTGGATGTTCATGCTTAAACACAACACACACATACACACACACACACACACACTTGAGCACAGCACACAAACACACACCTCTGTTCTTAGGGCAAGGCCAGCCTGTCTTAATCCCAGAGGTGATCTCACACACCTCTCCCCATCACATGCCCTAAGCTCAGATCCTCATCTAACTCCAGTCGTTATCAGCCTCTCCAAGATCTGGATCCCTGTCTGTCTCATGCCTGGATCAGGCCACTCAACAACCACTCAAGACTAATTAAGGTCCTTGTTTATCTATTAAAGATCCAAAGCAACACTGTAGGAAATCTGCTGAAGTCCTCAGCAGGGAGGCCTGTGCTGCTCTAATCTTACTGACCTCTTGTGAGATGAATGCCAATACAAAGTAAACAGGTAACCAATACATGCTTTTGTGATTTGTTAGTATACTTAATTAAACAAGACAGTAGACATGATCATTGGTCACTAGGTTTCACTTGCTTTAGAGATTTCTCTGTGACACCCTAGCAGTTTAGGAGAGTCAGAGTGCGTGAAGATTAATTCATCGGACTATTCCAACAGATGGTTCCTCGGTATGATCAGAACTCCCAGAGGTTAATGAGAAGATGTACTGAAACTCTGCCTCGCCAAATATGGTGCAGTGTCAGCTTTCAATGAGTACTGTATAACTTTGTCTGTGTATATGTAGTGCTATAGCAGTTTTGTGATAAATTGTGTATAACCAATATTTAAAAAAAAAAAGAAAAGAAAGAAAGAAAAAAACCAAAGAAACTAAAAAAAAAAAAATCTTACCAGAATGGAAAAAAAAAATGCAAGAGGTAAGAAAAGCCACACTTTTGTCTCAGTGCAGGCACAGTGGATTTCCTGGGGTCTCAGGCCCTCCTCAACCACAACCTTAACACCCTCTTTTCCTGGTCTTTATCCAGGATTAGCTCAGAGGATGTCAATGTGGTGACAGTGTCATTTTTACCCAAACTCTCTTAGCTACTAAAGCCAATCAGAGCAGAGGTGCCCAGGTTTAAAAGGCCTGTGAGGTCACTGAGCGCTCACCTCCTTCATCCTTCAAGGGCTGTGTCCACTCTGCCCTCCTTCAACCCGAGAGCCTTCCTGGGAAGATGGCAGCAGTCCTGATTCTTCTGACCTTTCTTCTGCCGCTTGGAGCTGGTGCAGGTGAGTGAACACCCCTGTTCCAGAGGTGCCATCCCATAATACCCCTGTGGAGTCTCTGCCCAGCTGTAGTCAGGAACTTCCTGCACTGAACCAGGTGCTTTCTGAACCTCAGGTCCTAGACCAACCCAGACCTGGAAACCTGTCACTTACTAGGTCCTCGACAAGGTCTGAAGAAGGTTGGTGTCCTCAGAGGACATGGTGGATACTAACTTCTCCCTGCTCTTCGTGTCACCTTGAGATTGGATTATCAAAAGGAGAAGTAGCAGAGAATATAAGGTTACTAAAAAGTACATCATTGACCTTACCTGTACCCAGACCAAGGGCAGGTTTAATGATCAGCCAACAATGATGTATGCAACCAGTTGACGAATATTAGCATTATTTATTAATCTCCACCCTCAGGCTGCTAAATCTAGAGTTTCAGGTTTACAAGATTCCTGTACACTGCACTGCCTTGCAGTCTTTTCTTTGTTGGCCCCTTCTCTTCTTTCTGCAGGTCCCCAACTATTCCCTTTATGCCAGTGGAATCCTACAGTATCCCCTAGGCTCTGATTCCCTTGAGCTCTGAGCCACCAGCCTTCCAGGTAAGTAAAAATCATTCTTCCATGCAGTGAATTCATTTACTGAGAACCTAGGATATGATGGGCACCAGAACAGGACAACTTTAGAAAAATCCCTCTCTAAAGAGCTTGGAATAAAAGGTGACAAATTGGCAGAAATCAAGACAGGAGTTGCGTCCGGAGACACATTTGCTGAAAAATACTATCATGAGCCACTCAGGATCCTCTTGGTCTCTAGCATCATGAAGACAGAAGTTTGCCCCTCCATGTATTTGTAAAGCATGTGATGGATGATAAGTCCTACCACCCCTACTCAGAACAGGGCACTGACGCTTCAGATTCAACAAAGATCAATCTCTGTGCTAGGAATTCTGTCCACAACAGTCTTGGGGAACTGTAGATCTCACCCCATCTCCCCTCCCTAGATCTTCCCTCCGACCTCATCTACTGCTCTTAGACACCTCATATTCTTGCCTTTCTTTCAGAGGAGATCATTGGGGGCCATGAGGTCAAGCCCCACTCCCACCCCTACATGGCATTTATTGAATCCTTTCATGATGATGGGAAATGGCATCGCTGTGGAGGCTTCTTAGTGCAAGACGACGTTGTGCTGACAGCTGCTCACTGCAATGGAAGGTGAGGAGAAGGAGCTGGCCCATGCTTTCTGAGACCCCAACAGGAGTTTCCATCCTATACTTGTGGCTGCTCCTCTGAGAGCTCACTAGAGGGCAGGGCTGTGACAATGGAAGTCTGTCATTAGGGAAACTTTGAGGTCAAAGGGTGAGAGTCCAGAGGCAGCAGCACAGTTGAGTTGAAAGCAGCTACACTGGTCAGACCACAGCAGTGGCCAAGGTTGAAAGTACACCTTAAGAGTCAATGTCAAATGTGTAATGTTTTCTAGAAACCAGAGGAAGCCTTCTGGAACCACTATCCTCTCAAAACAAAGAGCAGTAGTTCACACCCTGAGGCCCTTCTGTCTCCTCAGTCCCCTCAGCTAGAGCCCCACCCTGCCCACCCAGCCTCTTACAGCTCCTGGACTGTGTCCTCTCTCACTCCACATCTCCCATCTGCACTCTGCTCTCTACAGGTCAATGAAAGTCACTCTAGGAGCCCACGATATCAGTATCCAGGAGGAGACCCAGCAGATCATCCCTGTTGCAGAAGCCATCCCACATCCAGCCTATAATCCTCAGGATAGCTCCAGTGACATCATGCTCTTAAAGGTTAGACTTGCCACTCCACCCACACACCTCTACCCATACCCTACTCAACCACCACTCCTGGTGCCTGTGTTCTGCTTGCTGCAGGGCTTGCCCCTCCCATTTTGCTCTCATCTTGTTCCCTCCCTCCCTGCTATCTTTTCTTTCAAAGTGTCCCAGGCCAGCAGGTTCCTGGCTGAGCTGCTCTCTCCTGCTTCTTTCCCGCAGCTGGAAAGGAAGGCCAAGAGGACTAACGCCGTGAGGCCTCTCAGGCTGCCCAGGGCCAACACCCAGGTGAAGGTTGGAAATGTGTGCTACCTGACTGGCTGGGGGAAAAAGTCTCTTCAGGACACTAAAAGAAATACCCTCCTACAAGAGGCTGTATTGATCATCCAGGATGACCAGAAATGCAAACGACTCTTCCGCCGCTATTCCAAAACCATGCAGATTTGTGCTGGAGACCTGAAAAAAGTACAGGCTCCTTTCAAGGTTTGTTCAAGCATTTGACAGACAAAATGCAGGGAGAGAGGAACCTGGGAGAGGGCTATTTATGATAATGGCCAAACCCTCAAGCATCAGCTCATAGAAGGGACATCCCAAAAGCAGGTTTGAGTCCCTCTGTGGGTTAGCAAGAGAGAAAGATGGGGAAACATTCACCATCCCAAAGCAGCATACATTGTTCCTGAGTGTCCCTGAGGACTTTGGGGGAAACCTTGGATTGAGCTAGAAGGAAGAGTGGGGCCACCCTGGAGCTGTGGTACAGAGGGAGTTTAAAAACCTGTCCTGGCCCTGACCTAACAGCTAGCCTTCCCAGGAGGAGGTCAGGAGGGCAGAGTCAGGGGAACGATGCTCAGTTCTTCCTTTGCCTGTCTAACAGGGCGACTCTGGGGGACCCCTCGTATGCAACAACAGAGCGTATGGAGTTTTATCCTATGGAAAGAACCAGACCATCTCTTCAGGAATCTTCACTAAGGTTGTATCCTTCCTGCCATGGATCAAAAGAAGCAGGAAGCCCCTCTACCAGGTGGTTGAAACCTGCTGTGTCTGACTAGCTTGTCCGGACACAGGCGAGACCCACATGGAGTGGGGAGCAAAGGCTGAAAACTCATAATAAATTGATCTGCACAGTGAATACAACTGAAGTCCTGTACTATTTGAACTACTCGTGTGCACTTCAATGGTCCAGGTAGCAGTCTAATGTCAGTTCTGGGCTTTTCTTCCTCCTTCTTCCCCAGCCCCTCCCCTAACTGGAACTTCAGGCTAGATAATTCCCACATATTTATCACTCAGGCATACATGGTGGTGGTTAGGGGGTTGTTTTTAATTTTTGGCATAGGAACTCCAGGCTGGCCTGGAGTTTGTTTTGTAGACAAGCCTGACCTTAACTCACCGAGGTCTACCTGCCTCTGCTTCCCCAGGGCTGGGATTAAAGATTTGTGCCATGACATCCAACCATACACCTATTTTACTACCCAGCTGTCCAAGGCTGACTTTCTTACATCACAAACAAGAGTCTACAGCACCACTGAGGTGTCGTACACTCAGTCCTTTCTTTTCACCCTTATCTCTCCAGAAATGAATCTCCAGAGGCCCAGAAAATCCTTAACATCTCTTGGTCACCTTCATTAAACACCAACATTTGCTAGTGAATCGACAAAGCAATAGGGTGAAGGGAGATTTGACTCTGGGAATTCTGAAGGTCAGGGGTCATGCTACTGGATAAGTTATCCTGTTCCAAGACCTCCCACCTCTGGGGGACCTCCATTCTGTGTTTTTTTCCTTTGGATTTGTTTGCTGAGAGAGAGAGAGAGAGAGAGACAGAGACAGAGACAGAGACAGAGAGGGTAGGGATGGGGAAGACCTAGGAAGAGTTGAGAGAGGGGAAAGAATATGAAACTATGAAAAAAAGGAAAAATGTGGTAGGAAAAATTAAAGGAATTAGCAATGATACAATAAACTTTTATAATTAAAATATAAATGTATTTATTATTAATAATAATAACAGGAAGCATATGAAAACTGCTTTTTCTCCTTTCTTCCACTAAGCCTTAGAAATGAAATTTCGACCCTTGAGATGTGGACAATGGTAAAAGGGTATTGTGAGGAAGCTGCTGGGAGCGTCTTTCTCCTGTGTGGAGATGAACTAGTTTCCAGCCTAGTCTAGTCTCTGTCTAGAAACTTATGGAACAAAGAAACACAAACATGGTGTCTATGAAAGAAGCTGCTGCTGTTGTTACTCCTCCTCCTCTTCCTTCTTGTCCTTCTCCTCGTCCCCCTCCTCCTCCTCCTTCTTCTTCTTCATACAGCAGTTATCCTATGATTAATAGTGAAGACAGCACACTATTCTAAGGTTTAAGGCCAGTTACTGCACTATTTGCAAACTGTATGCATGTGTTTGACATTGTCACACTTTTCTTCTGCAAATATTGACTTCTGATTCTTGTCTTCAGTCCAAATTAATATTTAAATCTTATTTCTCATTATAACATAAATAAATGTATTTTTGAAAGTTTTCTAATGACTTTTGGAACTTTCCTGCTATATTAGCTTAGTGTGTTAGCTTATCCAGGAGATGAACTTTAGCTTTTCTCTCTCCCTCTCTCTCTCTCTTTTTCTCTGTGTTTCCCTTTCTCTCTTCCTTCTATTGATAATAGATTTTTTCCTTCCTATAATATAACTTGATTATAGTTTCACTTCTTTCTACTCCTTCTCCCCCTTTCACTCCTATATAGATCCATTCCCTTTCTATCTCTTGTTATAACATAAACAGACATCTAAGGGATTATAATATAAGATAGATAAAAACTAATGCATCAGAATTGAACAATACAAATGGAAAGTAAAGAGTCCAAGGGAAGGTACAAGAATCAGGGACCCACTCATTGGAACACTCAGGAATCTGCTGCAGGAGGACGTGACGATGATTGAGCAAGGCATTGATTTGTGAGCACAACAGAAGGAGTCATTTTATTGCTACATTTTACTTTTGTGTTTTTTGTTTGTTTAGATCAGTAGTATTTGGTTTTACCCTAGGTCCCTGAGCTATCTATTCTCAGGTTCTAGGCTATCCAAGTAGTGTCAGGTGTGGTTCCCAACTCGGGGAGTGGGCCTTAAGTCAAATCAGATTATTTGTTGGTTATTCCGACAAGCTTTGTGCCACCATAGAGACAGGACAAAGAGCATTGTAGATAAAGGGTTTGTGGTTGGGTTGGTGTTTATGTTTGGTAGCATGCAGAGTACCTTACTGTACTAAAGATTCTAGAATTTAGGGGTGAAGGCTCTATGTCTACACCAGCTTGCCTTCTTCATATTCAGTGAGTTGAGTAGGGGCCTTGCTGTCAGCTTGTGGAGAGCAATCTATAGTCTGGGCAACAGCCTGGGTTGCTTGGGGATTCCCGTGGGACTCTTTAGCCAGCAACTCAGTAAGATACAACTCAGCCCTGGTACTGGAAGCTTCATTTAGTGACAAGAGATGTCAAGTTAGGGATCTGTTTCCCCATTTGAGGAACCTGCCTGACTCCATTTTGAAGGCAGGAGCCATTATGCTGTATTGTTTAAAATGTTTCCATTTACTGTAAGAGCTGAGTTACTGTTTTTAAGGCTGTTTCCTGGGGCCTGACCTGTCCCAATCCATAACCTTGACTTGTTTTTGAGAACACCCTAACCCTCCCTGATCTTCCATAATCAAAAGGTGACCACATTGTGTCTTTTGATTTTTTGAGAATTTTGAGAGTTTTTTGTACTTCTTAATTGCTCTTTTGTATCTCTTCTGGAATCCTTCTTTGCAACTACTAGTGATTTTACTCCTTAAAAAGGGCCCAAGAAAAGGACTGTTCTCTTTAACCTGATTTAGGAGACACTTACTAGCCAGTTTTTGGGTGCACCCCAATAAAAATCAAGCTTGCTTAAAATTTAACTCAAAATTATGGTAGTGGTCTTATTCTTGCATGGTAGGATTAACACTATTTGGTGATTTCATTTAGATCAATATTTCATATATGTATATATTTTAGGAATCTTCTATTGTATTAGGTTTCCACACTACCCCTCAAATGGTCCTTAATTTTAACTGTCTATCCCCATATTTCCTCCCTGGTCCTACTCTCTCTCCCTACTTGATACTCTTTTTCCAGCCCCCTCATTCATCCATAACTAACTATTCCATTTCCTCTTTCTAACAATATTTATCTGTATCACATCCCGCCCCTTACTCTATACCTAACCTCTGTGTTTCTACCATTGTAACTTGGCTACCATTGACTTAAGAGCTAATATACACATGTAAGTTAACACATACCATGTGCATTTTTTTCTAGTTCCACCTATTTACCTGAGAATTTCATTTTTTAACATCTCAATAATACTCCCTTATGCAAATGTACCAATTTTCTTTATTCTTTCTTCTGTTGAAGGATATCAAGGCTGTTTCCAGTTTCTGGACACCACGAATAAAGCAGCAAAAACCATGGCCGAGTCAGTATCACTGTGGTAGGGTGGATCATTCTTTGAGTATATGCTCAAGAATGATACAGCTGGATCTTGAGGGTAGATCAATTCCCACCTTCCTGAGGAACCACCACACTGATGTCCATAGTGACTGTAAAAGTTTGCACTCCCATAAGCAATGGACAAGTGTTCCCCTAAATCCACATCCTTGATAACATGAGGGGTTATAAGCCTGCTTAAACTGATTGTCTGATCTTGATTTAGCTTTAGTAAGTGATATGTACCTAGAAAAATTTTCATTTCTTTAAATTTCCAATGTTGTGGAGTACAGGTTTGTGAAGTATGACCTAATGATTGTCTGCATTTCCTCAGTGTTGTTGTGTTTCCTTTTCATTTTTAATTTTATTAATTTAGATATTCTTTCTCTACATTTTAATTCAGTTGGATAAGGGTTTGTTGATCTTATTTATTTTCTTAACAAACCAAACTTTTTTTCATTGATTTTTTTTGTTGCGGTTTCTATTCTATTAATTTTAGTCTTCAGTTTGGTTATTTCTTGTCATTTACTCCTTTGGGTATGATTTCTTCTTTTTGTTCTAGAGATTTCAGGCATACTATAAAGTTATTAAAATCTCTCCACTTATTATATCTCTCCATTTTCTTTTAAATGAAAATACTTAGTGCTATGAATTTGTCTCTTACAACTGCCGTCATTGTGTCCCATAAGTTTGGTTATGCTGTGTATTCATTGTCACTCAATTCTATGAAGTCTGAGTCTCTTTACTTCTGTCTTGACCTATTTTTCATTCAGTAGTGAGGCTTACAGTTTGCATGAGTTTTTAAGCCTTCTGTTGGTGTTGATATCCAGCTTTCATCCATGGTGACTGGGTATGATGCAGGGTGCTATTTCAGTTTTCTTATAGCCATTGAGACTTACATTGTATACAAGTATGTAGTCAATTTCGGAGAAAGTTGCATGAGGTGCAGAAAAAAAAGATACATTCGTTTGTGTTTGAATGAAATGTTCTGTAGATGTCTGTTAGGTTCCTTTGGTTTATAACTTCTGTTTGCTCCAGCATTTCTCTGTTTAGTTTTTGTCTGAGTGACCCGACTACTGGTGAGAGTGGGATATTGAGGTCTCCCACCGTCAGTGTGTGAGTGTCGATATGTGGTTTAAGCTGTAGCAGTGTTTCTTTTACAAACTTGGGTACCATTGTGCTTGACACATAAATATTGAGATTCGAAATGTTCTCTTTGTGAATTTTTACTTTGGTGAGTATGTAGTATACTTCCCTATCTCTTCTGATTAGTTTTGGATTGAAGTCTATTTTGTCAGATATTAAAATGTCTACACCAGCTTGCTTCTTAGGCCCATTTGTTTGGAATTTTTATTTATCCTTTTGCCCTGAGGTAATGTCTCTTATTGGTGTTAAAGTGTGTTTCTTAGAAGCTGTAGAAGAATGGATCCTGTTTTCATATCCATTTTGTTAGTCTGTATCTTTTAATTGAGGAATTGAGACCATTGATATTAAGAGATATCAATGAGCAGTGTTTGTTTATTACTATTATTTTGTTGTTGTGGTGGTGGTGGTGGTATTTTATGTGTATGTTTCTCCTCTTTTGATCCCCTATCTGAGATTACTAATTTCCTGTGTTTTCTTGTATGTAATTAACCTCTTTATATTGGAATTGTCCTTCTAGTGCTTTCTGTAGGGCCAGGTTTGTATAAATAGATATTGCCTTACTTGACTTTAACATGGAATATTTTCTTTTCTCCATTTATTGTGTTTTAACGTTTTGCTGGTTATAGTTGCCAGGGCTGGCATCTGTGGTTTGTTAGAGTCTGTAGAACATCTGTCCAGGCCCTTCTGGCTTCTCGAGTCTCCATTGAGAAGTCAGGTATAAATCTAATAGGTCTGCTTTTATATGTTAGTTGGTGTTTTTCCCTTGCAGCTTTTCTTTCTTTTTTTTATTTATTAAAAATTTCCACCTCCTCCCCGCCTCCCTTTTCCCTCCCCCTTCCCACCTCCCCCTCCCTCTCTAGTCTTAAGAGCAGTCAGGGTTCCCTGCCCCATGGGAAGTCCAAGGTCCTCCCCACTCCATCCAAGTCTATAAAGGTAAGCATCCAAACAAACCAGGCTCCCACAAAGTCAGTCCATGCAGTAGAATCAAAACCCAGTGCAGCTTTTAATATTCTTCCTTGTTCTGTACAGTTAGTATTTTGATTATTATGTTCTGAGATAATCTTTTCTTTTCTGGTCCAGTCTATTTAGTGCTCTGTATGCTTCTTGTGCTTTGGTAGGTATCTCCTTCTTTAGTTAGGGACATTTTCTTTTATGATTTTGTGGAAAACATTTCTATGCCTTTGACCTGGGTATCTTCTCTTTCCTTTATTCCTATGATTCTTAGATTTGGTATTTTCATGGTGTCCCAGATTTTCTGCATGTTTTGGTCCAGGAGTTTTTTAGGTTTAGAATTTTCTTTGACTAATGTGTCCATTCTTCTATCATGTCTTCAATGCCTGAGATTCTCTCTTCCATCTCTTATATTCTACAGGTGAGGTTTATCTCCAAGGTTTCTGTTCGAGTTTCTAAATTTTTCATTTCCAGATTCTACTACTTGAACTGTTTTATTCATTGCCTCTTCATGTTTGATTTTTTTCAAAGATTTCTTTAATGGATTTGTTCACTTCCTTTATCAGGACCTCTATCGTATTTATAAAGGCTATTTTAAGGTCCTTCAATTGTGCGTTAGCCACGTTGCAGTACTCAGAGTCTGCCATGGTAGGGTCGTTGGGCTCTACCAGAGACGTGTTGTCCTAGCTGTTATTGCTCACAATTTTATGGTGGCATTTAGGCATCTGGGTTTAGGAAGATTAAAATCTTAGGTGCTGATGTTGGATTTTGTCTGTTTTGGGTGAGTGTCTTGTTCCTTGATTTCTGTTGCCCTCTGTGCTTGTTAGGAGGCTGTGATGATTGTGTGTTTCCTGTTAAAATCCTGATATAAGTGGGCACTGGGTTTCCAGGCCAAATGCGTTTCTAGGGTTGGGAGCTAACTTGTAGGAGTGGGAATAGCCTAGGAGGAGGGTGCTGAGGTCCACATAGAGGTAGAAAGCAGGGTGTTCCACGAGGATCTGCTTAGTCCCCTGGGAACTGGGGCAGAGATTGAGAAGAGGCCACAGCAGATCTGCTACAGAGCTGCAGTTGAGCCTTGGAGGAGTGGAAGGAGAGGGAAAGGAAGATCGGTAGTTAACCTTCCAGCTGGCTGGAGTGACTTGCAGCTTCCCAGGGTGTGCCTACTGTGGTAGGGGCTGGGATAAAGCAATGAGTGGAGGGAGGAGAAGTTAGAAGAGGAAGATCTGTGTGGTGATGGGTACAGAGGGGGGAAGGGAGGCGCCAGGATGTGGTCTGCACCGGAAATGAGCCTGGGAGGTTGGTTTTGGAGGAACTCATGGAGAGTTGAAGAGCTGCCGTTCCCTACCTGCGTCCCCTGCTCAAGTGGCTGCCGATTGATAAACTTTTTACAAAGAGAAAATTAGTAACAAATCAAGAACATGGCTATGAACAAACAAAATGCAGTACATCGAATAATAGGGGAAAACAGGCAGAGTTATGCTTCACAGTAAACTGTCCCAAAAGTTCACGTGCCAACTAACCCGGTACACAGCCCCTGCAGCAGCAGGACACTGAGGAGTCAGATGCATTACAGAGATAAGCAGGTGGGCAGCAGTGGGAGCCGCGCCAGGGTCACTCAGCAGAATCACAGAGAGAGTCCCAGAGTGTAAGCCAGAGACCATGGCATAGTGAACGAGGGTTCTGCCACCAAAGGTAAGAGGGCAACTTGTAGGACAGCGTTGGACAGGTCAGTCCTACTCCTTATATCCGATAGCACAGACAGAGCAACTCTTGATGAGACTGGTTTCTTACAACAGTTTCTAAGTAAGCTGATTCTCTCTCTCTCTCTCTCTCTCTCTCTATCCCTCTCCTCCCCAGCTGCCCCCACCCCCTCTCACTTCTTTCCGGAGATTTCTTGCTTCCCCCATAGTGGTTGTGCATGTTATGGTTTAAATATGAAATAACTTTCCAAAAGTCTCCTTTTGAAGGTTTGGCCCCCAACTGGTAGTTCTTGGGAACTACAAGAGTGCTAACTTATTGGGTTGACTGTGGATGAGTTCATACTGAATGGGCCATTAGGAAATGGGGCCTGATTGAAAGGAGGAAGTCAGTGGATTGTGACTCCGAAGGGTAGGTGCACCTTGTTGTTGACCTTTCCTATCTGTCCCCTGCTTCCTATCGTTCCGTGTGCAGCTCTGTCCCATGTTGCCCATCCAGTTTGAGCTCATCAATGGATCAACCCATTTGATAAAGTTAGGGCTCTTACGGTTTATTATGGTAATAAAAAACTAAATGCATCACATGTGATGAAGTGGGGGGGGCAGCAGATATCTGGGAGAGCATTGATCTTCATCTTAGCGTTCTCTAATTCCAAATTAGGATATGTATTAATGTTCTAATGGAGAAATAGGCACATTCATCTTAGGCATTGTGCAGCCTTTGCACATCTATATTACCTTCCACTACAGAGAACTAGGGTTAAGAATATTAACAGGCAAGTTATTTTTAAAGTACTAGAAAATATTTAGAAAATATTAAAGGCTCACTAGTCCATCCCAGTATTTGGGAGGTGAAAGGAAGAGGGCTGTGAAGTTCAAGGTTGTCCTCAGCTACATACAAAGTTCAAGGCCAGCCTGGGCAACATGACATCTGAAAAAATACTTAAAATATTTTAAATTATATTTTCTAAAATAAAAAAATCAGCTCATTAACTCATTCGTAGAAGTAAAAACATTAGTAAATTTTTGTTAGTCTGATTTGGAAAAACAATGACATTCAGACTTGGTGAGGACATTGAGAAAGACGGCATTTTTGTTTACTTGTACTTGGGAGGTTGTGGTAAGAGGATCACTTGAGGCCAGGGGTTGACACAGCTCAAACACACAAACAAATGAAAAATCAAAACCAAACCAAGGGCCAGCGATGTATGCCAGTTACAACACACCTTTGCAGCATGAACAAGGCCCTGGAAGGATCTCTAGCACACTAACAAGAGGAACCCAAGGGTTTTTGATCAATCTAGCAGTCTTTGTCCACATCAAAAAAATGAAACAAGATTACATATTAGTTTTGTTATACTTTTGACCCATGAGAATGGTTGGCAGGTATGTGTAAGACAAAAGCAAATAATAAGTCAGTATCTACTATAGCTAAATGTTTGTTATATGCTTATTTTCTTGGTAGGTTTTTTTCTTCATACATACTTATTTCCATAATTTTACAAATTATGTCATTTAGATATCTCAAAGGCCAGATCATTAAACACAAATGACATTCTAAAATGATATACACTAACAGAATCTCTACAAAATAAAGGAAAATGTTGACTAATTGAACATAGAGGCTTCAAACTGAATGTTACATTTGAGATTGCAAAGTAAACATACATAAAGGAAAAATATCTGGATGAAAAAACATCTTCCTGGCTAGGTGGCACTCTTGAGACAGAGAGAGAGAGGGGCCTCTGTGAGTTGGAGGCCAGGTTAGTCTACATGAGTTCCAGGCTAACAAAGTTACAAAGTCTACATAGAGAGACTTTGCCTCAGAAAACTGACACACACACACACACACACACACACACACACACACACACACACACACACATAGAGAGAGGGGGGGCAGCTGGCTAGAGAAATTAAGACCAAGATATTTCTATGTCCAGTTGTTTATTTACAATTTTAACATAAAATTACTAAAATAATATTATTCCTGAAACTATTTCAGGTCAGGAAAAGGCAACCAGAGGTAAGTTGATGATGTTTAATAATGCAAACTGTTCCAGTAGATAGCCTTCAGTTTGTTTCTTGCTCACACACGTTCCAAAATGAATATTCCCAATGAGTTTTTGTTCTATTTTACTCTCAATTCTTCCAGTCTGGACAGTAAATATTGACAGCCAGTCCAATAGTAAGGAACTCAGACTTAGTGTCCCAGATAAGGCTGCTCACTTCCTCAGATTCATCATTAATAAACCTCGGATGGGGAAGGTCCTTGAAGACAAGATGTGAGAGAATGTGATAGTCGAGTCTAGGAGGTGCCTGCCCCTTTCCTATCAACTCCAGCTGCTACAACAGCCACACTGCCCCATAGACACTTGTCTGGGACTGGAAGCAAAGGAACTTGCCTTGCTAACCTGCTTAGTTCATCCATATTACAGTGCTTAATACTGTTTCTATTTATATGGGCCCTACTTTAGTTTTTTCTTCCTCTTCCATCTTCTTTTATTATTATATATTAATTTTACAAAGTTTCTCAATTGGGAGTGCGGGTGTCTCTGGGCCAGCTGTAGCTGGTCACTGCCTGCCCAGAGGATCGATATATGGAACTTATGCAGCCCAGGAAGGAGATGGGAAATACTCAATATTAATGTCTCAATACCCCAGAGGAGAAAAAAAATGTAACTGACAGAAATGTAATGGAACAGTCACAAACTGATGCAACTGCCTATAGATGTTGTGAAATATATCAACAGTCCTGCTTGTTCAAACCACAATTTTTATTAAAATAAAAATGTTTTAAAGATATGTACTTTGATCTATTATACTAGTCTCCTCTTTACTCAAATGTTCTCTCCAACGCCCCCCCCCCACCACAATTCATTTTGAAAGTCTACAGAGTCTATGCATACCATTGAAAGAATACTTATGAGGTGATTGTTGCATTTTATGTCAGGAGGTGAAGCCATTTTCTAGAACCCTGCTATGATTCTCCCCTCCAACCCTAGAAGAGTCACCGTTCTGACCTGATGCAGCTTTCCTGCTCTTTTATATACTTTTCTCTTGTGTGCAAACCTCTAGACATAAAGTCACACTTTGTGTCTAACTTTGAGCTTTATATAAACATGATCATACTAAGTGTTTTCTTCTTGGGCCCTTTCTAACGTTTTCTACGTACGCGGAAGAGACAAATGTTCAGTTATATTTGTAGCTGTCCTATTATAAATAGCCCACGAGCTACTGTTCTGAAGTCTTCCCAGGCTGCGGCTGTCCCAGTACTGCTGCTCAGAGAGATACAGCTGTGCTCTTCTTGGAAGTGAGCTTCCTTTGGGTTTATGTCTATGGATGGGTGGCGATGCTGGTATCTCGCACATCAGTAGCTTCAGTCTAGACTCTTACTCTTACTTCAGTTTGGGCCTGAAGATGGCTCCTGCATGGCAGTTCTCAGGCTTTTCCATTTTGGGGCCATGTTAAACAGCCATGCTTCTTTTTGTTTTCAGTTGACATGAAATTTCTTGCTACTGGTATATAATGACCAGTGCACAGCTTTATTTACATAACTGGCTGTGTGGCTTTCATGCCTCTTTTTTCTGTGTATACAGGCTTTTTATCCTTTTTTAAAAAAAAAATCCAAAGAACATTTCTAAAACAAACAAAATGTTGAGACATCACTAAAATGAAATATCCCAATACAAAGGTAAGGTAACCTTGCTGGGGTGTTCTCTCTTCCTTCATGTTCTTTCTCCGATACTAGCAGAGAACATGGATTAAGATGGGATTAAGCTCAGTGCAGCTCTAAAAATAAGTAGAAAACTGTGTATGAGTTAGAAAGAATGCTTCACTTCCAAATATTTTTCAAGTTAGCCAATCATGCTCCATAGATTAGGGAGTGCACCAGTCAGCAGCTACTTCACAGAAGAACACAGGATTATAATGGTCGGCTGTGTACACTGGGTCTGTTTGATATTCTCAGTGGGTTTAGTAAGCCACTGTGTGACTCTGCCGTGATCTCTTGTGCTCCCCCATTCATTATTTGACCCCGGCTCTTCTTGATGTACATGCGGCATAATAATAAACATGTCTCCCTTTTTAAACTATTACCCCTGTGGCTAAGAATGGAAACATGTTGGTGGTTATTTTCCACTGTTAACAATATGAGATCCTAAGTGTTTCCAAGCAAAGGTCAGACAGCTCTCAACAACTGAATCTGCTGACAGCTCTCAACAACTGAATCTGCTGGGCCTCTGCAGCACGCAGGGGATCCTGGAAAACCTTTGCCAGAATTGTCAAAATGTCTGCAATTGAGCCATGATTTCACTGAGAGTGGGCTGGGACACGGGTGACCAAGAAAATCAGTATCAAAAGCTTGATCTTTTCTTCTCCAGCTGCATCCTCCATGACCTCAGGAAGTCTCTACCTTGGCAACTTCTAGAAAGAAATGGGAGCAGTAAGGATCTTAGAGGATGAAGACGAGCAGGTTTCATTTCTCTTCTTCCCTCTTTGACGTTTCCTTTGTCTTATCCCATACCTTCCACCACACCCGCCACCATTTGTTCACCGTTGTCCTCGGACATTAGTAAATACATGTGAGTAAGGAATCCAGAGAAGGGGGACTTTAGCTCAGTTGGTAGAGTGATTGCCTACTATGTGTGAGACTGTAGGTTTGGTCCCCAACACTTCATAAAGCCGATGTGGTAGTGAACTCAGTCCTGGCAATCAAGAATAGAGCCAGGAACATCAGACGTTAAAAAAAATAAAGGTCATCCTGAACCATGTTGAAGCCATCCTGGGCTACTTAATACCTTTCTCTCTCTCTCTTTCTCTCTCTCTCTCCCTCCTTCCCTCTCCCTCCCTCTCTCCCTTTTTTTCTCTGAATACATATATGCGTTGACATTCATTGAACGTCAATTGTAACTCTAGCCCCATAAGGAGAGGGAGAGAAGGAAGTAGGCACTAGTTTCCCTGAATTACTGAATGTACAGTGGACTTGGCTCCTACTTGTTGTCAGCACTGGCATGGCAACTATGTGGGATGCCACACTGGCTTGATCGGCTCCCTCTTCTCCTAGATCACTGGCAGTTGGTGTGCAAACCTCCTAGGAAGCCTTGGGTGATGAAACCTGCCACACAAGCTGGAAAGTGGGACCGTATCTTCCCAGCACCCCTTCCTTCCTCTCCATGGGGGATAAAAGTCTGGCAGAGAGAAGTTCAAGCAGCAACTGACTAAACAACGCCCGGTTCTGGAAAGATGCAGCCACTCCTGCTCCTGCTGATTTTTATTCTACTCCAAGGAGATGAGGCAGGTGAGTGACCAGCCACACCTCAGAGATCTAATCTCATCCTATATACTAGCACTAGACTTCTGTGGCAATTTTAACTCTGTATCAGTGAGCAAGTTAATTGAACATACATTTCCTCAGTTTTCTTATCTATAAAACGTGGATAATATTAATACTGCCTCGTAGCATTGCTATGGCAGTCAAATTGGCTAATGTTTGAGAGAGTCTTGCTCTTGGTCCCCACATATAGAAAGTACTGTATAAATGTTTTTTTACATAAATTTATTCAGAAGCCTGTATACCAAAGCCCAGAGACAAGAACTCAGCTGTAAAAGGCCCACCGGCTCTAGTCTAGACTCATATCTAGTCCCATGATACCAGGAGGTGCACCCTGGGACATGGGATGCTCTCTGGGGAAGATACCAGGGAACAGAGAAAGCTCATACCTTGGGGAAACATCTTTCCTCAGTACCTGAGGCTAGGGCCAGACTTGTGTGGAACAAACACCGTTCTCCATTTGGAGAAGGACGGCACAAAGGACAGAAGGGCATGATCTTCCTTCAAGCCAGGAGTAATTTCTGCAGAGCCTTGGAGGTTTCTTCCTGCGCCTGATGTCCACACAGCCCCCCATATCATGCCCCTGAGGCTTTTTAAAGCCCCCCCACCCAGTGCTTTCTGCCTCTCAGCCTTCCTAGAGGTCCCCCTCCACACAGGCGGTTCTGTCTTCAGGCTCTCAAGCACACGTGTAAGTCCCAGGTGCTTCCTTGCAGGAAAGATTATTGGAGGTCGAGAAGCCAGGCCCCACTCCCGCCCCTACATGGCTTTCCTTCTGATCCAGAGTTCAAAAGGGCTGGGTGCTTGCGGAGGGTTTCTGGTGCGAGAAGACTTTGTCATGACAGCAGCCCACTGCTTGGGAAGGTGAGGACCCAGGAGCTTCCCAGGAAGCCAAAGTCCCCAAAATTTCCTCCTCTGAGCCTCCTGAATGTATGCAATTATAATTAAGTGTAGTTATATTGAAAGGTTCTGCCTTTAATTCTAGAGACAAAACGGGAGTGGGAGGAGGGAGGTAAGAAGCCGGTGTTGATACGGAGAAAAGGAGCTGCAATCAAGAGGTATACGACGAGGAGGAGGAGGTAGAAGGTCCAGGCTGGGTGCTAACTATGAACTCAAACTATTTCTGTTCAATCTGCTGTCCCCAGCTGAGGATTTCTGGGAAACAGCAGGCAGGGGCCAGGCCCAGAGCCTTCCCGTGTCTCCCAATCTTTCCAGCTGCAGTTTCCCTGTCCTTGGTCCATTCGTCTGCCCTGCTGAACGGCTGGATCTCATGTCTATCTCTAGTCCAACTTTTCTTTTGCAGTTCCATAAATGTCACCCTGGGAGCTCACAACATCCAGAGACAAGAAAGGACCCAGCAACACATCCCTGTGCTCAGAGCTATCCCCCATCCTGATTATGATCCAGATAACTTCCTCAACGACATCATGTTGCTTCAGGTACTGCCTACCAGACCTCTGGCTCTCCAGCCTTGCTGGCTTCCTCATGGCTCTGTGACTTTTCTGTATTCAGGGACTGTTGAGAAGGAAGTGGGGACAGGGTTCCGGTGTGGTAGTGAGGACAGAGAATCCCCGAGTGTGTGTGTGTGTGTGTGGGGGGGGGGATGCCAACTGAGCTGGAATGCCTCCATTCCTCCTGACAGCTGAGAAGAAGGATCCGGAAGAATAAAGCCGTGAGGCCCGTGGCTCTGCCTCAGGACAGAAACCGTCTGCGGCCAGGGGATTTGTGCACAGTGGCTGGCTGGGGCCGAGTGAGCCGGAACATGGGAACAAATGTACTCCAGGAGGTGCAGCTAAGGGTGCAGAGGGACCAAAAGTGCAGCGATCGCTTCAACACCTACAACAGTCAGACTCAGATCTGTGTGGGGAACCCAAGAGAAAGGAAGTCTGCCTTCAGGGTAAGAGTATGAATGCCCTCCAGTATTTCTTGGGACAAAGGGCTCAGGGCTGACAGGACAGCAAGGCCAGTCTCCAGGCCTTGGGGTATTTCCTGTTCAGCAATGACAGGAAGGCCCACAATGTACCTTAATGGGGAAGGTGAAGGTTCCCTGATGGAGAGAGCTGGAGGCTATAACTTTAACCAGGCCTGAAATCCAACAGATAAAAGACCCAGGGGCTTGCCTCCTGCAAGCTCATCGAATACCCATCCCCTACACACAGGCAACCACGGGTCCCACCCACTGGTGCCTTCTCTGGGAGCCAGAATGGCAGGGCATCAAGCTTCATGTCCTTTCCCCCTCTCTTCCTCAGGGTGATTCTGGTGGCCCTCTGGTATGCAACAATGTGGCCCAGGGCATCGTCTCCTATGGAGACATCAATGGCCTTCCTCCAGCTGTATTCACCAAGATCCAGAGCTTCATTCCCTGGATAAAGAGAACAATGAGACGCCTTGCACCACGGCATCAGGGACCTACTGACTCCCTGTCTGGGGCACAGACCAGCTCCAGGGGATTTCCATAGCCTTGATTAATGTCACATGGAGAATGTAAATTTTGTTTAATTAAACATCATTTAGTGGTGTCTTACTTTGTTTGAACCCCTATGTCAAAATACCATGTAGTGGTATTCTAAACAACAGAAATTTTAATTTTGCTGTGTTTGAGAGGCTGGGAAGTCCAAAGTCAGGACACCAGCCATTTGGTGTCTGATGAGGGGCTGCTTACAAGATCACAGCTGTCTCCTTCCAGTGTTTTCATGCCCTGGAAAGTACAGGGGATTCCATGGGGTCTCTTAATAGGATGACCATTCACAAAGTTTCATCTCTCATAACCTATCACCTCTCAGTTAACCTCCTTTAAATGGGGATTATGTTCGATGCATCAGTGTTGAAGAAGTATGAACACTCATTCTCCACTGATATGTGCTTGGATAGAGTGAAGGTCTATAGATAGATGGGGAAGGTGAAGAGTGAAGTTTCTTCAGAAAAGGAGTTTTCTTTTCGATAACAAACTAAACCTGTCATCTACCCACAGCCTGGGATGGAGGTGAGCATCCTCCCTTCCTTAACTCATAGCCTGCCTTCCTCCCCCATCTCACTCTCGACTTCACTTCTCTCCCCCGGGCAAGGATCTCTCTCCCTGAAACCCTCCTACTCAGTGCTGTGCTATGCAGACAAATAAGCCTGATTAAAGGGCAGAGTTGAAATCTCATTAAAGCCCCCATCTAATGTAAGAAAAATCCCAAGCCTATGAGACCACTCAACTTTTAATAAGTGGTATTAGGCAACCAGATAGTTGTTTTGATGGGGGAAAAGATAATATTGGATCAATTCCTTACACCACACTAAAAAATAAACCTTAAGTGCATACAGATGCTAAAGATTAAACGACACATGTACTAGATTAGAAGAACAAACAGAACATTGGTATGTTTAAACAAATGCAAATGTTCACAGGAGCATAAGTCACAAAATCGAAGGGAGAGGCAAGGCAGTGTGCATCAAAGAGGGTCGTTCTTGTCTAAATCCTCATGTCATGCCAACATGCTGTTACAGGCCAGTGTTTCATTTTCAGTGATGAAGATGTGCTCCACAACTTTAGTACTCTGAAGCTACATAAAGCTGCACACAAAACACTGGCTGAAAGAATAATGTTTCTATGGCGGTCTACATTGAATAAAGGATTATGGAGGTCCTTACATAATCTGAGACCAGACTTTAAACATCTTAAAGTCATTGCACAGAACTGGTCTTGAAGGTTTTCACCTACATCAAAATATTATTGCACTTGACTGTTGGATATTTGCAATCTGAACTACTTCAGTCCCAGACACAATATTAAGGAAACCCAGGGGCAACCCCACCTCTTTGCATGTCCCCCACCATTCCTGTCAGCACTTCCAAGGCAGTTTCTACAACTCCTTAAGGTCCTGATGCCTAGTTCCCACGAGCTGCTTCAGGCTGTGGTTAAGACTGCTTACTGTTCCTCCAAAGGACCTGAGTTTGGTTTCCAGCACTCACATCAGGCAATTCACAACCACCTGTAACTGCAGCTCTAGGCGATCCTATACTATCATTCATCCCCCACCACATGCAACACACATACACATAAAGAAAATTAAATATTTAACAAAAAGAAAGAAGAATAGGCTAAGAATATGAGAGGAAGCAAGGGAGTACATAAGAGGAGTTGGAGAGAGGGAAAGGAAAGGGGGAAAAGTGATGTGATTTTATCTTATTTAAAAAAAATTGAAGTCACTATAAAGGTAAGAATATTCAATTCTAGTATAAATACCACAACTTTCATTGTAGCACCAATATTCTGCTAGTAATATTTCACATGACCATGCTGATGGTCTTGGCCCCATGGATCAAATTAGGAATTACCCCAGAGGACAAAGGGAAGAAAGAGACTAAACCCCCACCCATCTACAAGAAAATACATACATCCATTGGTCTTAATGTGAAATATTTCATCCATAAGTGAAATTGTTTCCTGAAATAATATTATCCCTTTTAAAAAAAGGATAATTAAGGACATACAGATATAGTCCCAGTCAAGAGAGTGACCATCATAGATCCCAGCAAGCACACAGCAGAATCTGGGCTACCTTGTCCACACTGACAAAGCAGGTCTCCTCTATTAGGAAAGTTTGTTTCTGACAATAATTTTTCTACCAAATTTGTATTTGTGAGGCCCTCCAGGTCCCCTAACTTGTCCTGGAGAGGATATTGCACATAAGACCATGTGGTCTCACATTCTGCCTCTGAGCTGGTTATCAGTGCTCCATCTCCAGCAGTGGTAGGGTTTGAGCTGCCTGGTTGACTTCAGGAATCTATTGCTATGCCTCTCTACATTTGAACTACTAAAGAGACAGAGAAAAAGGACTGTGACTGAGACTAAGGGCACCGTCCCTGGTATTGTAGATCGTTATGAGTAGGAGTGAAGCCCAGAGGACACAGCAGGGATGACTTCAACAGTTCAAGGAAACATCTCTCTCAAAAATAAAAGTCTAAGAAATGGCTCTCTTTCTCCCTTCCCCCTGGGGCCACAAGATCTCCCCAGAGCTGCTCCCTGGCACGCTGAGCCTGGGCTGTGGACTTAGCTGGGCAGGGGCAGTTCCTGTGCTTTGAGAGCCTGCCTGAGGACAGGCAGGCCCTGAATCAGCTCAGCCACATTCCTGGCCAGCAAGAGACAGTGAACTTCTAGCAGACATCCATTGGAGGAGGGGTGAGTTTGCTCCTGGCCCGAGGGCTTCGGCTAGGAGGAATTCAGACTTTCCCTGCCCTCCTCGACTTTCTGGTCTCCCTGCAGTGGTGGCTCCTCCCTGCTGAGCTCTCCCGAATCCCATCCCAGCCTTCATCCAGGTACACCTTCCTCTCTTCCCCTCTTCCCCCTGGGGCCACAAGATCTCCCCAGAGCAGCTCCCTTGCGCGCTGGTCCGGGAATGTGAGTGCAACCCGGCAGAAGGGAGTGCCTGTGTTTCAATAGACTGCCTTAGGAAAGGTAGACCTTCTGTCAGTGAAGTCTCTGCCCAACAAGGGAACCTGATTTGGTACCAGAAGATCCAATATAGAGCAGTTGAAGGAAGATATGGACAGACGCCAAGGCAAGAACGCCTCCAACAATCTAAAAAACAACATGAAATCACCAGATCCCAATGACCCTACAATAGAAGGACTTGAACCTCTTAATTCAGACGAAGTGGAAAAAGTGCCATTATGAAAGCAATAGAGTCCCTTAAACAGGATATGAATAACTCCCTTAAAGAACTGCATGAGAAATACAACAAAAAGATTGAAGAAATGAGTAAAGAAATGGATGAGAAATATAACAAAAAGTTTGAAGAAATGAGTAAATCCGTGAATGATACACTGGGAAACCAAGAAAAAACAATCAAACAGGTAATGGAAACAGTTCAAGAATTGAAAACTGAAATGGAGGCAATGAAGAAAACACAAAACGAGAGCCGACTGGATATGGAAAAATCTAGGTAAACGAACAGAGACTTCAGAATCAAGCATAACCAATAGGATACAAGAGATGGAAGAACGAATCTCAGAGTCTGAAGATACCATAGAGAAAATAAATGCTCAGATCAAAGAAAACAGCAAATCCAACAAATTCTCATCACAAAACATTCAAAAAATCTGGGACACAATAAAAAACCAAATCTAAGAATAATAGGGATTGAAGAAGGAGAAGAACTGCAGATCAAAGGCCCAGAAAATATATTCAACAAAATTATAGAAGAAAACTTTCCCAGCATAAAGAATGATATCCCTATGAAGGTTCAAGAAGCATACAGAACACCGAATAGACTTGATCAAAAAAAAAAATCCCCTCGCCATATAATAACCAAAACACAAAACATACAGATTAAAGAAAGAATATTAAGAGCTGCAAAGGAAAAAGGTCAAGTAACTTATAAAGGTAAACCTATCAGACTTACACCGGACTTCTCTATGGAAACCATGAAAGCCAGAAGGTCCTGGATAGAGGTACTGCAGAAACTAAGAGACCATGGATGCAAACCCAGACTACTATACCCAGCCAAGCTATCATTCACTATCAATGGAGAAAACAAAATATTCCAGGATAAGAACAAATTTAAACAATTCGTAGCCACAAACCCAGCCTTACAGAAAGTAATAGCCAAACTCAAAAACACCAATGATAGCCTATTCTGGAGAGGATGTGGAATGAGGGGAACACTCATCCATTGTTGGTGGGAATGCAAACTTGTGCAGCCACTGTGGAAATCAGTGTGGCGGTTTCTCAGGAAACTGGGAGTAAACCTCCCTCAGGACCCAGCAATTCCACTCTTGGGAATATACCCTAGAGATTCCCTAACATACTACAAAAGCATTTGTTCAACTATGTTAATAGCAGCACTATTTGTAATAGCCAGAACCTGGAAGCTTTACTGAGTGAGGTAAGCCAGACCCAAGAAGAGGAACACGGTATGTATTCACTCATGCACCCAGGTAACCTTGGGTGCATGGGGGTGGGTGGGAGGGTTGTTGGAAGGGGAGAGGGTTAGAGAGAAGGGAGTAGGGGAGGAATGGAGAAAGCTCGGTTGACCGGGATGGGGGGAAGGGAGGAAGGATGAATATGGGATCAGGGAAGAATATATTTCAACTAAGGGAGTCATTTTAGAGTACACAGGAAACTTGATTATATGTGGGATCCCAGGTCCAAGGAGAGATCCCCAGATTGTTCTCTGGACAGAGGAGAGGGTGCCTGAACCGGCCTTGGCCCATAACCATACTGATGAATATTTTGCTTATCACGATAGATCCTTCATCTGGCGTTGGATGGCGATACAGATGGAGACCCACATTGGAGCACCGGACTGAGCCCCTCAAGATCCAAATGAGGAGCAGAAGGAGGAAGAAAATGATGAAGGACTGCGAGGGATGCTATCACCCACTGATACAAGGGGTCGGATCTAATGAGAGTTTACCAAGGCCAGTTGGACTGGGACTGAACGAGGACGTGATCCAACCAGATTCTCTGAATGTGGCTGGCCTGGAGTCTTTCTGAGAAGCCATTGACAATGACACTGGGACTAGTTTCCTCTGCATATACTGGAATTTTGGGATCCAGTCTGTTTGGATACTCACCTTCCTGGACCTGGAGGGAGGGGGGAGGAACTTGAACTTCCCACAGGGCAGGAAACCCTGCCCTTAGGGACAAAGAGGGAGGAGGAGAGGGAGGGGGGAGTGGGAGGGCGTTGGGAAGAGGGGCATAAATGGAAACTTTATAATTTAATAAAATTACTTTCAAAAAAAATAATAATAACTGGAGTCAACATAATAACCGGAGTCAACACCACTGGTCATTAATATCACTTAATATTAATGGACTCAATTCACCTATAAAAAGGCACAGACTAAGAGATTGGATACAAAAAGAGGATCCAACATTCTGCTGTTTACAAGAAACATACCTCAACCACAAACACAGACATCTACTCAGAGTAAAGGGCTGGGAAAAGGTTTTCCAAGCAAATGGACCTAAGAAACAAGCGGGTGTGGCCATTCTAATATCTAACAAAATTGACTTCAAACTAAAATCAATCAGAAGAGATGGAGACAGACATTTTATACTCATAACAGGAACAATTCATCAGGAGGAAGTCTCAATCCTGAATATCTATGCCCCTAATATAAAGCCTCCTACATATGTAAAAGAAACACTTCTAGAACTCAAGGCAGTTATCAATCCACAGACACTAATAGTAGGAGACTTCAACACTCCTCTCTCACCAATGAACAGGTCAATCAGACAGAAACCAAGCAGAGAATTAAGAGATTTAGTGGAGGTATTGAATCAAATGGACTTAACAGACATCTATAGAACACTCCACCCAAATAGGAAAGAATATACCTTCTTCTCTGCAGCTCATGGAACCTTCTCAAAAATTGACCACATACTCAGTAACAAAGCAAAGCTCCACAGATACAAAAAAATATTAGTAACCACCTGTGTCTTGTCAGACCACCATGGATTAAAGTTAGAATTCAACAACAGTGCTACCCCCAGGAAGCCAACAAATTCATGGAAGTTGAAAAGTCAACTACTGAATCACCCCTGGGTCAAGGAAGAAATAAAGAAAGAAATTAAAGTCTTCCTTGAATTTAATGAAAATAAAGACACAACATACTCAAACCTATGGGACACTATGAAAGCAGTGCTAAGAGGAAAGTTCATAGCACTAAGTGCCCAATTAAAGAAAACGGAGAAAGTACACATTGGAGACTTAACAGCACACTTGAAAGCTCTAGAAAAAAAAGAAGCTGATACACCCAGGAGGTCTAGAAGACTGGAAATAATCAAACTGAGGGCTGAAATCAACAAAATAGAAACACAGAAAACAATCCAAAGAATCAATGAATCAAAAAGCTGATTCTTGGAGAAAATCAACAAGATTAACAAACCCCTATCCAAATTAATCAAACGGCAGAGAGAGAACATGCAAATTAATAAGATCAGAAATGAAAAGGGGGACATAACCACAGACACAGAGGAAATTCAGAGAATCATTAGATCTTACTATGAAAATTTATATGCCACAAAGTTGGAAAATGTAAAAGAAATGGACATTTTTTTATATAAGTACCATATACCAAAGTTGAACCAAGATCAGGTGAACAATCTAAATAGACCTGTCAGTCGTGAAGAATTAGAAGCTGTTATCAAAAATCTCCCTACCAAAAAAAGCCCAGGACCAGATGGTTTCAATGGAAAATTCTACCAGAACTTCCAGGAAGAGCTAATACCTATACTCCTTAATGTATTTCACAATATAGAAACAGAAGAATCATTGCCAAACTCTTTTTATGAAGCTACAATTAATCTGATACCAAAACCACACAAAGACACAACCAAGAAAGAGAATTACAGACCAATCTCACTCATGAACATTGATGCCAAAATACTCAATAAAATACTGGCAAACTGAATCCAAGAATACATTAGAAAAATCATTCATTATGATCAAGTGGGCTTCATCCCAGAGATGCAGGATTGGTTCAACATATGCAAATCTATCAATGTAATCCATCATATAAATAAACTGAAAGAAAAAACCATATGATCATTTCATTGGATGCTGAAAAAGCATTTGACAAAATTCAACACCCCTTTATGATAAGGGTGTTGGAGAGATTGGGTTTACGAGGATCATACCTAAATATAATAAAAGCAATATATAGCAAGCCGACAGCTAACATCAAATTGAATGGAGAGAAACTCAAAGCCATTCCACTAAAATCAGGAATACGACAAGGCTGTCCACTCTCTCCATACCTCTTCAATATAGTGCTTGAAGTTCTAGCAATAGCAATAAGACAACATAAGGGGATCAAGGGGATTCGAATTGGAAAGGATGAAGTTAAACTTTCGTTATTTGCGGACGATATGATAGTGTACATAAGCGACCCCAAAAACTCTACAAAAGAACTCCTACAGTTGATAAACACCTTTAGTAATGTGGCAGGATACAAGATCAACTAAAAAAAAATCGGTTGCCCTCCTATACACAAAGGACAAAGAAGCAGAGAGGGAAATCAGAGAAACATCACCTTTCACGATAGCCACAAATAGCATAAAATACCTTGGGGTAACTCTAACCAAGGAAGTGAAAGACCTATTTGATAAGAACTTAAAGTCCTTGAAGAAAGAAATTGAGGAGGATACCAGAAAATGGAAAGACCTCCCCTGCTCTTGGATTGGGAGAATCAACATAGTAAAAATGGCAATTCTACCAAAAGCAATCTATAGATTCAATGCAATTCCCATCAAAATCCCACCAAACTTCTTCACAGACCTTGAGAGAAAAATAATCAAGTTTATATGGCAAAACAAAAAACCCAGGATAGCCAAAACAATCTTATACAATAAAGGAACTTCTGGAGGCATTACCATCCCTGACTTCAAACTCTATTACAGAGCAACAGTATTGAAAACAGCTTGGTATTGGCATAACAACAGAGAAGTCGACCTATGGAATCAAATAGAAGACCCGGGTATTAACCCACAAACTTATGAACACCTGATTTTTGACAAGGGAGCTAAAGGTATACAATGGAAGAAGGATAGCATCTTTGACAAATGATGCTGGCATAACTGGATGTCAACCTGTAGAAGAATGAAAATAGATCCATATCTATCACCATGCACAAAACTCAGGTCCAAATGGATTAAAGACATCAACATTAATCCGACCACTTTGAACCTGATAGAAGAGAAAGTGAGAAGTAGTCTACAAGATATAGGCACAGGAGACCACTTCCTAAGCAGAACCCCAGGAGTGCAGACAAT
Organism: Myodes glareolus; assembly: GCF_982192425.1. NCBI lineage: Eukaryota > Metazoa > Chordata > Mammalia > Rodentia > Cricetidae > Myodes > Myodes glareolus. The sequence continues at coordinate 20,905,844 of NC_142037.1, read as the reverse complement.
AAGAGAAACAGTGAATAAATGGGACCTCCTGAAACTGAGAAGCTTCTGTAAAGCAAAGGACACAGTCAGTAAGACCAAAAGGCTACCTTCTGACTGGGAGAAGATCTTCACAAACCCCTCATCAGACAAAGGTCTGATCTCCAAAATATACAAAGAACTCAAGAAACTAGACACTAAAACTCTAATTAACCCAATTAAAAAATGGGGGTACTGATCTGAACAGAGAATTCACAACAGATGAACTTCGAATGGCCAAAAGGCACTTAAGGTCATGCTCAACCTCCTTAGCGATCAGGGAAATGCAAATCAAAACAACTTTGAGATATCATCTTACACCTGTCAGAATAGCCAAACTCAAAAACACCAGTGATAGCCTATGCTGGAGAGGATGTGGAATGAGGGGAACACTCATCCATTGTTGGTGGGAATGCAAACTTGTGCAGCCACTGTGGAAATCGGTGTGACGGTTTCTCAGGAAACTGGGAGTCAACCTCCCTCAGGACCCAGCAATTCCACTCTTGGGAATATACCCTAGAGATTCCGTAACATACTACAAAAGCATTTGTTCCACTATTTTCATAGCAGCACTATTTGTAATAGCCAGAACCTGGAAGCAGCCTAGGTGCCCCTCAATAGAAGAATGGTTTAAAAAGGTGTGGAACATATACACATTAGAGTTTTACTCAGCGGTAAAAAACAATGACATCTTGAATTTTGCATGCAAATGGATGGAAATAGAAAACGCTTTACTGAGTGAGATAAGCCAGACCCAAAAAGAGGAACACGGTATGTATTCACTCATAAGTGGATTCTAACCATAATTAAAGGTCTTTGAGCCTATTATTCGTGATCCTAGAGAAGCTAAATAAGAAGATGAACCTGATGAAGATTATTTAGCTGTCCGCCAGGAGATAGGAAATAGACAAGAGTCCCAGGTAACCTCGGGTGCATGGGGGGGTGGGAGGGTTGTTGGAAGGGGAGAGGGTTAGAGAGAAGGGAGTAGGGGAGGAATGGGGAAAGCTCGGTGGACCGGGATGGGGGGGAGGGAGGAAAGATGAATATGGGATCAGGGAAGAATATATTTCAATTAAGGGAGTCATTTTAGGGTTTACAGGAGACTTGATTATATATGGGATCCCAGGTCCAAGGAGAGATCCCCAGATTGTTCTCTGGACAGAGGAGAGGGTGACTGAACCGGCCTTGGCCCATAACCATACTGATGAATATTTTGCTTATCACCATAGATCCTTCATCTGGCGATGGATGGAGATAGAGACAGAGAGCCACATTGGAACACTGGACTTAACTCCCTAGGTCCAAACGAGAAGCAGAAGGAAAGAGAATGTGAGCAAAGAAGGCAAGACCAGAGGGAACCTTCATCCGACGATGGATGACGATACAGAGGGAGACCCACATTGGAGCACCGGACTGAGCCCCCCCACAAGGTCCAAATGAGGAGCAGAAGGAGGAAGAAAATGAAAAAGTAAATCAGGACTGCGAGGGATGCGATCACCCACTGATACAAGGGGACTGATCTAATGTGAGTTCACCAAGGCCAGTTGGACTGGGACTGAACGAGGACGTGATCCAACCAGATTCTCTGAATGTGGCCGGATTCTCTGAATGTGGCTGGCCCGGAGTCTTTCTGAAAAGCCATTGACAATGACACTGGGACTTGTTTCCTCTGCATATACTGGATTTTGGGGATCCAGTCTGTTCGGATACTCACCTTCCTGGACCTGGAGGGAGGGGAGAGGAACCTGAACTTCCCACAGGGCAGGAAACCCTGACTGCTCTTAGAGATGAAGAGGGAGGAGGAGAGGGAGTGGGGGGAGTGGGAGGGTATTGGGAGGAGGGGGAGGAAATGGAAACTTTTCTAATTTAATAAAATTACTGTCTCAAAAAAAAAAGTCTAAGAAATGTCTTAACTCTCTAGGCAATTCAGCCAAATGAAGAATGATGTTAGTTCAGATTGATGTGGTCTGTCTACCGGAATGGTTAAAACTGTCTTCATTCTTTTATTTCATCACAATTATTTCAACATGTCTTCAAAACTATAAGAGCCTTTGGGACCAAGACTTCCTTCTCTCCCGATAAGCGTTGTCTTCACCCCTCATCAAAGGAACTTCCCTTTGCAACAGAGACCACTACAGGAAGACACATCCAACCAATATGCAGAATTGTGGAGCCCAGTTCAAGTAGATACATCACCAAAACACTCCTGTACCCAAGGCTCAGGGAACATTACAGAAGAACCAGAAAGATTGTAAGAGCCCGAGGACCAGGGTGTTAGCTGTGAGATTGTGTCCCCTAGCAACACCATCAAGTCTCCCCAACATGACTGCCCAGATGCAATGTAAACAAGGGGACACCAATGAACATGCCAAAACGGATAAAGAAAAGCCCTGGAGGCCTCAGCCCTACGCAAAGGACTGCAGGCAACTGAGGAAAGCTGGGAGCCGGAGAGGTGGCCAGTGCCAAATGGTCTGTCCTGAAAATGTACATACTAGCAACATTATACAGTCTCGGCATTTATATTTAAAAGCATATGTGTATACAAATACATAGATGAACTTAAGAACAATTAGTTTTTTAAAAAAAGGTCTTGAATTTGAAGGAGAGTAGGCAGTGTATAGGAGGACTAGGAGAGAGAAATTTTGTAGTTAAATTATAATCTAAAATTTTAAATTTCAAAAGCAAATAAACTAGAATACGTATGGCATTTTGCAAAACCATTTCAACAATGAGAAACATATGAGTCTCCCTTGAAGATACTGCTATAACCAGTTGCTACTTTAGAAGTAGTTACATCTGAGCAGAAAACAAAAATAACTCAAGCTGGCCTCTTGTATTTCAGACATAATTACACTTATGACCACCTTGCCTAAGAGGAAACAGCCCTGAAACTCCCGTGTATAGGGAAGACCAAGTACAGGACCCACACAACATCAGGGAGTAGAGGCATGGTTACTCTTTTTTTTTAGCTCTCTGTCACTCAGAGGCAAGCAGGAGATAAAGCACCATCCAGTCCCTGGACAGAAGAGCCACTGTGAAGGCAGATGACAGCTTCTAAGCCTCCTCTCCTCTGCTTGGGAATGTGAAATCAAGACAACACTTGCACAGCTGTGAACCAGAGAGCACGCAAAAGTGACTCCGTCAAATCAGTGCTTTTCATATCCAGCAGAAATCGACTGGGAGAAGGGCTGGAGAGATGGCTCCGAGGTTAAAAGCACTGGCTGCTCTTTCCAGAGTTCCTGAGTTCAATTCCCAGCAACCACAAGGTAACTGACAACCATCTGTAATGAGATCTGGTGTCTTCTTCTGGCTGACAGGCATACATGCAGACATGTATGTGTAAGAAATAAAACCTGTATACGTAATAAATAAAACAATTTTAAAAAACCAACTAGGATGCCTTGCAGTAATCAGCTGGAGTCCTGATCATATAAGGCATTTTCTCCATGGATGAGTTGCCTGTTAGCTATTCCCACCACAGACATTTTTATACTGTGGAATAAACTAGAGTGAACTCTGCTGCAAACCTTCTGGCTGTTCTCAGTGGCAGAGTGGTTTTAAGGCCCTGGGCTGTTTGTTGTTTACCTCTCTCCCTGGCCCAGTATTAGAGAACCAGCATGCTCCAGAACAAAGATTTTTGAATGATCTTTGAAATAAACACGATTGAGTTACTACAAAGAAAGTCCTCCTCATGCCCAGTGTGCTTTCCACAAGCCTAAACAGCACCTAACAATTTACCAATATAGTTAACGTTATGGCATGGGTTTTTTTGAAATGTATTTAATATTTAGAGCTGTTTTTATAGAGTCATATTAAATATTCAAGTAGAGGTATGTTTTTTAACCCAGATGTTCCTAACTTACACACATAACCTCAATCACTATCAAATCCACCACCAAAGTTAATCTTTTGGTATAATCCATAAACCTACATTGATATACCACTATCAAAGTGCATGGTTTACATCATGGCATGTTCAAACATCATAACTTTGGGTTGGACAAAGACATATTTCAGTACATGTATTCATCATTACGATGTCATGGAATTTCAACTACTCTTAAACTCCCGTGTTGTTGGTTGTTCTTTTTTTTTCCTCTTTGCTCTTTTAGGGGTTCACCTAGCTCCCAAATAATCACATACGGAGACTTTTTCTTTCTTATGAATGCCTGGCCTTATGGTATGAGTAAATTTAATTTTGTGAGAAATAGCCATACTATCCTCAAAGGTGGCATTTAGTATCTGTAATGAATAAGAGCTCCTCTTTTCGGACATTTTCCCCAGTGGTTTGTATTCTGACCATTCTAAGAGTGTGCAGTGGTTTCTCATTGATCATTTAAATGCCATTCTCCCTAAAGGGAATATGGTGAGGAGTTACTCCTCACCTGTCTATTTCTCTTTGTCTGCGTGTCTGTCCTTTCTGGCCTTTGACTCATTGTTTCGATTGGGGTTTACTGTTTTGTTTTGTTTTGTTTTTGAGATAGGGTTTCTGAGTGTAGCCATGGCTGCCCTGGAACTTGCTCTGTAGCCCAGGCTGACCTTGAACACAGTGATCTGCCTGCCTCTGTCTCTTGAATGCTGGGATTAAAGGTGTGCGCCACTACCACCTGGCTGGGTTTACTCATTTGGTATGGCTTTATTTTAAATCCACTTGACAATTGTGTTCTTAATGTTGTTTTATTAGATTCAACTTTTACAAATGTTCTCCCAGGCTTTGCCATGATTTTCGTTCTTCTATTAGTGCCTTTCACTGCGTTTGTAATTGAAAGTTGATTATATATCTGTTTAGTTAGAGTTTCTGTTGCTGTGATGAACACCATGACCAAAAGCAATATGGGGAAGAAAGAGATTATTTCATTTTACAGTTCTTAGGTGACACTCCATCTCTGAAGGAAGTCAGGACAGAAACTCAAAGCCGGAACTTGAGGCAGGCGCTAATACAGAGGCCATGGAGGAAAATTGCTTACTGACTTGATTTATATGACTTGCTCAGCCTACTTTCTTATAGAACCCAGGACCACTAGCCCAGGGATGGTACCACCCACAATGGGCTGGGCCCTGCCACATCAATCACTAAGAAGATGCCCTACAGACTTCCCTACTGGTCAGTTTAAGGAGGTATTTTCTTAATTGATAGTCCCTCTTCTCCGACGACTCTAGCCTATGTCAAGTTGGCATAAAATTAGCCAGCACATCACACCAACTGTTATTGTTACAAATATAGCCTGCTGGGTCTGATTTTGTTGTCTCTGTTTCAAGGATGACCACTCTGAACTGGGCAACCAGTAAGGGGACACTAATTCTGCTTCTCACGGCAGTCAATAGCTGCTTGTAGTTCTTTGTTTAAGGGTCAGGTCTGGCAAAATTTTCCCCTTCCTTGTTAACATGTCCATTGCTGTTGCTGTTTCCCTGGTCTTGCTGATGCAGCCATTTCTAGGAGAGACTGTTTCACACTATACTTACTGGTACTCTGGCTAGCACAATTTTGCAGCCTTTCTCCCAGGATATTCTCTGACCATAGATGCAGGAGCTTTGACTTAGATGACCCATTGGGGCTATGTTCCCCACCATTCTTTGACTATATTTTCCCAGGTCTTTATCTTAGTCCCATGACCTTGTTATCTCTTCCTTTGCAGATACCTCATTGTCTCGATGATTGTAATTTGAATTGAAGCTTAGGCTGTAATTACCAAATTTTCAGTTGGCTCCTCTTGTTTTACTTGTTATGTTGAAATACTGTGGTGCTTGAAAGCGTAACCCCTTCAACACTTTGTGGCGTGAAAGCATGAAAGCTCCTCAGGAGGAGCTGTGGAAAGGGTCTGGCCATATCAGGCCTAAAACAAATAAAAATATGACCCATTCCCATATCTGGACAAAGCAGAGTGTCAAGACAAAGAAAGAGAAAGGACCAAAGATGTCGGCATCACAGACCAGCCCCTGTCCCTGCTCTACAGGAGTCCTTTTGCACCTCCCTCCTTATCCACCCAAGACCATGTGCTCTGCACCCATTTCTAATGTGGCAATAGTGGGATAAAACTTCATGCTGGCAAGTGACAGACTTATACAGCCAAAACGAACCATAGCATGTTCTTAATATTACAGATACCATGTAAGCAGGCTCTGTTTCTTCAACCTGACCACAATAGTCAAATATAGTAACAGAATATATAATAAGCAGGTATGCATATTGCTACTTCAATGTAAGTGTTTCAGATAGGAGTTTATTTGAAAGCTTATATTTTATATACTATTTCTTTTATTTTATATGTAAATAAATTCAATTGTTAAAAATAATCAGAAACTTTCTGTGACATTAAGTAACTAATTGTGGAACAAATTGAATTGTTGATCTGTGAAAAAATATAATTTTGAGTTGTTTCCAAAATGATACAGCAAATCATTTTCTTTCTCATGTTTATTATCTTAACATGCAAAATATACATGATGTTTTCTTCAAAATCCAATTATACAAAGATTATGAGCCTCACATATATTTTTTTAAATATGATACCATATTTCTTTGATTTCAGAACACTGAAACATTGTTATCTACTTGTCACATTTTACAGTAATACTTGGACTAATTGCTAGTCTCTTCAGAACACCTGTCTTTCCTTTTGGATGCCAATAAAATGGATTCCATTCAAGCTTCACAGATTTTTTTTAACCACAGTCACTGTTTCCTGGTTTATCCTCAAAATAAAAGGCTTTGAGCACTATTGACATACAAAAAAGTTCCACAATAGCCCAAAATGGAGTTTAACAAAGGTTTGTTTATTTGGGGTTAAACTCACAGAAAGAGTAGTGATCCGCAGTCCTCTGTGTGTACTGGGAACTGGAACTGAATCCAGTATCCAAAAGGCCTGTGCATGCTTGTTGTGTGCATTTATAGTCCATGAGATCATAACCAAAGAGGGCTGGTATCCTAAAGGCTATTGGCTGAAGGAGTTCCCATAGCACCCCTTGCTTTTGTCTAAATAAGAGAGTCCTAAGCTTAATACAAAACTATATACAATAAGAACAAATATCAAGTATAAAAATTAGAATACAACCAGCATTAACAACATCAAGCAAGAAACATATGCTAAATGTTTCAATAGCTTTCTTATACTAAGGAGTCTAAGTCTTATATTAGAAATTACTTGGCTAAGTAATGAGAGGAAATTAACTATGATTGTTTAGTCTTCAACTTCATCAAAGAAATGAGAAGGAAAATAATATTACTTGAGTAAACAGGAAGCAACTTCTAAAGGTGGAAGAAATGAGATCTTACTCTGAAGAGGATATTGGTATCATAAGTCAGATTTCTCTTTGTTTGGTGATTCTTTCTGTACAGCTATTTTTTCTTCTTTAAGCATCTAGATGCCCAAGGTCTCCTGACTTTTTGAGGATGAATATTTTCCTGCAAAGGCAAGAACAGAACCCTACCCCAACACTTAAAACCTATAGGATTATCACCTCTGTGGATGAGCTGTCTTTCTCTTTCTCAAGAGGCTTCTCCTTTTCAAACAGAATCTTTATCAATTTTGATGGTTTTCATAGCTTTTATTCTCCTGTGGAAACAAGAGCAAAACCCCTTCCCCAATGTAGCACATCTTCTGCTTTCCATTCTTAGATCAACACATCATTTAACTACACCAGCTGGTTTAATTCAGAAGTTTTTTCTATTATCCCATGTCTCTCTGCTGCCTTTGTTCTTTTCTCATTAGCATTAAAGAAATTCAGGGTTAATAAGGCATTATGCAATCTATTTCTAGGTGTATTTTTCATCCCTTTCTGTTTGTTTAACATATCATTTATAGTTTTATTTGATCTTTCTATAACTGCCTGACCTTTAGGATTTTCTGGTATACCTGTAATATGTTTCATATTATATTAAGAAAAAAAACTGTTTGCTTTTCTTAGCGACATATTTTGAAACTTGTTGGCATCCAAAAGAGTTTCACAATAGTCCAGAATAGAGCATAACAAAGATTTATTTATTTGGGGATAAACTCACAGAAAGAGTAGTGATCTGCAACCCTCAGTGTGTGCTGGAACCTGGAACTGAATCCAGCTGCCAAGAAGCCTGCTTACAGTTTTCATCTGTATTTATAGTACATGAGACTATGCCCCAAGTGGGTCAGTATCTTAAAGGCTATTGGCTGGAGGAGTTCCCACAGCAGAATGTGTGGTACTGAGAATTCTATTAGGAAGCAGCACCAGCAGACTGCATGATTCCCAGCTCTCCAGTACTTTTCATCACACGGAACCCACAGGATTGTCCTGTTTGTCACTCTTATTCCATCACATTCAAGGGCATTCAAATTGTGCAGCTGTCTATAAAGGGTGGAGAGGAACTAAGGAATCAATATACCCGCAGCATTTAATCAGAGTGGACCATGAGTATTAAACATTTGCTATGGTTCCTATTTTATTTAATGAAAATATTCATGACTAACAAAAGAAAAATGTTAAAAGGCACCAATAGATACAACTGACTTCCATGAAAATGGAGGACTCAGAAAGGAAGTAACCACACAGCATCTTGTTAATTCAGGAACACAGCTGATTCCTGGTCTGTACTCTTAGCAGATACAACTCCTATTAAGTATTTTTCATGATTCTTCCTCTTCTCTAATATGTATCTGGGGAGGATGTTTCATGTGAAACCAACTGACCTATTCCTTCTCTTTCCACTGACTTGAACTCCACCTCCCTGGTGTTGTAGGAGGAATGGTGGGCTGCATCCTGCTGCCTAGCTAGCTTAGCTCCTGAAATAACCACACAAAAATTGTATTAATTAAATCACTGCCTGGCCCATTATCTCTGGCCTCTTATTGGCTAACTCTTACATATTAATTTAACCCATCTCCATTAATGTGTATTTCCGCTTGACTGTGGCTTACCGTCATGAATCTAACCAGCGTCCGTCTCGGGTAGGAGAACCATGGTGTCTGCCACACTGCCCTTCTCCCTCCCAGCATTCTGTTCTGTCTACTCTGCCTATCTAACTTCTGCCCTATCAAAAGGCCAAGGCAGTTTCTTTATTCAACCAATGAAAACAACACAAAAACAGAAGAACCTTCTACATCACCCTGGGAATTGCGGACATCCATACAGCCCAGTAAAATAGCAGTGTTGCTTAAACTATTTCTACAAGATTCCTGTGTTTGTGTAATTGAATGAATATCTAGGTGTATCATTTGTTACCTACAGACTGAAGAATTCCCCCCAAAAGATTCTTAGCATCAAATCAAATAGAGACCATGAGGTTCTTTTTTTTCTTACTGATTTTTATTGAGCTCTACATTTTTCTCTGCTCCCCACCCTGCCTCTCCCTTCCCCCTTCAACCCTTCCCCAAAGTCCCCATGCTCCCAATTTGCTCAGGAGATCTAATCTACATGGGAAGAAAAAAAGACAAGACCATGAGTTTCTTTACAGCACACCTTGCTCTAAAGAGCATCAGTTCACAAAGACTCCTTGGCCCTCTTCTGTCCTGTCTGTGGAATTACAAGGAGGAAGTCCCAGTAGGCAAACTGAGAGTGCTTACTGTAGGACAGCGGTCAGAGTCAGCATCCTTTCAGTACCACTCTGTCTTCCCCACAACAAACCTCTTCCTCTCCAGTTCTCCATCTGCCATCTTCGTGTGCTTGGAAGTCCATTCATGTCCCAGGATCCTCTTCTGTGGGAACTCACCTTAAGATGGGACCTCCTATCACAAACTCAAGAAATCACTGAGGAAGAATTCAATCCTGAGACACAGTGAACATCTCAGCAGACAGTCTTTGAGTATGGTTCCTGGAAACAACATAACAATGACCTCAACTGCATGCAGCACTTCACTTGAAGTGTGGCTTCTATTGACAAGAGAAAGAAAAAACACTCAAGCAGGACAGGAGCCTCGTCTTAACTGGGGATGTTTATTCCTTGGAAACAGGAGCAGAGGCCTGGGCAAGACTTCAGGCTTTTCTCAGCTGAGTCTGATGTCACTTATTTTCAACTATAAAAAAAGTGATTCTCATGAGTTTCTTATGAAACATACAAAGTTCTGGTTATCTACACCCTGAAGTCTGCCTTAAAAATCTCAGGAAACATGAGAGAAAACTCCCTCCTGGAAGATTCATTCTAGTGGTCCAAATCAGAAAGAAGTTCAGACAGGCTTTGTGTCATCACCTCACCATCTCCCCAGCTCTCAGTCTAGTTTTTACACTTCCCCAGTTTCTAGGCCTCAACATAGTCCTGACCTATCTAATAGTGTCTGGTTATTAGATAAAGGATTTGATCCCTGGCTTTTCTCATTACCTTCCGGACCTCTCACTTACTTACATGCAGTATCCCATGCAAATGTGGGTACCATTTGTTTCCCTTCTTTCAACTCACAAAGTCCTCAGAAAAATACACACTCATCAATGAAATCCTCACAGCAGCAAACAAACTTCATTCCACAGATAGTGTTCAATCTTGGGCACACATTCTCCATCCCCTGGTCAGAACTGCAGTCACCTCTGAGAAAGGCCACAAGGAGCACTATGGACATTTATGGTGTGGCTGCTTGACAAGGTAACTTGGTCCCAGGAAACCCTGAGATAATGGTGCTGTGCCCCAAGTGTGAGGCAGAACGTTAGCCCAAGAGCCTGTTCCAATTGCTCCAAAGTCGTTGAGCTACCAGGAAAATGTGATAGCATTATCAAGATGTAAGAAATCAGAAGTGAGCATTGTGACAGAGCAGGTCTGAGGTATCTAAATGATAATCAGCTGTTGGAAAGAAATGTTATAATCTAGTACCTTTAATATTTTATGTGTCTAAACTCATGGATTTTTGAGTAGCTATATAGTACCTTACTACACAGATATTTAACAATTATTCCAACATCACTAAATGTGTTCATCATTTGTAAATTATGGGGAAGAAGATTGAAGTAAATTAATGGAGGAACAATATAATGATAATCCCTTTCACATTCCTTAGGGACAGGATGAAGATGAAGAGAATATGTCTGACGATTCCAGCTTTGCTGTGACTGATGAAAAGTCAGCATGAGCGCACACAGCTTACATCAGAGCTCCTCCTCGTGTCCATACTAGATGACAAGATTGCCTAGAAAAGCAACCTCAAATGTCAGGAGGACTCTGGTGTTCCAGGAAGAAATGCACTCGAATTTTCATTCAAAAGTACGTGTATATGCAAGCTGCAAGAGGCACTAGAGCTGATTCCTCAGGGGAGACAGACAGAGAGAGAGAAACAGGTTCCTCAGGGATACAGAGAGAAATAGAGAAATTGGTTCTTCAGTGGAGAGAGAGAGAAACTGGTTCCTCAGGGAGACAGACTGAGAGAGAAGGTGTTTCCTTCGTGGAGCCAGAGAAGTGAGCAGCACTAGAGCTTTGCCTACATCACGGTCTTCCCTGGGGACCAGATTGCCCGACAGTGCGGAACAAGAGCAACTGCAGACACTCAGCAGAAACAGTGCACTCTGTGCCTGCTTTTCATCTCTCCTTTCCTGCCGCTAACTCCGTGTTGATGAAATGATTTCAACATTTGAAATGTCAAGAAGATGAGACCATCAGTGTTTTTATAGAATGCCCGGGATCTTGAATAATACAGGTAAACACCTGTAGAACCATTTCCACAAAACTCCCCTCCCTTCTGTCATTTTCTTCCCTTCTGACAGTGTCGCCAACATCACACTTGCACTTCATCCAAGCTTTACTCTTCATCCCAGCCCACAGTAGTGTTCAAAGCCCTTGAGGAGTTAATAGGTGTTCCAGCTTTTTCCTAGGGTATTATCTTAGAATCGTACTTTCAAATCCGGAGCAGAAGTTCTCATGCTCTTGAAAAACGGGTAAAACAAGCCCCTCATAAAGAGTCCTATGAATTGTAGAGATGTTATTTTTAAAGGAGACAATTATTTAATCACACATTTATGGCACAGCAGCATCACACTGCAATTCCCTGACCACTGACATGAGAAGGGGGCTCCCTCTCTGCTCGATGTGGAAGGCTTCAGCAGGCTCTTCCTCCCTCCTCCGAGTCCAACATTCCTGTGGGGGATGTGGTCACGCTCACCAGTAACTGACTGACAAAGTGCTTCCTGCACCTTCACCACACAGATGGGGCCTTAACTCAGATTGTAAATATCACACAGGAAATTGGTGGCCACCATCCATGACTCTATTTCCACACACAAGGTTTAAAATATGTGAGGCAAGTACAGGTGGCAATTGAGAACTGGTCAGACCTCTGAGGAAGATGTTTTGGCTCCTGTTCCTCCTGGTGGCTGTCCTATCAGTCAGCACTGAAGGAGGTAAGCACCCATTTTCTCTCCTAGAGTCTGGTATCTGTCACCACTGACTCTTCCCTAGGGTGCCAGTCAGGCTCTGTCTCCTCGCTCAGCTCATCTGGGAAATCTGGGACGCTTGCTGAACACAGCTCCAGCACAGAATAAAGAGGGTTCTGAAATTACCGTGAACTACTTGTAATGGCTTCTGGTAAATGAGATCTCAGTCATATAAAATTGAGAAGTTGTAAAAATATCATAGGACTATATTGGAAAGATACAGTTCAAAGTGAGTCTTGGAAGTTTCAGTTGGCCCTAACCTATGAGTGGGCAGCTTTATCCCAGGGCTGCCATCTGGATTGACACTAGAAGAATTTATCTATTTCAGGTTCCAGGCTTCACCTTTTCTTTGTCTCTGTTCTTCTAAACCATACAGGTCAGCCATGACAGTTTCCCACAGTCTAACAGTGACAGCAAAGCATGGTTTTACCTGTGCTCTGCAGTTTGATGGAAACAGGCTGACATGGGATCATCCTACCCTTATCCCCATCTTGCTATAATCCCTACTCCTCTGTGTTCTTCCTTCTAAGTGCTGAAGGCTATTTCAGTGCCCTAGGAAGACAAACTTATGCTGAGGTTCAGACTACATTAAGAACTTTCCTGCCAGCTTCTGGCATAGCGCGTTTGAGCGGGTTTCATGGTTTATACACCAATCTTGTTGTGTGTGAGTGGTGTACTATGCAAGATGAATCAGAATGGAGAAATTGCAAGCAGAGTTTTCTACCCGAGTTGTGCATCATGCTAACCTAAGACAAAGCCCAGTATTCCACTGAGCAGGAAACCTGGTCTAACATGAGACAGAGGAGCAACCATAGTTGGCTGGATGTATTCTAGATCTTTTGGACAGTGTACTCTGGATTCCTCCTTAATGGGTACTTGAGGTTGAATTTGATTCAGGGAAAAGTCTTGGCTCCATCATTACTACAAGAAGAAATTGAAAACAAGTGGAAAAGTGACGTCTTATTGCAAGCCCTGCATGATCACCTACAGAATCCAGGTACCCATTCTAGGTGTGTGACAGATGCTACAGAAGATTCACTTCTCCATCCATGCCAAATCTACAACCTTCCTGGTATATAATGTCCCTTATGCTAGCCACCAGATTTGTTGCAGTTTCCATGAACACACAGGTTCAGAACAAATTTTCTCTTCTAGGGAAAATCTTTTGGGGTACAGAAGCCAAACGCTACTCCCATCCCTACATGGCATTCTTAGAGATTTATGAAAGCGGATCAGACCCAAGGCAATGTGGTGGTTTCCTAGTTGGAAAAGACATCGTAATTACAGCAGCTCAATGTAATGGAAGGTAAGCAGAGGCAATCAGTTGGTTTTATTTTGGACTGGGACTGACCAAATGAAAACAGACACAGGCTGTCCCTAAACATAGACTAAAGGTGACGATCACCCTCACTTTATCCTATTTGACCTTAACTGATTGTGGAACATGAGAAGGATTTGAATGACTAGGGAGATTTCTGAAGACCTAGGACACAATCTACCCCATGAATTTCTTGCTATTTGACTCAACCAGGCTCTGTTTTAGGCTGATCCCTCCACCTTCATTTCAGAGATTGATTCATTGCTCCTATGTTGTGCTTAATCCATTTCATTTTCAAGTGAAATAAATGTAACCTTGGGTGCTCACAATATCAAGGATTGGAATAACAACACTCAGCGCATCCCTGTTGTTAAAGCCATCACTCATAAGGGCTATAGCCGTGCAAAAAAGGTCAATGACATCATGTTACTGAAGGTACAATTTCAATGACTATTTTTACTGTACTCCATATGTTACTGATATATCAATCCTGCCTTCTGGGAGGCTGGTCTCTATGGTTGCAGGGCAGTGGAATGGTGCTTTGCAGTCTTTGCAAGTGGGGAAGGTACGGGCAACCCCCATGCATAGTTAAGCCTGCTGAGAGGCCAGACCTGAACTATTCTTCTTCATCTTTCTGACCAGCTAAAACATAAAGCTCAACTCAGTAATGATGTGAAGACCATTGCCCTTCCAAAGAGCCAGGACTGGGTGAAACCTGGGCAGGTGTGCACAGTGGCAGGCTGGGGAGCACTGGCGAATTGTACTCTACCTAACAGACTTCAGGAAGTGAAGTTAGAAGTTCAAAAAAGTCAGAAGTGTCAAGAAATGTACAAAAACTATAATGACTCCATCCAGCTCTGTGTGGGAAATCCGACGGAGAAGAAGGCTACAGCTGAGGTAAGGACATGGCCATCTTCAATTGTTTGTGCAGGAGCAATGCTATAATGCAGACACACAGCCATGTCTTCTCCCACTGGACGAGTTCTGCTAGTCTAGAGTTTATGCAGGGATCAACCTACAAGGATCTACCGTTTTCTATCAGTCAATCTATGTCCTTTCACCATGGGAGAATAGGAGAGCTAGAGTCCCAGTGAAACTGAAGGAAGGACACACAAGGCAGGGACACATTCAGGACAGAGGTCAATCAATGGATGGCACTTTACCTTTTATATGATATACCAAGCATTAGTGTAAATGGAGAAGATTGTGGAGAAAGTGAGTCTGGCAAGAGGTAATGATATTTACTAAGACTTCCTATTTTTCTGTTCACAGAAAGATTCTGGGGGACCCTTTGTGTGTAACAGTGTGGTCCATGGCATTGTGAGCCAACACCATTGTACTGGGGAACTTCCCGAGGTATTCACCAGAATCTCCAGCTTTATTCCTTGGATTCAGAAAGAGATGAAACTCCTTCAACAGCCCTAGAAGATAAACCCTGTGTCTGGGTTAGTGTCCCACATCCTGGAGTACATCTATTCAAACCTTAATAAAGAAATCTGTCTTCACAAATGATCTCATTATTTTCTGTGAATGCATATCTTAAGCATTTTGTGCACCAATATTCTTCACCCTCCCCTCACCTCATGGTCATTATCTTTAAGTACTTCTCACATATATAGGCCAGCGCTGTCAGTCATGGCAAGTACAGACTTTGTCTAAGAAGGATGCCTTCTTTCTTTCCAATTTCTTCTTCAAATTTAACAGACTACAACATGGGGGGTGATAGTCAATCAAATGCCCTTAACTTATACTCTTTCCTTTCCTCTAAGGAATTTCTATGGTCCTTGGAAGTCCACTGTTCTCTAAGGATCCTCCCATGTCTCCTGATTCAGCACCTCAAGACCTCTTTAGTCAGCTGTCATTTCATCTCAGAACAGCAGCTAGTCCAAAGTGACTCAGTAGATGACACATGGCAGCTCCAACATCAGGAATTTTAACGTAGGATCAAATGTTTTGTGCCTAGACCTGTCACTTCCACTACCACAGGGTGAGCTCAGCACTTCTCATATGTGTGAGTGTGTGTGTGTGTGTGTGTGTGTGTGTGCGTGCGTGTGTGTGTGCGCACTTGTCATGCTCCAGAACGCTGGTGTCAGCTGACACGAGCATCCACTGAGTAACTACTGTTACATTCAGCTTGTACAACTAGTCATAGATGGCAGCCTGATAACGTTTTTAAAAACAATTTCTCACATGTATGTATTCTCAGCTTATTGAACATTCTGAAAACCTCTCATCTCCCCAAAATTCTTGTACACCTTAAACTCTTCTCACAAATTTCTCTCTCACGTTCATTCCTACGTGTTTAGTTTAATGACCTCTGAGATTAACAAAGAGCAACTGTGTCATTGTGCTTTTGGATCTCTCTGTCGAAGCCTGGTAATGGATACTCACTAAAGACCATGATTTCTTCCTCTCCCAGAATCTATCAATAGCCAATAGTTCACAGGTAAAGAGTGGGGCCCTGCAAACCCCTCCTCCTTCCTTAACTGATTGTTGATAGGGCTAGTCTTATGTGGGTACAGAGCTGGTAACTACAGTTGGTGTTAACTGATGATGGCAATAATTGCATCAAGTCTAGAGAAAGGAATTTTGGAATCCATCACTCTATCTTCCGGGTCTTATATATTTCCCATGCCCTCTTCCATAATATTTCCTGAGTCTTACAGGCAGTGTTATAAGTTACTGAACTACAGATGGACTCACAACCACCACATTTTTGTACATATTAAGCAGTCATGATTCTCTACATTCACCACCATTCATGGTAAGAAGAGGAGTCTCTGATTAAGGCTAGGATCTTCTTTTGTCTATGGGGAAAGCATAGGTATTTAGAAGGCAGTTTGTGGCTGTGTTGGTTTAGTGAATCATCAGAAATTTACCTCTGCATGAGCCCACCGCCCCCTCTAGGTTTCTACCTAGCCTTATAGCACCAGGCCTGGGTCCCCTGCAGCCCATGATCTTGAATCTTATCAGGGGGCAGTTGGCTATGCTCAAAACAGTGAAGCTGCTATTGGATAGGTGGACACATCTGGTTTTCCAATGGTTTCTTTGTACTTCCTTTATCTCAGTTAACTCTTCCCTCCAGACAAACTTACAGCTCCTATCCCCTGCTTAATTTCCACTCTATAACTTCCCACTTTAATATTCACCTCCTTTACTACCTATGTTTTTCTATTTGTGATTGGTG
Organism: Myodes glareolus; assembly: GCF_982192425.1. Lineage (NCBI taxonomy): Eukaryota > Metazoa > Chordata > Mammalia > Rodentia > Cricetidae > Myodes > Myodes glareolus. The sequence continues at coordinate 20,889,006 of NC_142037.1, read as the reverse complement.
GAGTGTAATTGGCCTCCATAAGTTCATAGGGAGTGGCATTATTAGGAGAAGTGGTCTTGTTAAAGGAAGCATTTCACTTTGAGGGTTGTCTTTGAGTTCTCCTTTGCTCTAGCTATGTTCAGTGTTACAGATAGTTCACTTCTTGTTGCCTTTGGATCAGGATGTAGAAATCTTGATCCTTCTCTAGCTATAGCACCATGCCTGCCTGCAAACCACCATGTTTTCTACCATGATGATAATAGACTAAACCTCATTAACTATAAGCTATCCAAATTAATTATTTTTCTTTATATAAGTTTCTGGGGTCATGGTGTTTCTTCACAGCAGTAGAAACTCTAACTAAGACAGAATTCAGTACCAAGAGTAGGGTATCATTTTCATACACTTGATTATGCTTTTGTTTGGAGAAGTCTGGGCTTTGGTACTTTGCATTAGGAAAGCAGTGTTTAATGGGCATTACTAATAATAGCATGGAAGATTTGAACTGTGTGGGCCTGGATCAATGGGTTTCTAGAGGAATTTGGTATGGCGCCTAGATCAGAGGAGGTCTCACACAATTAACTAACCTGGACTCATAGGGGCTCACAGAGACTGAACAGGCAACCAGGTAACTTGCACAGGACTGACCTAGATACTCTGCATATATGCTACAGTTGTGGAGCTTGATCCTCTTGTGGGACTCCCAACAGCAGGAACAGAGACTGTCTCTGAATCTTGTACTGACTTTGGGAACTTATTTCTTATACTGCGTTGCCTTGCCTAGCCTTTGGGCACGGCAAAATGCTTAGTCTTACTGCAAATTGATATACCATGTTTCATAGATATCCATGGGAGACCTGATCTTTTCTGAATAGAAGCAGAAGAAGAGTGGGAATGGGTGCAGAGAGGAGGTGGGGGAGGGACTAGAAGGAGAGGAAGGAGTAGAAAGTATGATCCAGATGTAAGATTCATCAATCAATAAATTATTAAACTTGAAAAAATGGATTCCGGCCAAACTTCACATTCATTTTTTTACAGACGTTCCCTGGTATATTCTCATCCAAAAAGCTTTGAGCACGTGGTACTGAGGATTCAACTCTGAGGCGGCAGCAGCAGCAGAAGCCTATTTGATTCCCAAGCCTCAGTTCCCAGCTGTCCAGTACTTCCCATCACATGGAACCTACAGGATTGTCCTGCTTTGCCAGTTATTTGTCTCTTGGAGTCCGGTCCACCACACCTAAGAACATTCAAATCGTGGAGCTGTCTGTAAGGGTTAAAGGGAAAAAGGGAATCAAGATATATACCTTACACCATCTAATCTGAGAGGACTGAGTATGAAATATTTGCAATGGCTTTCCTTTCATTTCATGAAAATATTCATGGCTAGTGAAAAAATGTTAAAGGTTCCAATATACACCCACCTCCATGAAAATGGATGACTCAGAAAGGAAGTGACCACAATGCATCCTATTAAGTTAATTCAGAAATACAGTTGATTCTTGGTCTACACTCTTAGCTGATACTCCTCCATTTAAATACTTTTCATGAAGCTTCCTTTGCTTGAATATGTATCTGGAGAGGATGTCTGATGTGAAACCAATTGACCTATTCCTTTCTTTCCACTTACTTGAAACATACCTCCCTGGAGACTACAGACATCTGTTAGCCCCCCCCCCCAAAATAGTGGTAGTTGATAACATGTTTCTGCAAGGTTCCTGTGTTGATGTGACTTTTTAATTGAATGAATATCTAGTACATGTTATTTCTCATCTCTGGACCAAAGAATTCCCCCCAGAAGATTCTCAGCATCAAATCAAACAGTGTCCATGAGTTTCTTTACAGCACACCTTGCTCTAAAGAGCATCAGTTCACATAGACTCCTTGGCCCTCTTCTGTCCTGTCTGTGGAATTACAAGGAAGAAGTCCCAGTAGGCAAACTGAGAGTGCTTACTGTAGGACAGCGGTCAGAGTCAGCATCCTTTCAGTACCACTCTGTCTTCCCCACAACAAACTCTTCCTCTCCAGTTCTCCATCTGCCATCTTCGTGTGCTTGGAAGTCCATTCATGTCCCAGGATCCTCTTCTGTGGGAACTCACCTTAAGATGGGACCTCCTATCACACTCTCAATCTGAGTCAGCTAGGCATTAGAAAGAAAACTAAACCAGTGAGAACACAATCCTCAGACACAGCGAGCCCCTCAAGACTTTGAGTGAGGTTCCTGGAAACAATGTAACAAATATGTCAACTGCATGTACCGTTTTGCTTGCAGTAGTGGGTTCTATAGAATAGAAGCAAAAGAAACACCCAAGCCAGACAATAATATCACCTTAATTAGGGGTGTTTATTCTTTAGAAACAAGAACAGAGGCCTGTGCAAGACTTTAGGCTTTTCTCAGATGAATCTGTTGACATCCATGTCCCACTTACAAAAATTCTCCACTAGCTTCTCATAATTATCTTCCCAAACATAAAAAATTATGGCAATTCTGTAGTTTGCCTTAAAAAATCTCTGGAGACTCTGAGAGCAAACTCCCTCTGGGAAGAGACATCCTAGTGGTCCAGATCAGAATTCAGGTAGACTTTTCTGTCATCAGCTCGTCCCCTCCCCAGCTCTCACTCTGGTTTTAACACTTGCCCCATTTTCTGGGACTCAACTTTGTCCTGAACTATCTCATAATGTTTGGTGCCTGGTTATTAGATAAAGGAATAACCATGTATGAAGCATGAGGTAGCATCATGCTCAGGATGCTGGTGTTTGTACTGTTTCCATACAAGAAGGTGAAAAGCATCTAAGAAGAACATTGTTGATATATGTGCAAGGCTGTTGTGGGTCTACACAATGCCATTGAATTTCACTAGGGAAAATAGCTAAAATGATCAAACATGTTTTCTACACTTGGCAACAATGGCAATTGTTTGACTTTAAACAATCTGGGAGAATATAAGAAGACCAAATCTCTATGGAATAAGATGTTGCCTAAAGATGTTGGGAGTCACCATCCCCTATTCAGATAAAGTATTGAGGAGGCTTCGTTTTCCCTGCAGTTTTCAGCTATTTGGACCCAGGAAGAAGGATCTGAGTGTAGCTGATATCACAGCCAGGCAGGGGCCCAGGTCTCCCTTGCTCATCTGTGAGCATAACACAGAAACAGAAGTTGTGGGTGGCAGGGACCCAGAGACACTATTTAAAGAGAGGGCTTGGCTGGAAGGGAAAGGCTGAGATAAGACACAATTGGAAAGGGCTCACATGGCCTAGACTCTTGTCTGAATTCCTCCTACTTGGAGTCCATGGCACTCATTACAGGATCTCAGTGATTTTTTTCATCAAACATGAGAAATTTTCATCATTATTTTGATGATTTCATTCTGGCCCTTTCTCATTACCTTCTGGACTTCTCACTCACTTACATGCAGTATCCCATGCAAATGTGGGCACTATTTGTTTCCCTTCTTTCAACTCACAAAGTCCTCAGACAACTACACATTCATCAGTGAAGTCCTCACATCAGCAAACAAACATCATTCCACAGATAGAGTTCAATCTTGTGCACATATTTTTCATCCCCTGGTCAGAACTGCAGTCACCTCTGAGAAAGGCCACAGGGTCACTAGGTCATTCACAGTGTGGCTGTTTGACAATGTGACCTGGTCCCAGGAAGTTCTGAGATAATGGGGCTGTGCCCCAAGTGTGAGACAGAACGCTAGCCCAAGAGCCTGTCCCAATTGCTCAAAAGTCGGTTAACTACCAGGAAAATGAGATAGCATTATCAAGATGTAAGAAATCAGAAGTGAGCATTGTGACAGAGCAGGCCTGATACATCTAAATGATAATCAGCTACTGGAGAATAATATTATAATCTAGCACCTTTAGTACTTTATGTGTCTAAACTGATGGATTTTGTTTGAGCAGATATATAGTACCGTATTACACAGATATTTAATAATTATTCCAACATCACTAAATGTGTTCATCATTTGTAAATTATGGGGAAGAAGATTGAAGTAAATTAATGGAGGAACAATATAATGATAATCCCTTTCACATTCCTTAGGGAGAGGATGAAGATGAAGAGAATATGTCTGACGATTCCAGCTTTGTTGTGACTGATGAAAAGTCAGCATGAGCGCACACAGCTTACATCAGAGCTCCTCCTCGTGTCCATACTAGATGACAAGATTGCCTAGAAAAGCAACCTCAAATGTCAGGAGGACTCTGGTGTTCCAGGAAGAAATGCACTCGAATTTTCATTCAAAAGTACGTGTATATGCAAGCTGCAAGAGGAACTAGAGCTGATTCCTCAGGGGAGACAGACAGAGAGAGAGAAGCAGGTTCCTCAGGGATACAGAGAGAGATGGAGAAACTGGTTCCTCAGGGAGACAGACTGAGAGAGAAGGTGTTTCCTTCGTGGAGCCAGAGAAGTGAGCAGCACTAGAGCTTTGCCTACATCACGGTCTTCCCTGGGGACCAGATTGTCCGACCGTGCGGAAGAAGAGCAGCTGCAGACACTCCGCAGGAACAGTGCACTCTGTGCCTGCTCTTCATCTCTCCTTTCCTGCCGCTAACTCCGTGTTGATGAGATGATTTCAACATTTGGAATGTCAAGAAGATGAGAACTCCAGTGTCCTTTTAGACTGCACTCGACCCTTAGTATTTGTTTGTGGACTCATTTCCATAAAGCTACCTCTTCTGCCATTTCTTCCTGACAGTGTCACCAGCACCACATAGCACTGCATCCCCCCTCACAGCAGTGGTCAAAGCGCATGAGATTTTCACAGGCGCTCCAGCCTTTCTTTAGGATTTCATTTTAAAAGAGGACTTTCAAGTGTGGAACAGAAGAAGTCCTCACGTGCCTCCAAAAAGCAGTTAGACAGGAGCTCCTCCTAGAGAGTTTTATGGGATGTAGAGATGTTATTTTTAAAGGAGATACTTTCCTGATCACAAATTAAGGAGACGTGAGAAGGGGGCTCCCTCTCTGCCCGATGTGATCTCAGCAGGCTCTCTTCCTCCCTCCTCAGAGTCCAACATTCCTGTGGGGGATGTGGTCACGCTCACCAGCAACTGACTGACAAAGTGTTTCCTGTACCTTCACCACATAAATGGGGCAAGAACTCGGATCTTAAATATCACACAGGAAATTCGTGGCCACCGTTCATGATTCTTTCTACACAAAATGCTTAAAAGGTGTGAGGCAACAACAGGTGACAATTGAGAACTGGTCAGACCTATGAGAAAGATGTTTCTGCTCCTGCTCCTCCTGGTGGCTGTCCTGCCACTCAGCACTGAAGGAGGTAAGCACCTATTTCCTTCCCTCTAGTCTGGCATGTGTCACCTCTAACGTTTCCACAGTCTTTCTGTCAGGCTCTGTCTAAGGTCTACTTCTCACTTAGTTAACCTCAAATTTTGCTGAGTCCAGCTCCAGCACTGGATAAGAGGATTCTGAAATCACAGTGAACTACTTGTAATGGCACCTGGTGAGTGAGATCTCAGTCATATAAAAGTGAGAAATTGTGAAGATATCATAGCACTCCCTTGGAAAGATACAGGTGAAAATGACGCCTGAAAGTTCTAGTTGGCCAAACCTAGAGTGGCCGCTTTGTCCTGGAGCTACCACCTGGATCGAGCTTCGGACACAGCAATTTGAGGTTTTCTCATGGCTTATAGAACAATCTTGTTGTCTCTGAATGGTGTGGTTACTATGCTTCCTTAATCAGAATGGAGAAAAGGCAGCCCGAGTTTTTACCCCGCTAGTGTATCATGCTAACACCAGGCAAAGCCCAGTACTTAATTGAGGAGGACTCCAGGTGAAGCATGGGACAGAGGAGCAACTGAAGTTGGTTTATTGGTTGTATTTTAGATCTTCTGGTCACTGTGTGCTGCATTCTTCCTTGATGGGTACTTGAGGCTGTATCTGACTCAGGGAGAAGTCTTGGCTCCACCCTCACTGCACGAAGAAACTGAAAACCAGTGGAAAAGTAGCATCATGCTTTAGCCCTGCGTGATCATCCACAGAAGCCTGGGACCCGTCCTATTTTAATTAATTAATTAATTAATTAATTAATTAATTAATCAATTAGATGAGTTTTTACATACTAATCCCAGTTCTCCTGTCTCCTCTTTTCCTTTTCTCTTATACCCACCCCACTTCCCCATCTGCTCCCCTGGAAGTCAGGGACCCTGTATGAGGTGTGGCAGATGCTACAAAAGGCTCTCTTCTCCACCAGATTTGTTGCACCATTTCCACGAGTACACAGGTACAGAACAAATTTTCTCTTCTAGGAAAAATCTTTTGGGGTACAGAAGCTAAACCCCACTCCCATCCCTACATGGCATTCTTAGAGATTTCTGAAAGCGAATCACACCAAAAACAATGTGATGGCTTCCTGGTGGAAAAAGACATCGTAATGACAGCAGCTCACTGTAATGGAAGGTAAGCAGAAGCAACCGGCTTTGTTGCCTGGGACTGACCAAATAACAACAGATACGGGTTGTCCCTAAACATAGACTAAAGGCGAAGATCAACCTCACTATTGTATTTGACCTAAATTGCTTGTGGGATATGGGACCAGATGGTGTAAGTGAAGGATCTGAATGGCTGGGGAGTTTTCTGAAGACCTAGAACACAATATTCCTCATTATTTTCTTGATCTTTGACTCAGGCAAGCTTTGCCTTAGACGGAGCCCTCCACCTTCAGTTTAGAGACTGATTGATTGTTCCTATGTTGTGCTTAATCCATTTTATTTTCAAGAGAAATAACTGTAACGTTGGGTGCCCACAATATTAAGCAACGGAGTAATACTCAGCACATCCCTGTTGTTAAAGGCATAAGTCACAAGGACTATAATCGTGACACAAAGGTCAATGACATCATGCTACTGAAGGTACCATTTTACTGATTATTTTTGGTGCACTACCAGAGATTACTAGGGTATGCTTCCAGTTTTCTCTCTGGGTGGCTAGTCTATGGTCCCAGGCAATAGAATGGATCTTTGGGGTCTCTGCAGGTGGGGAAGGTACAGGCAACCCCATGTGTGGTTTAAGTTTGCTGAGAAGCTGGAAATGAACTCTTCATCTTTCTGACCAGCTGAAACACAAAGCTCAACTCAATAATGCTGTGAAGACCATTGCCCTTCCAAAGAGCCAGGACTGGGTGAAGCCTGGGAAGGTGTGCACAGTGGCAGGTTGGGGACGACTGGCCAATTGTAGTCTACCTAATACACTTCAGGAAGTAAAGCTAGAAGTTCAAAATAGCCAAACATGCCAAGTAATTTCCAGAGACTACAACAACTCCATCCAGCTCTGTGTGGGGAATCCCAAAGAGAAGAAGGCTACTGGTAAGGTAAGGACACGGCTGTCTTCAAATGTTTGCTCAGGGACAGAGTTATAATGTAGACACACAGCCATGTCTTCTCCCACTGTACAACTGTTGATAGTCTAGGGTTATGTAGGGATCCGCCTACAAGGATCTAACATTTTCCCTTAATCCTCTCTCCTTTCACTTTGGGAAAATAAGAGAACTACAGTCTACTGAGACTGAAGAAAGGACACATTAGGCAGGGACACTCCAGTTAGTGAGTGACAGAGTCCATAAACCTTCATCCCATTCAGGACAGAGGTCCATGGTGGCCCTTAGTCTTTCCATCTGAAAAGCCAGGTCTCAGTGGGAACAGAGAAGAATGGGGAAATGAGTGTGGCTGGAGGTGATAAGAGGATAGTTACAGGGACTTCTCCTTTTTATGTCCACAGGGAGATTCCGGGGGACCTTTTGTATGTGACGATGTGGTCCAGGGTATTGTCAGTTATCAATTTTGTACCAAGAAACCTCCTCGGGTATTCACCAGAATCTCAAGCTTTATTCCTTGGATTCAGGAAGCAATGAAACTCCTGCAACAATCCTAGAAGACAGCTCTATGTCTGGTCTAGTGTCCAACATCCTGGGGTACAGCTATTTGAATCTTAATAAAAAAATCCGTCTTCATAAAAGTGTTGACATCATTTTCTTCTGTGAATTCATATCTTAACCACGTTTGTGCACCAACTTCTTTGCTCTCCCCTCGTCGCATGGTTGCTATCTTCAAATACTTCTCAGTAAGCCTGCACATACCTGTGGACTAACTCCATTTTTACAGCACATATATGGGCCAGAGCTCAGTCCTGAACAGTACTGATTTAGTCTGAGAAGGGTGCCTTCTTCATTTCTGAATTCTTCGTCAAATTTACCAGGATACAAAGGGAAGGAAAGTTCACAAGCCCTTCCTTAGTACTCTACTCACCCCTCGAAGAAATATCTGTGGTCCTCGGAAGTCCACTGTTCTCTGAGGCTCCTCCCAGGTCTCCTGGTCCAGTGCCCCAATGCCTCTTAAGCCAGCTGTTATCTCATCTCAGAACTGCATTCACCTCTCTTTACCTTGCCCGGAGTGACTCAGGAGATGACACATGACATTTCCAGCACCCGGAACTTTAGCATAGGATCAAATGTTGTGTGCCTAGATCTGCAGAGTCGCTTCCACTGCATCAGGTCAGCTCATTGCTTCTCCTCGGGGTATAATCTTTCCCCAGAGCCCTCCTGTGAGCTGAGTCACGAACATCCACTAAATACGACATTCAGCCTGTGCTCCTAGTCATGTACGGCAGCCTGATAACTTTTAAAAACAATTTCTTTTTTTTTTCAAGGCCCACAAAGCATAGGACTTTTTATTTTTACAACCTGTGCCTAAATTGGGTGTTCATGCAGTTATAATATGCTAGACAATATGAAATGATTTGTACCTTAACCAACTTACATGTAGAATCATTTGACATTTTCTTCTTTTTTTGTTAGTAAAGATCATTTATTCTCCATTTCTTTTATTGTCTGTCTTTAATTTCATTTTTAGATTATTTTATTTTATTTTTTTTAAAAAAGGAAACATACTATCTTTTTTCATTTTGCATACCAATCCCAGTTCTCACTGCCTCACCTCTTCCTTTTCTCTCCTCCTAGCCCCTACCCACCCCCATCCACTCCTCAGAGAAGGTAAGGCACATTGTTTTGGCGAAGGTCCAAGTCCCTTGCTACTATATCTAGGCTGAGCAAGGTTTCCATCCAAAGAGAATAGGTTCCCAAAAAGCCAGTACAAGAAGTAGGGATAAAACCTAGTGGCACTGACAGTGGCCCCTCAGTCTGCCCTAGCCATACAGCTGTCAATCACATGCAGAGGGACTGGTTTGGTCCTATGTTTGTTCCTTTTCAGTCAGGCTGGTGTTGGTGAGCTTCCATTAGCTCAGGTAGACTGTTTCAGTGGGTTTTTTTCTCTTTGTTTATATTCTCACTCCTCCCACTCTTCAACTGGACTTGGGAGCTCAGCCCAGTGCTCTTCCGTGGGTCTCTGCCTCTATTTACATCAGTTGCTGGATGAGGGTTCTATGGTGATGTTAAAGTTATTTATCAGTCTGACTACAGGGCAAGGCCAGTTCAGGAACCCTCTTCTCTATTGCTTAGGGTCTTAGCTAGGGTCATCTTTTGGATTCCTGGGATTTTCTCTAGTGCCAGGTTTCTTTCTAGCCCCACAATGGCAAATGGATGGAACTAGAAAAAACCTTCCTGAGTGGGGTAACCCAGACTCAGAAAGATGAACATGGTTTGTAGTCACTCACAAGTGGATACTGGCTGTAAAGCAAAGGATATGGAACCTTTGGTTCATGATCTTAGAGAAGCTAAGGAACAAGGTAGACCCTAATAAAAATATACCTATATCCACCTGGGAAGGGGACATAGACAAAATCGCCTGATAAAATTAGGAGCATGGGGGTAGGGAGAGAAGGGAGGAAGTAAAGGGAAGAGAAGTATAGAAGGAGCGACTGGCTGCGGCCCAGCTCCCGGCTAGCTTTACCCGAAATAATTACATGGAAACTGTATTCATTTAAACACTGTCTGGCCCATTGTCTCCAGCCCCTTATTGGCTAACTCTCACATATTAATTAACCCATTTCTAATAATCTGTATATCACCATGCGGTTGTAGCTTACTGGGAAGATTCTAACCCACGTCCATCTTGGAGAGGAGAGCCATGGCATCTACCTGACTCTGCTTCTTTCTCTCAACATCCTGTTCTGTCTACTCCACATATCTAAGCTGCTGTCATATCAAAAGCTAAGGCAGTTTCTTTATTAACCAATGAATGTAACACATAAACAGATGACCTGCCTACATCAGAGAAGGATTGAAGGGGAGGATGGAGGAGAACTTGAGGGAATGGGATAGTCGAGATGGAGGAAGAACAGAGGTGAGAGCAAGAAAAAGATCTTTTGATTAAAAACAATTTCTTACATGTACTCTATGCTTATTAAACACTCTCTAAAGGTCTCACCTCCCTAATGTCCCTGTCCACCCTAGGTTCTCCCCACAAATCTCTCTCTCATGTTCATATCTATGTGTTTTGTTTTATGACCCCAGAGATTAACAATGACCATCTGTGTCACTGCGGGTTAGGAACAATTCATTGGAGCCTGGTAGACCCATCAGTGGATACAAACTAAGGACAGTGGTTTGCTCCTCTCCAAGAATCTATCAATAGCCCATAGCTGAGAGATGAAGAGTGGGGCCTTGTAAGCCCCTTCCTCTTCCTTGACTGATTACTGATAGGGCTGGTCTCCTGTGGGCCCAATCCTAGTAACTACAGTTGGTGTGAACTGATGATGGCAATAATTGTATCAAGTCTAGCGAAAGGTATTCCGTAGCACGTCACCCTACCTCCTAGCTCTTACATACTTTCCATGCCCTCTTCCATAATGCTTCCTTAGCCTTAGTGGGAGTTGTATAAGCACCTTAACTACGGGTGGACTCGCAATAATCACCTATTTGTGGATCTTGGGCAGCAATGATTCTCTGAATTCAACCACCATTCATGGTAAGGAGAGGTGTCTCTAATTAAGACTGGGATCCCATTTTCTCTATGGGGGAAAGCATAGGAATTTGGAAGTCAGTTTGCTGCTGTGGCAGTTCAGTTAACCACCAGAAAGGGCACTCCCCTATGGGCCTACTACATCCGCTGTAGGGTATTAGCCATGATTATAGCACCAGGCGTGGGTTTTCTGCAGCCCATGGTATGGGTCTTGAATCTGATCAGAGGTCAGTTAGGGACTCTCAAAACAATGAAGTTGTTATTGCACTGGGGGACACATCTGGTTTTCCACATAGTTTCTTTATACTTTCTTTATCTCAGTTAGTTCTTCCTTCCAACCCAAACCTATAGCTCCCATCCCCTGCCTCTCTTCCAGCCTAAAACTTTCACTATTCCCTTTCTTTAAGACCTCCTTTAAGGTAAATTCTCCCCCTTAATTATTTCAGGTTTTTCTGGCTTCTATAGTTACTCCATGTTAGATATACAAAACCAAACATCCACAGAGCTAGGCTCTTCATATGAGAAGAACATAGTTTTGGTCCTTTGAGGCCTGGGTTAGGTCACTCGGAAAAAAAAATCCAAATTCCATCCATTTTTCTACAAATTTCATTTTTCTTATATGTACATCTTTATTGCCTATTCATCAGTTTACTGCTTCCATTTCCTAGTTACTATACATCAGTTAGACTGCTTCAATTTCCTTGTTACTGTAAGAAGGGCAAGACAAGGCTTTGCGTGACCAAGCATTATAACCACAGATCATAAGAGTATAAAGTGGTTAGTTCATTGTGTCTAAGTACTCAAGGACATAGGCAAAGAAAATAAAGGGCTCTGAACAGTGTTTTTGTTTATATAAGGATGACTGGTATGCTGCGTATTTAATATGTTCTTTCTATTCTTTCTTCTCTCTCAACCACATTCTATCACCTGCTTCCTATTAGAATAAATACATGATGCTCTCCCCATTGTCTACACTAATGATGGCCATCAGGCTCAATCAGTCTACCTACCACCAGTTTTTCTAAATAAAATGGACACTCTCACATCCCTATGTTTTACACAGTACAGATGAGTGTGTTTGTGCTTTTCACATGTGTTTCATGGACCTCAAAGCTGACAATAACACCTGGCTGTTTATAAGCACAGGTTTATGATCCCTAAACAGGTCCCCTGGCCTTTGTGTTGTGGTCTTGCCTCTGAGGATCAGCTTTGGAGGGTGGGGTAGGCACCTCATCATGGCATCCAGAACTCTCAGGATCTGGTCACAGATTCAATACCAGCAGAGAACAGAGTCATGAAAATTTTTGATTAGGAAGATAAAGCTTGACCAGGCCTGCTTGGTGGTTTTCAACCCTCCCTTTCCCCAACTTTGGAACTATAAAAGTAGGGACCAAGCAGAAACACACTAGAGGCTGATGACAAACTGCACTAGTGGAAAAATGCATGCCCTACTCCTCCAGTCAGCTTTTCGAAGTGGAGCTAGCGTGTTTTATCTCTCTCTCTATCCTGTGATAGACAGAACCTTTTAAGTGCCATCCTGGGGATATCTCTTAAGTCAAGTGAGAATGAAAAATTAACTCCTCTTCACATAATCTCATCAAAATACTATGTTCATAGCAGCATTGTTTGTAATAGTCCAAACATAGAAATAGCCTAGATGCCCCTCAACTGAATAATGGATGAAGAAAATGTGGTACATTTACCATTTATACAATGGACTACTACATAGCAAGTAAAAAATGACAACTTGAAATTTGAAGGCAAACAGATGGATCTAGAAAACACCATATTGAGTGAGGTAGCTCAGAGCCAGGAAGACAAATATAATATGTACTCACTCATAAGTGACTTTTTGACAAAAAACAAAAAAACCCAGCCTACAGCTCAGAACTTCATAGAACCTAGACAACAAAGAAAACCCTAGGAGAGACATATATGGATCTATGTAGGAAGGAGAAAAAGACAAGATCTCCTGAGTAAATTTGGAGCATGGGGGTCAGGGGAGAGTGTAGAAGGGGAGAGGAGAGGAAGGAAGGAAAACACAGAAAATGTATAACTTAATATAAACAATAAATAATAAATAAAAGCAAGAACAAAAATACTCGTTGTGGTAGGCTGCTCTTTTCTGACCTTTCTTTAGCATTGAGGAAGATAGGAGGAGGGATTGAAAAACTGTCAAAATGAACTGCCATCAGCAACATGAATGACAATTATGTTTTGAAATGTAGGATGATAGTGCATGGGGGAGGGCAGAAGAAGAAGATCAACAGGGAGGAAAGATCAAAAGATGCCTGGAGTGGCCTGAACCCATGGGAGGTAGGGTGGTATGGGGAGCAGTCACTCAGCTATAGTCCCATTTTCTCTGCCAGCACTGTGTTGGGGTTTCCTGCAAGTACAGACTTGCAGGAAACTAGGGGTTCTTTGCTCCAGAGGAGATTAATGGTGGTGGGAGTCAAAACCACACTCCTGCCCTTACATGGCCCATCTGGAGGTCCTCATTGACAGAGGCTACACTTCCAGCTGGGGAGGGTTTCTCATAAGTGAAGAATTTGTGATGACAGTTGCACACTGTAAGGGAAGGTCGGTGACTTCTCTTTGTGTAGAGAAATGCATGAACCAGAGTCACAAAGGGGCAGGGCCCCAAGGAAAGTTCTCAATCCTGCTCATCTCTAGACAGACTCCTACTTATAATGGGAAGACAAAGGGAACACAAAGCCACCATTGGATCATTTTCTCTGTCATCTCCATTTTCAGAGGACAGAGCTCTGAGGAGGGCACCAGTCAGGACAAACTGCTGCCTCCCTCCTATCCTGGTATAACCAGAGCTCTCAATCATGGACTGGGGTGTATAGTATGAGGCGACGCCCCAGTGGGCAGGTAACTACCGGATGTGAAACTTCCTACAGCACCTCCCCCTTTTGTTTAAATAAGAGATTTCTATGCCTAATACAAAATTATATACAATAAGAACAAATATATCCAATAATTATTCTATCCTAACTAGTTTAAGTCTTGTATAATAAGTAACTTGGCCAAGTCATGAGAGGAAACCAACTACAACTATCTAGTCTTCAACTCCATCAAAGATCAGAGAAGGGAAACAATATTAAGCAGGAAGTGCAATCAAGCAACTTCCAAAATGTGCAACAAATGACAGAGACAACTGGCTACCTGGGCAATCACCCAAAGTCTCATTTGCAATGTTTAAGCAACCAACTTTGGCTAAGGCCTAGAATAACTGACAGATCATTTTCAGAGGCAGGAAAAATTTCAAAACTGTCTTACCCTGTCTTGGCAAATTTGACAGTCCTACTTATTCATTTCTGGATACCATGTATTTTGACAGTGGCTGAGGAATGGGCATTTCTTTTCCCAAAGGCCAGTTTTGCCAAGAAGAAAATAAGCTCCAAGTGGAGTGTCTTCAGTGCTCAACATTTTCCCGGGAATAGATCAGTGCTGCCAAGAGCAATTGTGTCTCGCTTCAACAGAACCCTAAGTTATTTAAATGCCATATTCTCCAGCTCTTTGAAGTGGTTGAAGATTATCTATCTATGCAGAATATAATCTCTATGTATCTAAAGAACCTGATTTGTCTAACTGTGACAAACACAGATGACTATTGATCTATAATTCTTAATACCTATATAACTTAAAGACTAAGACAATAAACAACTATGCAATAAATGGGGACAATGACCTCAAATGTAAACAATGTATAAGTATCTTGATCAGAGGTAGAAATGTACATTGCAATATGATAAATGCATATCAATATATAAAAATGTTTTAAGCAGAGGTAGAAACATGCATGCATACAATATTCAATATAATTTAACTTTGTATCAATATACAAGAATTTATGCCAATGTAATTGTCTATAAATAATAACTTACAAGTATTAACTCTATTACTCACTATTATTATTAGTGTGAGTAAACTCATATTAATGTATTATTCCATCCAAATTCCCCCCTCTTTTAAGCCAATGTAGCTCATGTGTCAGCTCTCTTTTTCTGGCTTATATAGTATAAGAGGCCATGCTCCAGTGGGCAGGTAACCACTGGCTGTAATACTTCCTTCAACAGGGGTGTAACTTAATAATAGAGCCCCTATACCACATTCAAAACCATGGGTTCAATCCAAATACTGGAAGGGGGTACAGTTCTCAGTGCTGTGGTTTTCTGAGCTTGTTGCTTCTGGGAAGGCAGTGGTTCTGGGAGCTCCATCTCAAGTACAATTGGGATCTCAAGTGGCTCTGGCCTGGAATAGAGAAGGCCTGGTGTCCCTTGGCTCAGGATGAGTCCTCATGAGAACAGCACTTTTGACTGCTTCTTTTCTCTCTCAACAGAGAAATTACTATCACTCTTGGGGCTCATGATATAAGTATAACAGAATTTATATAGGAGAAGATAAAAGTAAAAAAACAAATTGTCCCGCGCTACCGTCTCGCCAGCAAGAACCACACGGAACACTAGGATCCTTCTGCAGAATAGCTTTATGTCTCTTGGGAGCAGAGCATAAGCCAACACGGCCGTGGGGACCCAGATAAGATGGAACCCATCCCTTATAAAGGAAACAGACCCTGCCCTGGACGTGTCATTCCCGGATTGGCTGACTGCTCCCAGTCCCAGGTGAAACCTCGGGAGTAGGCAGGGACGCAGCGGTAGAGAGTTACAAAGCACGTGCGCTGAGATTAAAGGCGTGTGCCGCCACACCTTGGGGTCACAGAGGTCAATCTCTACCTTTGTTCCTAGAAGCAATGGAGAATGTGGTCCGGCCCTCCACATATCCCCCTTTTTTTACTTCTTTGCAGAAAGGCAACTCCCTAGGAAGGTAAAGATAGAGGTCGCACTTCCCAAAATGAAAACATAAAAATGGGCTTACACGGAATCTGTCCCTAGGCTCATGACACCTGGAACCTATCCGGCCTGCCCTCTGCCATTTTTCTGGGAAAGGGAATATACAGCAGAAAACCCTTAAGCAGAGCGACTTATCTCTCAGAGAGGGCCATTCTCTGTGCGATGCTCTTCAGCTCGACAACCTTCAGGGCTAGCTAAGCCAAGCACTCCACCCTGTGCAATGGACCACAGTCCTAGGGGTGCAGGAGCTGGTTGGCTTAAACCCTACTGCTTTAGATAACCACACATCAGTAGAGGCCCCCTGTTTCAGGGCAGCCAGCGCTTGTGCAATAACCACTTTGTCCCTACAATTTTAGGATTTGAGTCAGCAGACCATCCATAGGAAAAACACTAATCCATAGCATAGGACTGTTCCAAAACATTTCCACCCCCACCCATTCTTTGAAGTAGGGGAATGAGAGACACGGCCCAGGACTGAAGTCCTATGGCCAAGCTTATAAATCATCTCTAGGACAGTAGGGAGGGGGCCCAAAATCTTATTGGTTGTAAAAAATCGGGGAGACACAGCCATCCTATGGTTGACTGGTAACAACTTCAGGAAGGCTGAGAGTGTCCTCCATCGGTGCTCTGTCATCCATCCGCAAAATGGCAGGAGGAACAGCAGCCAGGTCCTCAGGCGAATCCGTGTGTTGTGGATCACTCTTCACTGTTCGGGTCAATCGCTCTGGCAGCCAGAATGGGCTTTCTTGATCCTGTGAGAAAACACAAACAGCTCCCCTGGATCTCAATAAGATGGGATCCGGGCCTTTCCATTCATTAGAAAGCACATCTTTCCACTTAACCTTTTTGACAAGGCTTTCCATGCTCTTACAGCTGTATCGGCTATCTGGCGGTAGGCGCCGTAAGGGTAGTTTGTCTGGGCAGCGGCATAGTGCCCTCGCCCAGTCAGGAGGTCAAATGTCCATTGCTGTTGTTCTGGAATTAAGGCCTGAGCGTTAGCTCTGGCCTGTTCCTGGGCTGCCTCGTGCCACAGCGCTTTCCATTCCAAATATTGACCCATGCTGATGAGCGATGCTTTTGCAACTGTTTCCCAGTCCGCTGGAGTCATGGCAGACAAGGCCAATCTATCCAACTGGGCTAAGGTAAAATTAGCAGTCACTCCATACTTTCTGACTGACTCTGCTAATTCTTTGATTTGATTGTACTCCACAGGTGCATGTAATCGCCCGTTTTCCCCTTCATAAACGGGGAAGGCCAAGTGTAGCTTTCTCTTGACCTTATCAGGGATAAATGAAAAGGTCTTTGGCCCAAGGCTTTCCTCATAAGGAGGCGCCGAAGGGGCAATTGAGGGAAGATGTAGCCTATAATGAGGCGGATGGACCGTTTGGGATAACCTCATGGCCCTGCCGTTGGCTAATTCTACTTCCTCCTCTGTATCCATTTCTCCTTCCTCTTCTCCTGCAGAAGACTTTTGGCCTTGTGGGCCAATATTCTCCCCCATTTCTACTTCCTTAGAATTCCTGGAGGGTCCTTTTTCCTTAATTTTTTCTCTCACGCGCGCGTCTAACCTCCCACTGCATTCAGTTTCTGATATTCTGTCCTGAATTTCCTCCGCCCTTGCAACAACCGCTTGGCAAGATTCATCTTTTAAGCAATTTTTGATGGAAAATAAGAGAATTGCTAAGATAAGCATCAAGGCCTGTATGAAACCTTCCCAATGCGGAGACAAGTCGAGCTCAAAACCGAAAAATCCAGGAACAGACATTACCTCTCTGATATGCAGACCCTGCAGTTCTGAATCCTTCCTGAATCCAAAGTGAATCCAAGAGATCCCCGTCGGTGCGGTGGTCAAGATTCCTCGGCGTCCCGAGGGCTTCGGCACCAGATGTCCCGCGCTACCGTCTCGCCAGCAAGAACCACACGGAACACTAGGATCCTTCTGCAGAATAGCTTTATGTCTCTTGGGAGCAGAGCATAAGCCAACACGGCCGTGGGGACCCAGATAAGATGGAACCCATCCCTTATAAAGGAAACAGACCCTGCCCTGGACGTGTCATTCCCGGATTGGCTGACTGCTCCCAGTCCCAGGTGAAACCTCGGGAGTAGGCAGGGACGCAGCGGTAGAGAGTTACAAAGCACGTGCGCTGAGATTAAAGGCGTGTGCCGCCACACCTTGGGGTCACAGAGGTCAATCTCTACCTTTGTTCCTAGAAGCAATGGAGAATGTGGTCCGGCCCTCCACAACAAATCATTTACTGACACTACAAATTCAATACCAAACTTTATGACATCATGTTGCTGAAGGTGCTGTTATTTTTTTTTGTCCTTTGAAATCCCCCCTTCTTTACTCTCCTCCTGACTTCTAATTGCCTCTTGTTAAACCCATTTTCTCAGAACCCATCCCTGAATTCCATGTCTTTACCACTCCAGTGGGTAAGAACCCATGTCATGACAGCATCTTTCTCTGGGTAACAATGTTTTCTCTTCTTTCCCCCATAGCTTCAGAGGAAAGCTAAGCTGAGCTCTGCTATGGCTAAAATTCCCCTGTCTAGTTCATGTGACTCTTTTAAACCTGAAGATATGTGCCTGGCAGCTGACTGGGGAGGAACTGGAGTGATAGAACCCTTGTCAGTTAAACCAAGGAAGGTTATATTGCAATTTCAGGAATAGAGGCCTGTAAATACTACTTGAATTACAATGATGTTGTCCAGGTCTATGTGGGCAGTCCAGGAAACATAAGACCAGCATACAATGTGAATACCCAGCAACGTTCCTCCCCACATCAGGAGACAGTGTCAGAGAAGGAAATGGGCCAAGCAGCTCTCCACTGCAGTGACTAACACCTGTGTTCTTAGGCTGCTAGTTCTCTGGGAACTGCAATTCTCCCTCTAGGTCTCGTACCCCTTCCAAGCCCTTCCTGTAACCTTCCCACAGGGTTCCAGAAGAGAAAAGAGGAGAGTGAAGTGAGACAATCTAAATATTGAGTCAAGACAGAAGAACAAATTCAACCCCTAACTCATGGCTCACAGGGAGCCAGAAGTCCTCACCCCACTCTGGGATTAGCTATGGTGACGGGTCTGTAGTTGGGGAATGGTGATTTCTGCTCACCTTTTTTTAACCAACAGGGAGACTTTGGGAGACCTCACTGTGTGCTGGGATGGCCCATGGTATTGTATCTTATAGATGTGGAGATACAAAATTCTCTGCAGTCTTCACTCAAATCTCTCTATATTTGCCCTGGGTTAATGAAGTTATAAGACCATATAGCTGGCCCTGTGAGTTCTGTGGAACCCTGCTACACAGCCTGCTCCAATACTGAGAGAACCTAAGAAGTGAGTCAGCAGCAGCCCTGTGGCTGGACAACCAGACATCCCACTCTCTAGGTCCTCCACGTGGAAGAAAAACCAGAGGCCCCTCCCCAGCTCCCTCGAGTTTTCCTGCTAGCACCTCTACCCACCCTGCTCCCAACCCGCTTGTTCACTATAAGCTTGTGGAATGCTACTACAGAGCCTGGTCCAATACTGAGTGGACATAATAGCCGCCAGTAGGGAGTTTTCCTGCTAGTCCTCAACCCACCCCACCCACAGCCTGCCTGTTCCCTGCGAGCTCCATGTAACATTCCTACACAGTCTACTCCAATGCTGAGTGGACCTAAGAGACAGACACAGCAAGAATTGGACCAAGACACCAAGACACTGCTGGCCTCATCTGAAGAAAGAGATGGGCAGGTGCCAATGCAAGAATTCATCCAACATCCTTAAAAGCAACATGGTAACTCCAGAAACCAGCAGACACACAACAGGAAGACTTTATCATCCTAATCCAGAAAAAGTAAAGAAAATGACTTAAAACTCAACTTTATGAAAATGATGGAGACCTTTAAAGAGGAAGTGAAAAACTCCCTTAAGTAAAGTTAACCAAAACTCCCTTAAAGAGAAGACAAACAAAAAACTGGAAGTAATTAATAAATCTATAAAAGAAACCAAAGGAAACCAAAAAAGCAATCAAACAGGTGAAGGAAACAGTGCAAGACTTGAAGACTGAAATAGAGGTAATAAAGAAAACTCAAATCAAGGGAATTCTGGATATAGAATATCCAGGTAAAAGAACAGGAACTGCAGAGACAAGTATAACCAATAGAATTTAAGAGATAGAAGAAAGAATCTCATGCACTGAAGATACTATAGAGGAAAGAGACTCATTGGTCAAAGAAAACATTAAATCCAACAAACTCTTAACACAAAACATTCAGGAAATCTGGGACACCATGGAAAGATTAAACCTGAGAATATAGGGGTAGAAAAGGAGAAGAACTCCAGCTCAAAGGCACAGAAAATATATTCAACAAAATTATAGAAGAAAGTTTTCCAAACCTAAGGAAGGATATTCTTATGAAGATAAAAGAAGCTTACAGAACACCAAATAGACTTGATAAATAAAAACCCATTTCCTTGTCATGTAATAATCAAAACACAAAACATACAGAATAAAGAAAGAATACTGAGAGCTGCAAAGGAAAAAGATCAAATAACATATAAAGGTAAGCCTATCAGAATTATACCTGACTTCTCAATGGAAACCATGAAAGGCAGAATGTCCTGGATTGATGTGCAGCAGACACTAAGAGACCATGGATACAAGCCCAGACTATTATACCCAGCAAAGTTTTCATTCACCATTGATGGAGAAACAAGATATTCAATGACAGAAAGTGATTTAAACAATATGTATCCACAAACCCAGCCTTAAAGAAAGTACTAGAAGGAAAACTCAACCCAAGGAAGCTAACTACACCCACAATAACACAGATAACCCCCACCTGCATAATCTAAAGAAGGGAAACACACAAACACTACTATCAAAAAATAACTGGAGTTAACAATCACTGGCCATTAATATCACTTAATATCAATGGACTCAATTCACCTATAAAAAGACATAGGCTAAGAGAATGGATACAAAAACAGGATTTGGCATTCTGTCATTTACATGAAACATACATTGACCTCAAAGTCAGACACTACCTCAGAGTAAAGGGTTGGGAAAAGGTTTTCCAATCAAATGGACCTAAGAAACAGGTATGGTTATCTTAATATCTAACAAAATTGATTTCAAACTAAAATCAATCAGAAGAGGTGGAGAAAGGACACTTTATACTCTTAACAGGAACAATTCATCAAGGTGAAGTCTCAATCCTGAATATCTATGCCCCTAATACAAGAGCACCCACATATGTAAAAGAAACATGACTAAAGCTTAAATCTCACATCAAACCCCACACACTAATAGTAGGAGATTTCAACACCTCTCTTGTCAATGAACAGATCAACTGGACAGAAATTTAACAGAGAAATAAGAGACCTAAGAGATGTAATGAATCAAATGGACTTAGCAGACATCTATAGAACATTCCACCCAAACAAAAAAGGATATACCTTCTTCTCAGCACCTCATGGAACCTTCTCTAAAATTGGTCACATTCTCGGTAACAAAGCAAACATCCACAGATACAAAATGTTGGAGGAACCCACTATGTCTTATTGGATTATAATGGAGTAAAATTAGAATTCAACAACAATACTACTGCCAGTAAGCTTACAAACTCATGTAAACTGAATAGTCAACTACTGAATTACTCCTGGGTCAAGGAAGAAATAAAGAAAGAAATAAAATCTTGAATTCAATGAAAATGAAGGCACAACATATCCAAACCTATCGGACAATGTAGGTGGGTCTTCTGTCTATGTGTTACTTTCATTGGTCAAATAAAGAGACTGCCTTGGCTTTTGGTAGGGCAGCAGCTTAGACAGGCGGAGTAGACAGAAGAGAATGATGGGAGAAAGAAGCAGAGTCAGGTAGATGCCATGATTCTCCAGCCCGAGTTGGACATAGGTTAGAATCTTGCCGGTAAGCCACGAGCTCGTGGTGACATACAGATTATTAAAAATGGGTTGAATCAAGATGTGAGAGTTAGCCAATAAGAGGCTAGAACTAATGGGCCAGGCCGTGTTTAAATGAATACAGTTTCCATGTAATTATTTCGGGGTTAAACTAGCTGGATGGTGGGAAGCGACTCGCCGCTCCTTTTGCTACAATAGGACACTATGAAAGCAGTGCTAAGAGGAAAGTCCATAGCACTAAGTGCCCACATAAAGAAAACAAAGAAAGCTCACATTATTGATCTAACAGCACACCTGAAAGCTCTAGAAAAAAAAAAGAAGCAGATTCACCCAGGAGGAGTAGAAGACAGAAAATAATCAAATTGAGGGCTGAAATTAACAAAATAGAAACAAAGAAAACCATACAAAGAATCAATGAAACAAAGAGTTGGTACTTTGAGAAAACCAACAAGATTGATGAGCCCTTATTCAAACTAGTCAAAAGGTAGAGTAAGAACATTCAAATTAACAAAATCAGAAATGAAAAGGGGGACATAACAATGCACACTAAGGAAATTCAGAGAATCATTAGGTCCAGCTACAAAAAACTGTACTCCACGAAATGAACAATTTTTTAGATAGATATCATATACCAAAATTAAATCAAGACCAGGTGAACAATTTAAATATACCTATAAGTCACGAGGAGATAGAAGCTGTCATTGAAAACCTTCCAACAACAACAATGACAAAAGCCCAGGGCTGAATGGCTTTAGTACAAAATTCTACCAGAACTTTCAAGAAGAGCTAATACCTATACTCCTCAAAGTGTTCCACACAATAGAAACAGAAAGGTCATGACCAAACTCTTTTTATGAGGCTACAGTTACCCTGATACTAAACCCACACAAAGACTCAACCAAGAAATAGAATTACAGAACAATCTCACTCATGAACATGGATGTAAAAATTCTCAATAAAATACTGGAGAACTGAATCCAAGAACACATAAAAAAAATCATTCAATATGAACAAGTAGGCCTCATCCCAGAGATGCAGGGCTTATTCAATATACAAAAATCTATCAATGTAATCCATCATATAAATAAACTGAAAAAAAGACCACATGATCATTCCATTAGATGCTGAAAAAGCATTTGCCAAAATTCAACATCCCTTCATGATAAAGGTCTTAAAGAGAAGAGGATAGAAGGATCATGTCTAAATATAATGAAAACAATATACAACAAACTGACAGCTAACATCAAATTAAATGGAGAGAAACTCAAAGCAATTTCACTAAAATCAGGAACAAATCAAGACTGTCAACTCTTCCCATATCTCTTCAACATAGTTCTTAAAGCTTTAGCAATAGCAATAAGACAACATAAGGAGATCAAGGGCATTCAAATTGGAAAGGAAGAAGTCAAACTTTTGATATTTGTAGATAGCATAATAGTGTAAATAAGTGACCCCCAAAACTCTACCAGAGAACTCCTACAGCTGGTAAATACCTTCATTGATGTGGCAGGATACAAGATCAAAATCAGTAGCCCTTCTACACACAAAGGATAAAGACATTGAGAGTGAAGTCAGAGAAACATCATTTTTCACAATAGTCACAAATAACAAAATATCTTGGGATAACACTAACCAAGGAAGTGAAAGACCTATTTGACAAGAACAAATAGTTCTTTAAGTCTTTGAAGAGAGAAATTGAAGAAGATACCAGAAAATGGAAAGATCTCCCATGCTCTTGGATAGGAAGAATCAACATAGTAAAAACGACAATCCTAACAAAGGCAATCTATAGATTCAATGCAATCCCCATCAAAGTCCCAACACAATCATTCACAGACCTTGAGATAACAATAATCAACTTCATATGGAAAAACAAAAAACCCAGGATAGCCAAAACAATCCTGTACAATAAAGGAACTTCTGGAGGCATTACTATCCCTGACATCAAGATCTATTACAGAGCTACAATAATGAAAACAGCTTGGTATTGGCATAAAAACAGAAATGTTGAACAATGGAATCGAATTGAAGATCATATATTAATCCACACACCTATCAACACCTGATTTTTGACAAAGAAGTTAAAATTATACAGTGGGACAAAGAAAGCATCTTCAACAAAAGGTGCTTGAATAACTGGATGTCAATCTGTAGAAGAATGAAAATATATCCATAACTATAACCATGCACAAAACTCAAGTCCAAATGATTTAAAGACCTCAATATAAATGTGACCACATTGAACCTGACAGAGGAGAAAGTGGGAAGTAGCATCAATGCATGGGACAGGAGGCCAGTTCCTAAATATAACCCCAGTAGCACAGATCCTGAGAGCAACAATACATAAATAGGACCTCCTGAAAATGAGAAGCTTCTGCAAAGCAAAGGGCAAGTCAATAAGAGAAAACTGTAGCCTACTGAATGGGAAAAGTTCTTCCCCAATCCCACATCAGACTAAAGACTGATCTCCAAAATATATAAAGGACTCAAAAAATTAGACCTTAAAATTTTATATAACCCAATTAAAAATGGTGTACTGAACTAAACAGAGAATTCTCAACAGAAGAATTTCAAATAGCCAAGAGACACTTAAGGACATGTTCAACTTACTTAGCTATCAGGGAAATGCAAATCAAAACAATTCTGGATACCATCTGACACCTGTCAGAATGTCTAAGTTTAAAATCTCTATTGTAGCTTATGCTGGAGAGGATGTGCAGGTATAAATGCAAACTTGTGCAATCACTTTGGAAATCAGTGTGGTGGTTTCTCAGAAATCTGGGAATCAACATACCTCAAGATCCAGCCATACCACTCTTGGGAATATACCCAAAAGATGCTCAATCATACTACAAAAGCATTTGTTAAACTATGTTCATCAGAGTAGTATTTGTAATAGACAGAACCTGGAAACAACCTGGATGCCCCTCAACTGAAGAATGGATAAAAAAGTGTGACACATCTACACATTAGAGTACTACTCAGTGATAAAAAAGCAATGACATCTTGAGTTTCGCTTGCAAATGGATGGAATTAGAAAACAGTATCTTGACTGAGGTAACCCAGACCCCCAAAATCGAATATGATATGTACTCACTCATAAGTGGATACTAGCCGTAAACAAAGGACATGGAACCTATAGTTCATGATCCTGAAGAAGCTAAGTAATAAAGTGAACCCAAAGAAAAACATATATAGACCCACTTCGAAATTGGAAGCAGACAAGATCATTGGACAAAATTTGGGAGCATGGGGGCAGGAGGTAGAAGTAAGGGGAGAATGGGAGGGTTGAGGAGAACTCGAGGGAATGGGATAGTTGAGATGGAGGAAGAACAGATATGAGAGCAAGGAAAGAGATATCTTGATTGAGGAAGCCATTATGGGGTTAGTAAGAAACCTGGCTCTAGAAAAAATGCCCAGCAATCCACAAAGATGACCCCAGCTAAGAACCTAAGCTATAGATGAGACGGTGTCTGAACTGGCCATACCCTGTAGTCAGACTGACCATTATCTTAAATATCACAATAGAACCTTCATCTAACAATAGATGGAAACAGAGACAAAAACTCACATTGGAGCACTGGACTGAGCTCCCAAGATCCAGTGGAAGAGTGGAAGGAGTAAGAGTATGAACAAGCAAGTCAAGACCATGAGGAGTTCATCCACTGAGACCGGTTGCCTGAGCTAATGGGAGTTCACCAACTCCAACTGGGCTGGGAGAGAACTAGCATGGGAACAAATTAGTGTTTCTGAATGTGGTTGACAACTGGGGCAGACTGAGGGGCCACTGATAGTGATACTAGGATTTGTCTCTACTGAATGTACTGGCTTCTTGGGATCCTATTCTCTTTGGATGTAAACCTTGCTCAACCCAGATGTAGTAGGGAGGGCCTTGGACTTTCCACAGGGTGGGTGCA
Organism: Myodes glareolus; assembly: GCF_982192425.1. Lineage (NCBI taxonomy): Eukaryota > Metazoa > Chordata > Mammalia > Rodentia > Cricetidae > Myodes > Myodes glareolus. Next base: position 20,863,470 of record NC_142037.1, on the reverse strand, counting down.
TTGCTCTCTCTTAGGATTGGAGGGGTTGGGGTGGAAGGGTGTGTGGAGGGAGTGGGAATTTGGATTGGTAATTTTTTAAAGTAATAAAATAAAAAAATAAATAAATTGGTGCTTCCAGAAAAAAAAAAGATCATATACCTGAAAAGCACTGCCAACCTTAGTCAGGGTGTCCAAGTCATACCTCTTCTGGTACCTCTTGGGATCTAAAATCCAGTCCCCAGCCTGTCCCAGCCTACCCTCAGCCTGTCCCAACCTTTTCCCAGCCTGTCTCCAGCATGTCCCTACTTGTAATCAACTGTATCCAGCCTGTCTCCAGACTGCCCCTACCCTGTCCCAAGCATATCCCCAGACTGTCTGCAGTCTGTCCCAGTCTGCCCACAGTTTGCTCCCAGCCAGTCCTCATCCTGCCCTGAGCCTGTGCCCAGCCGGTCCCAGCCTACCCCTAAGAGGATCTCAGGGCAAGAAAAGGCTCTGGTTACTGAGTTTTCCCTGTAATGCACTGCAATAAAGATATGACCTTGAGCAGCTATGAGACTCCACTCTGTGCTCGAAACTGAGTCAGTTCCTCACCCAAACCTAGACCCGCTCTAAGCTAAATAAAGAATTGTTTGTGGACACTCTCAGGCCAAGTTAACAATCTTGACCACTGGTTTCCTGTCACAGGATATGTGACTGTGGATTACTGAATATTATCTTGCATACACACGAGTGTACTGTAAGGTTTCACATCCAGAGTAATTTGCACTGCTCTGCTGTTTTCCTCCACTGTCCCTCCTTCTCCTCTTCTCTCTCCATGTCCTCACCTCATCTTTCCACAAATCCCAATGCCTTAGCCATTGAATCTCTGCCACACATCATAGCAAATTCCTGTGTCTAGCTCAGAGATGGCTGTTGAGAGCTTGTTTCCCCAACACCTGATCCACTGGCATCCTCCTCCCAGTATTACACCTGCAGCTAGAGGAAAGGTTGACCTCGGAAGTCCCTGGAAGGTGCGTCTATGGCTGCAGCAGTCACAACAGGGGAGCCCCAGCTCTTTCTGAATCAAATGCCAGGCAGAACTAGCCATTGGTGGGAAGAGGTCCTCAAGAACTGAAGTATGGATATGGCTCTAGAGCTGTTTCTGAGCCACCCTAGTACAACTGTCATCTTCCTCAAGGATGACACAGTGACTTCTAGCCTTTCAGAAGAAGAATGCCTGAGTTATGTGCACTTCTAAGTGGCCTGCTCTGATCTAAGTCATAAAGTTCCCATTGTCCTCAGTCAAGGGAAATAGGGCATTAGCTGCAGGGTGCTGTGCAGTCTGAAATTGAGGAGACCTTACTTGAGGTCTACTATACCTCAGAGGGATCTGCCATGATGGGCTTGACCCTTGACTTCTGTACTGTGAGATATTGCTGGTAAGCCCTGGTCAGGAAATGAGTACCTCCGCCTTCCTACTGCCCACCCATCCACACATGTGGCTCCCTGCTTCATCACTGATCAGTCTCAGTATAGATTTCAAAGTACAAAACTTACTATAAACTTTAACTCTATGATGAAAAAGACCATGTGTAGAGTAAACAATCTGGAAGGATCTTTAAAAAAATAAAGAATCTGTGTTGGATTATAGTTACAATGGTGACTTTGTTTTTTTGTTAGTTATTGTTTTTAACTCTTCTTTATAGTTGTATAGTTAGATGATATGGTCTTTTTTCATTTTGATTGAGATTGGTTTGGTTTGAGCATAGCCTCACTCCATAGCTCAGACTGACCTCCAATTCATAATCCTTCTGTCTAAGTCTCCCAAGTGCTGGGACTACAAGCAATCTCCATTACCATTGGCTTATACAAAAGTCTCAAAGGGTGAAATAGAGAGCAGAGACAGTAGCTACGGGTTTTCTTATGAGATGTGAACACTTGATAACCTGCAGCTAAGGCCACACTGTGTCTTTACCTTAATAGTCTAAGAACAATATGGACTTAGAACAACTCTTTTTTCCTAGAGCTAAGCAACTGGATGTGGGAGAGAATGATTGCCTTACTCTTCAGTCTGGGTCACAGTAATAATGTGGCAGATGGAAACTCCTGAGAGCTGGGCTGAGGTCACATTCGAAAATCTGAAAGGCTTCCAGAAAGGACACCACTACAGAACAAATCACACCACATGAGCCCCTGGTGTCAAAGAAGCAGTTGGTGGTGACCCAGAAGCTTCAAAATCAAGAACCTGATCACAACCACATTCACAGTTTTGGTGGATGCAGACCATAGTGGCCTGTCTGATGATCCCTGGGAATGAGAGAACCACAACCATCTCATGAGGTCAGCAAGGGAATCGTGCAGACAAGGTTTTGCATGTGGTGGCTGCTGTAGGAGAGATGTGCAGACCAGTTTAATAAAACCTCTCTGTGCACCCTTAGCAGCAGACACTCACTGAGGTGGTCAAAGCAAGCAAAGTCAACAGCATCTTAAGGATTCAATGAAAAAGGAAGTCATCAGCTTCTTATCCTAACCTTGCAAAAGTGGAAATGAAATCCAAGAGTCAGCAAAAAAAGGCGAATCTTCAGACCAAAGTAAATGCAAGTGAGAAGCATTTGCAGGTGACCAAAGAAGGTTTATCTTCAGAGGAAAAATAAATTAGCAGTGAGGAGAATCCAGTCTCTCATTATGTGGGAAAACAAAGAAGCCAGACTTGATGAATGCTTTGCAGCTGGTGTCATCATCTGTCCCTATCTGTTCACTTATTGATCAAAGGCATACTTTATCAATTATTTTGTGAATAAAAGTTTTTGCAGCTCTGAAAACATTTTTTAAGAAGGAAGGATGTTAGGACATATATTTTTTACGCTGTGATATGTCTTTGCCAAAGCATCTTCTGATTGGAAGAAATAAAAGGCCAATGTCTAGGCAGGAAGAGGTTATATGGGACTCTTGGGACAGAGCAGATTCTGGGAAGAAGAAAATCAGACTCACCAACCAGACTTAAGGAGGAAAGAAAAGATGTAAAATTGAAAAAAAGTAATACCATGTGACAGAACCTAGATTAATATGAATGGTATAATTCCAGTTATAAGAACTAGTGGGACAAGCCTAAGCTAAGGCCAAGGTTTCACAATTAATAAGAAGTCTCCATGTCATTATTTGGGAGCTGGCTGGAGGGACAGATTAAGGCTTGCTACAGAAGTTGTGTCATTTTATTTTTTGAAAGTAATTTTATTAAATTATAAAAAGTTTCCATTTACGCCCCTCCTCCCAACGCCCTCCCACTCCCCCCCCTCCCTCTCCTCCTCCCTCTTTGTCCCCAAGGGCAGTCAGGGTCTCCTGCCCTGTGGGAAGTCCAAGCTCCTCCCCCCTCCCTCCAGGTCCAGGAAGGTGAGCATCCAAACAGACTGGATCCCAAAAATCCAGTATATGCAGAAGAAACCAGTCCCAGTGTCATTGTCAATGGCTTCTCAGAAAGACTGCAGGCCAGCCACATTCAGAAAATCCGGCCACATTCAGAGAATCTGGTTGGATCACATGCTCGTTCAGTCGCAGTCCAACTGGCCTTGGTAAACTCTCATTAGATCCGACCCCTTGTATCAGTGGGTGATAGTATCCCTCGCAGTCCTTCGTCATTTTCTGCTCCTCATTTGGATCTTGGGGGGCTCAGTTCGGTGCTCCAACGCGGGCCTCCTTCTGTATCGCCATCCAACGCCAGATGAAGGATCTATGGTGATAAGCAAAATATTCATCAGTATGGTCACGGGCCAAGGCCGGTTCAGGCACCCCCTCCTCTGTCCAGAGAACAATCTGGGGATCTCTCCTTGGACCTGGGATCCCATATATAATCAAGTTTCCTGTAAACTCTAAAATGACTCCCTTAGTTGAAATATATTCTTCCCTGATCCCACATTCATCCTTCCTCCCTTCCCCCCATCTCGGTCAACCGAGCTTTCTCCATTCCTCCCCTACTCCCTTCTCTGTAACCCTCTCCCCTTCCAACAACCCTCCCACCCCCCCCACCCCCCATGCACCCAAGGTTACCTGGGACTCTTGACTATTTCCTACCTCCTGGCGGATAGCTAAATAATCTTCATCAGGTTCGTCTTCTTATTTAGCTTCTCTAGGATCACGAATAATAGGCTCAAAGACCTTTAATTATGGTTAGAATCCACTTTATGAGTGAATACATACCGTGTTCCTCTTTTTGGGTCTGGGTTACCTCACTCAGTAAAGCGTTTTCTATGTCCATCCATTTGCATGCAAAATTCAAGATGTCATTGTTTTTTACCGCTGAGTAAAACTCTAATGTGTATATGTTCCACACCTTTTTTAACCATTCTTCTATTGAGGGGCACCTAGGCTGTTTCCAGGTTCTGGCTATTACAAATAGTGCTGCTATGAACATAGTTGAACAAACACTTTTGTAGTATGTTTGGGAATCTCTAGGGTATATTCCCAAGAGAGGAATTGCTGGGTCCTGAGGGAGGTTGACTCCCAGTTTCCTGAGAAACCGCCACACTGATTTCCAAAGTGGCTGCACAAGTTTGCATTCCCACCAACAATGGATGAGTGTTCCCCTCATTCCACATCCTCTCCAGCATAGGCTATCATTGGTGTTTTTAACTTTAGCTATTCTGACAGGTGTAAGATGGTATCTCAAAGTGGTTTTGATTTGCATTTCCCTGATCGCTAAGGAGGTTGAGCATGACCTTAAGTGTCTTCTGGCCATTCGAAGTTCATCTGTTGTGAATTCTCTGTTCAGATCAGTACCCCATTTTTTAATTGGGTTAATTAGAGTTTTAGTGTCTAGTTTCTTGAGTTCTTTGTATATTCTGGAGATCAGACCTTTGTCTGATGAGGGGTTGGTGAAGATCTTCTCCCAGTCAGAAGGCAGCCTTTTTGTCCTACTGACAGTGTCCTTTGCTTTACAGAAGCTTCCCAGTTTCAGTAGATCCCATTTATTCATTGTTTCTCTTATTGTCTGTGCTGCTGGGGTCCTACTTAGGAAGAGGCCTCCTGTGCCTAAATCTTGTAGACTACTTCCCACTTTCTCTTCTATCAGGTTCAAAGTGGACGGATTAATGTTGATGTCTTTAATCCATTTGGACTTGATTTTTGTGCATGGTGATAGATATGGATCTACTTTCATTTTTTTACAGATTGACATCCAGTTATGCCAGCACCATTTGTTAAAGATGCTTTCCTTCTTCCATTGTATACCTTTAGCTCCCTTGTCGAAAATTAGGTGTTCATAAGTTTGTGGGTTAATATCTGGGTCTTCTATTCGATTCCATAGGTCGACTTCTCTGTTCTTATGCCAATACCAAGCTGTTTTCAATACTGTAGCTCTATAATAGAGTTTGAAGTCAGGGATGGTAATGCCTCCAGAAGTTCTTTTATTGTATAAGATTGTTTTGGCTATCCTGGGTTTTTTGTTTTTCCATATAAACTTGATTAATGTTCTCTCAAGGTCTGTGAAGACGTTTGGTGGGATTTTGATGGGGATTGCATTGAATCTGTAGATTGCTTTTGGTAGAATTGCCATTTTTACTATGTTGATTCTCCCAATCCAAGAGCAGGGGAGTTCTTTCCATTTTCTGGTATCCTCCTCAATTTCTCTTTTCAAAGGCTTAAAGTTCTTGTCAAATAGGTCTTTCACATCCTTGGTTAGAGTAACCCCAAGATATTTTATGGTGTTTGTGGCTATCGTGAAAGGTGATGTTTCTCTGATTTCCCTCTCCGTTTCTTTATCCTTTGTGTATAGGAGGGCCACTGATTTTTTGGAGTTGATCTTGTATCCTGCCACGTTACTAAAGGTGTTTATCAGCTGTAGGAGTTCTTTGGTAGAGTTTTTGGGGTCGCTTATGTACACTATCATATCATCAGCAAATAACGAAAGTTTAACTTCATCCTTTCCAATTCGAATCCCCTTGATCCCCTTATGTTGTCTTATTGCTATTGCTAGAACTTCAAGCACTATATTGAAGAGGTATGGAGAGAGTGGACAGCCTTGTCGTGTTCCTGATTTTAGTGGAAAGGCTTTGAGTTTCTCTCCATTCAATTTGATGTTAGCTGTCGGCTTGCTGTATATTGCTTTTATTATATTTAGGTATGATCCTTGTATCCCCAGTCTCTCCAACACCTTTATCATAAATGGGTGTTGAATTTTGTCAAACGCTTTTTCAGCATCCAATGAAATGATCATATGATTTTTTTCTTTCAGTTTATTTATATGATGGATTACATTGATAGATTTGCGTATGTTGAACCATCCCTGCATCTCTGGGATGAAGCCTACCTGATCATAATGGATGATTTTTCTAATGTGTTCTTGGATTCGGTTTGCCAGTATTTTATTGAGAATTTTCGCATCGATGTTCATGAGTGAGATTGGCCTGTAATTCTCTTTCTTGGTTGTGTCTTTGTGTGGTTTTGGTATTAGGGTGACTGCAGCTTCATAAAAGGAGTTTGGCAGTGACTTTTCTTTTTCTATATTGTGGAATACATTAAGGAGTATAGGTATTAGCTCTTCCTGGAAGTTCTGGTAGAATTCTGCATTGAAACCATCTGGTCCTGGGCTTTTTTTGGTAGGGAGATTTTTGATAACAGCTTGTAGTTCTTCACGACTAACAGGTCTATTTAGATTGTTCACCTGGTCTTGGTTCAACTTTGGTATATGGTACTTATCTAAAAAAATGTCCATTTCTTTTACATTTTCCAACTTTGTGGCATATAAACTTTCGTAGTAAGATCTAATGATTCTCTGAATTTCCTCCGTGTCTGTGATTATGTCCCCCTTTTCATTTCTGATCCTATTAATTTGCAAGTTCTCTCTCTGCCGTTTGATTAACTTGGATAGGGGTTTGTCAATCTTGTTAATTTTCTCCAAGAACCAGCTTTTTGCTTCATTGATTCTTTGAATTGTTTTCTGTGTTTCTATTTTGTTGATTTCAGCCCTCAGTTTAATTATTTCCAGTCTTCTACTCCTCCTGGGTAAATCAGCTTCTTTTTTTTCTAGAGCTTTCAAGTGTGTTGTTAAGTCTCCAATGTGTGCTTTCTCTGTTTTCTTTAGGTGGGCACTTAGTGCTATGAACTTTCCTCTTAGCACTGCTTTCATTGTGTCCCATAGGTTTGAATACGTTGTGTCTTTGTTTTCATTATATTCAAGGAAGACTTTAATTTCTTTCTTTATTTCTTCCTTGACCCAGGGGTGATTTAGTAGTTGACTGTTCAACTTCCATGAGTTTGTTGGCTTCCTGGGGGTACCATTGTTGTTGACTTCTAATTTTAATCCATGGTGATCTGACAAGACACAGGTGGTCACTAATATTTTTTTGTATCTGTGGAAGTTTGCTTTGTTACCAAGTATGTGGTCAATTTTCGAGAAGGTTCCATGGGCTGCAGAGAAGAAGGTATACTCTTTCCTATTTGGGTGGAATGTTCTATAGATGTCTGTTAAGTCCATTTGATTCAGTACCTCCAGTAAATCTCTTATTTCTCTGTTAGGTTTCTGTCTGATTGACCTGTCCATTGGTGAGAGAGGAGTGTTGAAGTCTCCTACTATTAGTGTGTGTGGTTTGATGACTGCCTTGAGTTCTAGAAGAGTTTCTTTTACATACGTGGGTGCCTTTATATTAGGGGCATAGATATTCAAGATTGAGACTTCTTCCTGATGAATTGTTCCTGTTATGAGTATGAAATGTCCATCTCCATCTCTTCTGATTGATTTTAGTTTGAAGTCGATTTTGTTAGATATTAGAATGGCCACACCCGCTTGTTTCTTAGGTCCATTTGCTTGGAAAACCTTTTCCCAACCCTTTACTCTGAGTAGGTGTCTGTCTTTGTGGTTGAGGTGTGTTTCTTGTAGACAGCAGAATGTTGGATCCTGTTTTCGTATCCAATCTCTAAGTCTGTGCCTCTTTATAGGTGAGTTGAGACCATTGATATTAAGTGATATTAATGACCAGTGATCGATGACTCCGGTCATTTTTTTGGGTAGTAGCGTGTATGTGTTTTCCTTCTTTGAGTTGTGCTTGTGAAGGGTCGCTAGATGTCTGAGTTAATGTAGGCAGTGTTGGGAATATTGGATTCCTTGGGTTGTGATTTTCCTTCTAGTATTCTCTGTAAGGCTGGATTAGTAGCTACGTATTGTTTAAATTTGTTTTTATCCTGGAATATTTTGTTTTCTCCGTTGATAGTGAATGAAAGCTTGGCTGGGTATATTAATCTGGGCTTGCATCCATGGTCCCTTAGTTTCTGCAGTACCTCTATCCAGGACCTTCTGGCTTTCATGGTTTCCATCGAGAAGTCTGGTGTAAGTCTGATAGGTTTACCTTTATAAGTTACTTGACCTTTTTCCTTTGCAGCTCTCAATATCCTTTCTTTAGTCTGAATGCTTTGTGTTTTGATTATTATATGACGAGGGGATGTTTTTTTCTGATCCAGTCTATTCGGTGTTCTGTATGCTTCTTGAACCTTCATAGGAATATCGTTCTTTAGGATGGGAAAGTTTTCTTCTATAATTTTGTTGAGTATATTTTCTGGACCTTTGAAATGCAATTCTTCTCCTTCTTCTACTCCTATTATTCTTAGATTTGGTTTTTTTTATTGTGTCCCACAGTTCCTGAATGTTTTGTGATGAGAATTTGTTGGATTTGCTGTTTTCTTTGGACAGAGTGTTTAATTTCTCTATGGTGTCCTCAGAGTCTGAGATTCTTTCTTCTATCTCTTGTATTCTATTGGTTAAGCTTGTTTCTGAAGTCTCTGTTCGTTTACCCAGATTTTCCATAGCCAGTCGGCCCTCGGTTTGTGATTTCTTCATTGACTCCATTTCAGTTTTCAAATCTTGAACTGTTTCTATTACCTGTTTGATTGTTTTTTCTTGGTTTCCCAGAATTTCATTTACGGATTTACTCATTTCTTCAAACTTTTTGGTATATTTCTCTTCCATTTCTTTACTCATTTCCTCAATTTTTTTGTTATACTTATCTTCCATTTCTTTACGGCAGATTTTCACCTCCTGTTTAAGTTCCTCTATTATTTTCATAAAGAAGCGCTTAGAGTCGATTTCTTCTATTTCTTCTGGAGTAGGGTGTTCAATTCTTCTAGTTTCGAGCTCCCTGGATACTGGCGATGTCATGTTGCCTTTCAGGTTGTTGGAGGAATTCTTGCATTGGCGCCTGCCCATCTCCCCCACTCTGAATGAAACTCCTCAGCACTTTCTGGATAGAACTCCTCAGCACTCTCTGGGTAGGACTTCACAGCACTCTCTGGATAGAGCTCCTCAGCCCTCTCTGGGAAGAACTCCTCAGCAGTGCAACAGGGCTAGCTGGTCTTCCCAGGACCCAGGAGACAAAGGGCCCGCAGCAGTGGGGGGAGGGGAGGGGTCCCTTGGAACACCTAAGACCCTGCCGCAGAAGCTGAGGGGGGCAGGGCTGTGCTCCCTTCCCGGACAGGCAGGCAGGCTGCCCAGGCTAGCACCCACTCACCTCTCTGGGAAGAACTGCTCAGCAGGGCAACAGGGCTAGCTGGTCTTCCCAGGACTCAGGAGACAAAGGGCCCGCAGCAGTGGGGGGAGGGGAGGGGTCCCTTGGAACACCGAAGAGCCTGCTGCAGAAGCTGGGGGGATGCTGTGCTCTCTTCGTGGGCAGGCAGGCTGCCCCGGTGAGCACCCACTCACCGCTCTGGGAAGAACTGCTCCGCAGGGCAACAGGGCTAGCTGGTCTTCCCAGGACTCAGGAGACAAAGGGCCCACAGCAGTGGGGGGAGGGGAGGGGTCCCTTGGAACACCGAAGACCCTGCTGCAGAAGCTAGGGGGGGGGTGTGCTCTCTTCGTGGGCAGGCAGGCTGCCCCGGTGAGCACCCACTCACCGCTCTGGGAAGAAATGCTCAGCAGGGCAACAGGGCTAGCTGGTCTTCCCAGGACTCAGGAGACAAAGGGCCCGCAGCAGTGAGGGGAGGGGAGGGGTCCCTTGGAACACCGAAGACCCTACCGCAGAAGCTGAGGGGAGAAGGGCTGTGCTCCCTTCCCGGACAGGCAGGCAGGCAGCCCAGGCTAGCACCCACTCACCTCTCTGGGAAAAACTGCTCAGCAGGGCAACAGGGCTAGCTGGTCTTCCCAGGACTCAGGAGACAAAGGGCCCGCAGCAGTGGGGGGAGGGGAGGGGTCCCTTGGAACACCGAAGAGCCTGCTGCAGAAGCTGGGGGGGGGGGCTGTGCTCTCTTCGTGGGCAGGCAGGCTGCCCCGGTGAGCACCCACTCACCGCTCTGGGAAGAACTGCTCCGCAGGGCAACAGGGCTAGCTGGTCTTCCCAGGACTCAAGAGACAAAGGGCCCGCAGCAGTGGGGGGAGGGGAGGGGTCCCTTGGAACACCGAAGACCCTGCTGCAGAAGCTGGGGGGGGGGCTGTGCTCTCTTCGTGGGCAGGCAGGCTGCCCCGGTGAGCACCCACTCACCGCTCTGGGAAGAAATGCTCAGCAGGGCAACAGGGCTAGCTGGTCTTCCCAGGACTCAGGAGACAAAGGGCCCGCAGCAGTGGGAGGAGGGGAGGGGTCCCTTGGAACACCGAAGACCCTACCGCAGAAGCTGAGGGGAGAAGGGCTGTGCTCCCTTCCCGGACAGGCAGGCAGGCTGCCCAGGCTAGCACCCACTCACCTCTCTGGGAAGAACTGCTCCAAGTTGTGTCATTTTTAAGCATGACCAAGTTTTGAGTTTTACTTCATTCAGTTCTATCTTATATAAGATCTTGTTACTAACTCTAGGCTAGCCAGGGAAAAGTGCTTGCCCTAGTCTTCCAAGTACTGAGATTGCAGTGTGTACCACTATGCCCAGGTTTTTATCCCATAATACAAAGCCACTAAATGCTATCTTGGAGTCACCTTTGTGCACTGAATATATCTTGAACATCTATATTGCATCTAGTGTTATATTACAAAATTGTTTCCTAACAAACAAATCATAAACTGGACATAGTTATGTACAAACATAACCCTAGCACTTGAGAGGCAAAGACAGGAGGATTAGGATTAAAGGCTATGGTCTCAGTTACATGCAGAGTTCAAAGTCAACCTGGACTACATGAAAATCTATCTCAAAATGTAAAATGAGAGAAGAGGGAGTATAGGGAAGGGAAGAAGGAAGGGACAAAAGAAAGGGAGGGAGAGAGGAGTGTTGGAGGAATCACTTGTTCATCCCAGCTGCCCAGAACTGAAATAATCACACAGAAACTGTATTCATTAAATCACTGCTTGGCCCCTTAGCTCTAGTGTCTTATTCACTAACTATTACATCTTAATTTAACATATGTTTATTAATCTGTGTATCACCATGAGGTCGTGGCCTACCAGCAAAGTTTCAGCACATCTATCTCCGGCAGTGGATCATGGCATTTCTGACTCGGCCCTTTCTCCTAGGATTCAGTCCAGTCCTCCCCACCTACCTAAGTTCTGAGCTATCAACAGGCCAAGGCAGATTATTTATTCACTAATGGTAATCACAGCACACAGAGGGGATTCCCACATCAAAGGAGGAGAGAAAAAAGGAAGAAAGAAAGAAAGGTACATAGGAAGGAAGAAAGGAAAGAAGGAAGAAAATCAACTACTTCTGGGTGGTAGCAGTCCCTGCCAAAGCTGGGTACACTTCATAACATATTTTGTGTGATAGTCCAGTTTCATTAACAGCTTTATAGTGTTGTAGATAATTCAATTTTTGAGTATATACTGCATAAAATATTATATTGTGACATGATCAAACCTTTTCAACAGTTTATTGTGGCTCATGTCTTCGAACACTAGGTCTCCAGGTAATCATATCTTTTATAATTTTTTCCTGAAGAAACAAAAGAAGAAAATAAGGAAGGAAGGAGGGAATGGGTATGGAGGGAAGAAGAGAGGAAAAACAAAAGAAAGAAAAGAAGAAGGAAGGAAAGCACTTATTATGCTCCATCATCTTCCTTCCCATGAGAACATAGTCTGACACCTCATTTTAAGAAAGAAGCAATCAATCAAAAGTCCCATCCAACTGTAAAACTTAGGAATCACAGCAATGGCAGCCTGGAAAGACATTCACAGTGGTGTAATAATGGCACTTTTATCTTTGTAGTAACCAGCAAGTGTTCAGTTGGATTTAAGGCCCTCTCTATAGAAGGGAACCCATGTCTGGTGCTGTAAAGCTAGAAGAAAACCTACTACTATTAACTTAAACAGATATAAGTTCTACTGTATTCTGTACACTTATGGTTAGACTTTCACCTCTCATCAAAAAAGGATAGTTGTGCAACAGATGGAGAGTGTCACAGAGACCCACAAGTGGGAAAATGCGGAGAATAAGTTACTATGGGGTGCCCAGCCCCAAAGGATACATATACAATGCAATCTCTACAAATGAAGCTCATGAAACATTCCAGAAGAAGGGACAAAGGACTAGGATGCCTGCTGCAAGTTAGTGTCTTCTAGACTCTAGGCCAAGCTGTGCCTAGGACTTTCAACAACATCATGCCTTATAAAAAATGACATAATGACACCAACAGTGGACTTGCAAAGGTGGATGAGGAAGACTCATGAGACCTCAGCACTACATGAAGAGGGAGAACTAGTTTTCTCTGTGGACCCTGATAAGTTCTCCAATCTGAAGTGATCAACACTAAACATATGCATATACCAATAACACTAAGTGGACTCAGTAGTACGTACAAACACACACACACACATACACACACACCACCACCACCACCACCACCAACATCAAGAACAACAACAATGCTGTAATCACACAGGAACTCTGAAGCACAGGCTGTGACTGCACACAGTTGACCAAGAGGTGAGTGATCACCCACTCAGCTGGACACTTCACTCCCTAGACTCTGGGTAATGAAGAAATACCCTAGGCTCCTCTCCCACCTGCCTCAGCTTCTCTAACCAGCCAGTAGGCAAGCTTCCTGCAAGTACATTGTTCCAATACCCCCACCCCATCCATCAGACCCTATAAATTACAAGTTCCACTCTTCCCCCAAATCCTCCTATCTCCCATGACCTCAGAGGAACAGGCTGTGACTGCACACAGTGCACCAAGAGGGCAGACCAAGAGATTGGACCAAGAGAGCACGCCAAGAGACCTCAGTGACTCCCTGAGACACAGACAATGACAATACAGAGCAGACCAAGTAAAGCTCCCAAAGACATAGACAACTACTGTAAGGATTGAACCAAGAGGCAAAGACACTGCTGGCACTGATTGGAGGAGAAGATGGGTAGGTACCAATGCAAGAATTCATTCAACAACCTAAAAAGTAACATGGTAATACCAGAACCCTATGGCCATACAACAGGAAGACATGATCAGTCTAACCCAGAAGAAGCAGAAGAAAATGATTTTACTGTAACTTTATGAGGATAATGGAGACGAGGAAATGAAAAATTACCTTAAAGAAATGGAGGTAAAGACAAGCAAAAAAAATGGAAGAAGTCAATTCAATAAATCTCTGAAAGAAACCCAAGAAAACCAGAAAAAACAATCAAACAGGTGAAGGAAACAGTTCAAACAGTTCAAGACTTGAAAGCTGAAATAAAGGTAATAAAGAAAACACAAACTGAGGGCATTCTGCATATGAAAAATATGGGTAAATGAACGGGAGCTACAGAGCAAGCATACACAACAGAATACAAGAGATGGAAGAGAGAATCTCAGGTGTTGAAGATACTATAGAGGAAATAGGTTCATCAGTCAAAGAAAGTATTAAATCAAAAAAAAATCTTAACACAAAACATCCAGGAAAGCTGGGACACCATTAAAAGACCAAGTCTAAGAATAATAGGAATAGAAGAAAAAGAATTCCAGCTCAAATGCACAGAATATGTATTCAACAAAATCACAGAAGAAAACTTTCCCAACCTAAAGAAGCATATTTCTATGAAGGTACAAGAAGCTTACAGAACACCAAATATACTGAACTAAAATTAAAAATCCCCTTACCATATATAATCAAAACACTAAACATACAGAATAAAGAAAGAACATTAAGAGGTACACAAGAAAAAGAACAAGTAATACATAAAGGCAGATCTATCAGAATTACACCTGACTTCGCAATGAAAACCATGAAAGTCGGAAAGTCCTGGGCAGATGAGATACTAAGAGAGCATGGATACAAGCCCAGACTACTATGCCCAGCAAAGCTTTCAATCACTATTGATGGAGAAAGCAAAATATTCATTGAAAAACCAGATTTAAACAATACCTGTCCTCAAAGCCAGCTTTACACAGAGGACTAGAATGAAAACTCCAATCCTAGGAAGTTAGATGCACCCTCAAAAATACAGGCAATAGATGACCTCCCACCAGCAAACTCAAAAGAAGGAAAACACAAAACACTACCACCAAAAAAAAAAAGAAAAATAGCAGGAACTAACAATCACTGGTCATTAAAATCTCCTAATTTCAATGGACTCAGTCGACCTATAAAAAGACACAGGCTAAGCTATCGATACAAAAGCAGGATCCATCCTTCTGCTGTATACAAAAAACACACCTCAACCTCAAAGACAGACATTACCTCAGAGTAAAGGGTTGGGAAAAGATTTTCTAATAAAATGGACCTAAGAAACAAGTGGGTATACCTATTCTAATATATAACAAAATATACTTCACACTAAAATCAATAAGAAGAGATGAAGAAGGACACATCATAATCATCACAGGAAAAACTCCATCAAGATGAAGTCTCAATCCTAAACATCCATGCTCAAATAAAAGAGCATCCACGTATGTAAAAGAAATATTACTAAAGCTTAAATTGCACATCAAACCCCACACACTAACAGTCAGAGATTTCAACACCCCACTGTCCCCAGTTGTCTGGTCAAATAGACAGAAAGTTAACAGAGAAATAAGACAACTAACAGATGTCATGGCTGAAATGAATTTAACAGAAATCTATAGAACATTTACCCAAACACCTCACAGAAGCGTCTCTAAAATTGACTACATACTTAGTAACAAAGCAAACTTCAACAGACACAAAAATTGTTATAAATTTGCTATAACTCCCTGTATTTTATTGAATCACCATGGTTTAAAGTTAGAATTCAATAACAACACTAATTGCAGAAAGCCTACAATCTCACGGAAATTGAACTCAGTTGAATCACCCCTGGTCCAAGGAAGAAATAAATAAATTAAAGGCTTCCTAGAATTCAATGAAAATGAAGGCATAAAGTATCCAAACCTATGGGTCACGATGAAGGCAGTGCTAAGAGGAAAGGTCATAGCACTAAGTGGCTAGATAAAGAAAGTGGAGAAATCTCACAGCAGCAATTTAACAGCATACCTGAAAGCATTAGAACAAAAAGAAGCAAACTCACTCAGGAGGAGTAGATAGCTGGAGCTAAACAAATTGAGGGCTGAAATAAATAAAATAGAAAAAAGAAAACAATACAATGAATCAGTGAAACAAAAGCTGGTCCTTTGAGGAAATCAACAAAATAGACAAACCCTCATCCAAACTAATCAAAAGGCAGAGAGAAACAATATCCAATTTTAACAAAATCAGAAGTGAAAAGGGGACATAACAGCAGAAACCAGGGAAACCCAGAGAATCATTGGGTCAATCTACAAAATCCTGTACTCCACCAAGCTGGAAAATGTAAAAGAAATGGACAATTTTCTGGATAAGTACCACATACCAAAATTAAATCAAGAACAGGTGAACAATGTAAATAGACCTATAAGCTCCAATGAAATAGAAGCAGTCATCAGAAGATTCCCAACCTCAAAAAGCCCAGGGGCAGATGGCTTCAGTGAAGAATTATACCAGAACTTCAAAGAAGAGTTAACAACTATACTCTTCAAATTGTTCCACACAGTAGAAAAAGCAATATCATTTTGGGTATATATCCAAAGGATGCTCAATTGTATGACAAAGACACCTATGCTCATAGCAGTATTATTTGTCATATTCAGAACCTGGAAATGACCTAAATGCCCCTAAACTGAAGAATGGATAAGAAAAACTGCGTATACTTACACAATGAAGTACTATACAACAGAAAGAATAATGCCATCTTGAAAATTGTGAACAAATAGATGGATCTAGTAAACATCATATTGATTGACATAACGCAGACCCAGAAAGACAAATATCATATGTACTCACTCATAAATGGCTTTTAGACATAAAGCAAACAAAACCAGCCTATAACTCACAATCCCATTAAACCTAGACAACAATGAGGACCCTAAGAGAGACATACATGGATCTAATCTACATGGGAAGTAGGGGAAGACAAGAACTCCTGAGTAAATTGGGAGCATGGAACCATGGGAGAGGGTAGAAGGGGAGGAGAGAGGAAGGGAGAGAAATGGAGAAAACTATACAACTCAATAAAAAAAATAAATAAAGAAAAAAGCAGGTTGACTAATGGAATTGAATTGAAGACCTGAATATTAATTCACACACCAATAAACACCTTATCTTTTTTTGGAAAGAAGCTAAAATTACACAATGAAAAAAGAAAGTATCTTCAACAAATGGTGCTGGCAGAACTGGATGTCACATGTAGAAGACTAAAAATAGATCCATATCTATCACCATGCACAAAACTCACTCAAGTCCAAGTGGATTAAAGACCTCAATAAAAATCTGACTACACTGAACCTGATAGAAGAGAAAGTGGGAAGTAGCCTTCAATGCATCAGTAAAGGAGACTACTTCCTAAAGACAACTCTAGTAGCACAGACACTGAGAACAATTAATAAATGGGATGTCCTGAAGCTGAGAAGCTTCTGTAAAGCAAAGGACAGAGTCAATAAGACAAAAGAAAAGCCTACTGAATGGGAAAAGATTTCCACCAACTCCACATCAAAAAGAAAACTGAATATCAACATATATAAAGAACTCAAGAAATTGGACATCAAAATACCAAATAATCCAATTTAAAATGAGGTCCATATCTAAATAGAGAACTCTCAACAGAAGAATCTCAAATGGCAAAAAGATAGTTAAGGAAATATTCAACATCCTTAGCTAGCAGGGAAATGCAAATCAAAACAACTCTGAGATACCGTCAGAATGGATAATATCAAAAACATCAATGAAGCTTATGCTGGGAGGATGCTGAGTAAGGGGAACACTCCTCCATTGCTGGTGGGAATGCAAACTGTAAATCACTTCTGAAATCAGTATGGCGGTTTCTCAGAAAATTGGGTATCAACCTACCTAAAGACCCAGAAATAACACTCTTGGGCATATACCCAAAGGATGCTTAATCAAACTACAATGACATTTATTAAATTATACTCATAGCAGCATTATTGTAATAGCCAGAACCTGGAAACAACCAGATACCCCTCAACCAAAGAATGAATAAAGAAAATATGGTACATTTATACAATGGAGTACTATTCAGCAATAAAAAACAATGATGTCTTGAAATTTGCATGTAAATAGATGGAACCATAAAAAAAACCATCCTGAGTGAGGTAGGTGCCTATCCTCTGCTGTTTATCCATTGATGAGTAAGCTCTTTTAAAAACCAATCAGAAGGAGCCTTGGCAGAGACATGCCTTCACAGTATACAAAAAGCTTATTCCACAACAATTTAGATTTATTTCCTACTTTGAGGTAAGAATGCTTCTTCCCTAGCTGTCTATAGTAGTTTCTACCTCCTTCACTTCAAGTCCAATGAGCATGATACCATCAGTGTAACATGACTGGTCTCTCTGCAATAGATGTTACTGCTCCTAAAGATGCATGCTAATGTTTTCCTCAAAGTGATAGCTGCAATGGATGCACCATTTGCAGCAATAATAAAACTTACACTAAGAGTAAATACAGCTGGAGTTGCCACCTGGAGCAGTTTACAATAATTCATTGTAGTTCTCCAAGATGCAAAAGAATATGCAAGAAGAAGCTATAGCAGGAATCACCTTTTCTTCTGTGTTCAATACATGTTGTTTCACTGACCCCTGGATAACTCCTTGTATAACATTGCTCTGGTTGGCTTTTGGTAGGTAGATGTGGTGTTTTCCACTTGTCTCTAAGGTCACTTCCTGAATCAGGCCACCACTATAGGGATAATGACAATTGGGGACTATTTCTCTCCTACCTCTGATCAGGAACTAGAGAGAAAGATAGACTTCATGTGGGACCCAATGAGTGAGCCATCTCCAAAGCCAACTCCCTAACTATGGATTCACAGGATAATTTTGTGGGGGTACAAAGTATTTTCCAGGTAGATCCTGTCTGGAATAATAAACAATAATAAAAGACAATCTTCTATTTTTTTCTATAATCCATATAATTCTTCTTAGACAGCCTGTTGTAGCTCTGAGGGAGCCGCATAGGAAGGAAATACAAGTTGGGTCCAGGATTTTCTTCAAGGGCTCTCAGTCTCTATCATGCATGGAGATCTGATGTTCAGGCCCAATCTTGGGAACTTGTTGAGGCTCTGTACAATAATTAATAACTCTTTTTATTCCAGATCTAGAATTTTTCTTCCAAGCTCTAAGACTCCAGAATGTTCATGCCAACTGTATAGCTGATTGAGACATATAGTCTTTGCTTGTGGACAAGTGCTTATTTGGGATGCTATGTTAATCCAATTACATGATATTCTATTCTTTGAAAATTCCTCAAAATAAATTACCTTTGTTTTAAAAACATTCTTCATCCTTATTTAGACAAAACACTATCCAAAGCCCTTCATTTTCTTTGCCTCTGTTCTTGAGTACTTAGACAAAATGAACTAACCACTTTATACTCTTATGCTCTGAGGTTATACTGCTTGGTCACGCAAAGCCTTATCTTTCAATGCAGATAACCATGTCCGACAATGGTTAAGTGGCAACAATACTCTGCATGCCATAAATAATCGTGTCACGCCTCTTTTCATTTACAACAGCATCTGTGAGATCTTTAACAATGTCTAGACTGGTGAACAGGAAAGGCCCCCTGTTCTTAGGTTCAGTGAGGATCTCTATTCTGCAGGGTCCAATCCAGAGGGGAAGCCTACATGAGTGTGGTAGCACATGTTTGTGGTGTAATGTATGTGATCAGTGTACAATATATACGTGATATAACACATTTGAGCTGTGCATAAGAGGGGAGCGGTACAACATACCTAAGCAATATAACATATATGAGCAGTGCTTCCTATGTGAGTGGTTCAGCATGCAGGAGTAGTGCAACATACATGAATGGTGTAACCCATGTGAGCAACCTAACATACGTGAGCGGTGCAACATATGTGAGCCGTATAACATATAACATATGTGTACAGTGTAACACACGGAATATGTTCTAAGGTCATCACTTAGCTTGTAGAGAGGTGAACTGACCCCCCTCAGGATCCTTCTGCTTGCTTGCTCTTGCTTTGTTTTTGCAATCAAGCAAAGCAGGCATGAAGAAGAGTTAATGGAATTGAGTTAAGCAGCTACTGAATTGAGATCAACTTTTAGTATTTAATGACTTTGATATTTATCTAAGGCTTGATTTCCTCATCTGTAAAATGGAAACAGTTATACTCAGGGTGTATGGGATCTAAATAAAGTTGAGACCAGAGATGTAATGATATGTCAATTGTTCCAAGATGCATAGGATTTCAGCTTGTAATCAAATAATCAAGTATAAAATTTCTAATCAAGAATATGTTCCTGTTCAGCTGAGAGAGCACTATTTGACTTCCAGTGATACATGAAATAACGAAAGCACCAAGTACGGCCTCAAATACTGATCTGTACAGATGCTATGTTGTTATCAAGCACATACGGCTCTCAGTGTATAGACAGAAACCCTGAGATCCCATAGAGACCATAGATGTGGTAGTTTATGTCTTCAGAGGTGTTTTCTGTTCGTCCCACTGGAACTGAAATCCATAGGATTCTGAAACTAACTATGTGTAGCAACAAAAATAATTTTATGGTTGGATTTCATCACAACATGAAGAGCAGCATTAAAGGCTCACAGCATTAGGAGGGGTGAGAACTACCATCTGACGGTGTCCATCCTACCTGGTATCTGTATATTCAATACACTCTCCCCATTCTTTCTTCCTTCTCAACCGCATTCTATCATCTACTACTCATTAAAATGAATCCGAGAAACCATCCCCCTTGACAACACATGTGAAGTCCATCAGGCTCAAAGAGCCCACCGCAGGCTTTGTAAGTAAAATGTACACACTCACACCCTTATGTTCCACACACCGCAGATGCCTGTGTTTGTGCAACAACGACAGAGGAGGATCATTACACATACACTACAGGGACCTGAAATCTACAATAAACTGGCTGATCCCTGAACAGGTCCCCCAGGATCTGTGTTGCTGTCTGTCTCTGAGGATCAGCTTTGGAGGGTGGAGAAGACACCTTATCACAGGACCCAGGACTCTCAGGATCTGGTCACAGATTCAACAACAGCAGAGTCATGAGAATTTCTGATTAGGAAGCAAAAGCTTGACCAGGCCAAGTTGGTGGTTTCCAGCCCTCCCTTTCTCCTGCTTTGGAAGTATAAAAGCAGGGACCAGGTAGGCACAGAGCAGAGACCGAGGATAGACTGCACCAGGGGGAAAATGCAGGCCCTACTCTTCCTGTTGGCCCTTCTCTTGCCTCCTGGAGCTGGAGCTGGTGAGTTTGGTCTGTTCCTTCATATCCTTTGATAAGCATGGTCTTCCTTGTGTCTTCCAGAAATTCTCTTCAGTCAGGGAGGGATGAAAAAATATTTTCCCTTCACCTTGTTTCATCAGAATACATGTTGTTCTGATAGGCAGCTCTTCTCTGTCCTTCCAGCAGTGTTGAGGAAGACAGGATGAGGGGTGAAGAACTATCTAAATGAACTGGCATCAGAAACATGAATGATCACTGTGTTCTGAAATGTAGGATGATGGTGGATAGGGAGGGCTGAGGAGGAAGATCAACAGGGAGGAAAGATGAGGATGCTTGGAGGAGCCTGACCCCATGAGAGGTGGGGTGTGGTGGGGAGCAGTCACTCAGCTTTAGCCCCATTTCCTCTGCTGCCACTGTTTTGGGGTGTCCTGCAAATATGTGACCAAGGACATGGCGTTCTTTGTTTCAGAGGAGATTATTGGTGCTGTGGAGTCAAAACCACACTCCTGCCCATATATGGCCCATCTGGAGATCATTGACAGAGTTACCACTAGCGACTGTGGAGGGTTTCTCATAAATGAAGAATTTGTGATGACGGCTGCTCACTGTAAAGGAAGGTAGGTGACTCTCTTTGTGTGAAGAAATGCACGAACTGGAGTCACAAAGGGGCAGGGACCTGAGGAAAGGTCTTAGCCCTGCTCACCTCCAGATGGACTCTTACTTATAATGTGAAGACAAAGGAAATGAAAAGCCATTCATTGAACAATTTTCTGTGTCAACTCCATTTTCAAAGGACAGAGCTTTAAGCTGGTTTCTGTTAGGAACAAAGTGCCGCTTACCTCTTGTCCTGGTGTCACCAGAGCTCTTAGCTCTGTGCTGGTGTGTGACTCCAGTGGATGCCTGTCAAAGTCATGGGTTCAGGCCATATACTAGAAGGCAGAGCCAGTTCTCAGCACTGGGTTTTCCTGAGCTCATAGCTACTGGGAAGTCTGTGGTCCTCGAAGCTTCATATCAAGTACAATTGGCATCTCTCAAGTGACTCTGCTGTGAGATAGAGAAGACCTGGTGTCCTTCTGCTTGAAATGAGTCCTCCTCTTGGGACCAGCACTTTTACTGCCTCTTTTTCTTTCAACAGAGAAATTATTGTCACTCTTGGGGCTCATGATGTGAGCAAGACAGAACCCACACAGCAGAAGATAAAAGTCGAAAAGCAAATCGTTCACCCACAGTACAACGTGTATCCTCACCTCAATGACATCATGCTGCTGAAGGTGCCATTATTTTTCCAGCCCTTTTAACTCTCCTTCTTTAACTCTTTTCTTGTCTCAGGCCTTTAAATTCTCTCTTGTTCAACCCATTTCCTCAGAATTCAACCATGAATTCCTTGTCTTTACCAAACCAGTAGGAAAGGACCCATGCCCAAGACATCATCCTTCTCTGGGTTACCATGCCTTCTCTCCTTCCTCTCCGCAGCTTCAAAGAAAAGCTAAGATCACTTCTGCTGTGGCTAAAATTCTCCTTCCTAGTCCACGTGACTCTATTAAACCTGGACGTCTGTGCCTGGCAGCTGGATGGGGCAAAACTGGAGTGAAAGAACCATTGTCAGTCAAACTGAGGGAGGTGACACTGAGAATCATGGGAAAAGAAGCTTGTAAGATCTACTCGAATTACACAGATGACTTCCAGGTCTGTGTGGGCCGTCCAGGAAACATACAATCAGTGTTTGAGGTGAGGACTGACATATTTTCCCTCCCCGCATCAGGAGACAGTGTCAGCGAAGGGAGTGGGTCAATCATCTTTCCACTGCATTGGCCTACACCTGTGTTCTTTGCTCCTAGTCTTCTTGAAAATGCAGTTTTCCCTCTAGGTCTCATACCCTTTCCAAGCCCTTCCTATAACCTTCCCCCAGGGTTCTGGAATGCAATAGAAGGGAGTGAGGGGGACAACGTTAGCATTGTGTGAAGACAGGAGAAAAATTTCAAGCCCTAACTCATGGCTCACAGGGAGCCAGAACTCCTTACCTCACTCTGGGTTTAGCTATTGTGAGGGGTCTGTAGTTGGGGGAAAGTGGTCTGTTCTCAGTCTCTGCTTATTTTGTAACCTACAGGGAGACTCCGGAGGACCTCTAGTCTGTGCTGGGGTGGCCCATGGTATTGTATCATATGGACGTCCTGATGCAAAACCCCCTGCGGTCTTTACCAGAACCTCTGGATATGTGTCCTGGGTTAATGCAGTGATAAAGGAACATAGCTTAAAAGCTTTGTCAGCCTGAGTCAGATTCTTCAAGTCAGAGCTTTTCTGTTACCTTCTGAATGAAAAAAAAAATTGTCCCCAGACTTGCCTCTAGTCTAACTCAGCCTGTTCCAGCCTAACAGCAGCCTGTGTCCAGCCTGTATGATCCTGACCCCAGCCTGTCCTCAGCCTGTTCCAACCTGTCCCCAGACTGTCCCCAGCCTTTCTCAACGTGTACCCCAACTGCCCTAGTCCATCCTAACCTGTTCCCAGCCCGTGCCAGCATGCCCCCAATGTGTCTCCTGACTGTTCCCACCCTGTCACAGCTTTTCTCTAAGAGGACCTTAAAGATACTCAAGGTTCTGGTGATTAACTGTCCCCTGTAATGCACCTCAATAAAGATGATATCTCCAGTAGCTCTGAGACTCCACACTGCATAAACTAACTCAGTCCCTCACCCACAGGTAGAACTTCTCTAAGCTGAGTTAAGAGTTGGAGGGAGGGGGGAGGAACTTGAACTTCCCACAGGGCAGGAAACCCTGACTGCTCTAGGGAATGGTGAGGGAGGAGGAGAGGGAATGGAGGGAGCGGGAGCGGGAGGGTATTGGGAGTAGGGGAAGAAGTGGAAATTCTTTAAATAAATAAGGAAAAAAAAAGAGTTGTTGGGTGATATTCTCTAGCCAAGTTAGTAAACTTGACCAGTGGTTTCCTGACACAGGGTGTGCCACTGTGGATTACTGAATAATATCTCACATATACACGTGCGTACTGTGAGATTTCACATCCAGAGTAATTTGCACTGTTCTGCTGTTTCCTCCACTGTCCTTCCTTCTCCTCTTCTCTCTCCTTGTCCTCATCTCTTCTTTCCACAAATCGCAATGCCTTAGCCACGAAATTTCTTCCACACATCATAACACATTGCCATGTCTAGCTCAGAGACGGCTGTTGATAGCTTGTGTCCCCAACACCTGACCCACCATCACCATCCTCCCAGCGTTGCACCTGTAGCTAGAGGAAAGGCTGACCTCAGAAGAACTTGGAATGTATCTGAGGCTTCAGCAGTCACAACAGGGGAGTATCGAAGCTTTCTGGAGCCTAAGGTGAGGCAGAAGTAGCCATGGGTGAAAAGAGGTCCTCAAGAACTGAAGTATGGATGTGGCTCTAGACCTGTTTCTAAGGCATCCAAATACAACTGTCATTTTCTTCAAAGATGGCGTGGGGACTTCTAGTTTTTCAGAAGCAGAATGTCTATGTTATTTCAACTTCTAAGTTGCCTGCCCTCCTCTTAGTTGTAAAGCCTCCATTGTCTTTAGCTCAGGCTAACAGTGCATTATTTGTAGGGTGCTGTGGAGTCTGAAGTTGAGATCTCACATGAGGTCTGTTATTCCTCCGTTGTACTGAATATGATGGGCTTGCCCCTTGGGAAAGTAAATTTGTACATTCACTCTGGATATCAGTATGGTGGTTTCTCAGAAAATTGGGAATCAACTTACCTCAGGACCTAACAATACCTCTCCTGGGCATATACCCAAAGGATGCTCCATGATACTACAATGACATCTGTTCAACTATGCACATAGCATCATTATTTATAATAGCCAGAAGCTGGAAACAACCTAAATGCCCCTTCAGGGAAGAATGGATAAAGAAAATAGGGTACATTTAGAGAATGGAGTACTACTTAGTAGTGAAAAACAATGACATCCTGAAATTTGCATGTAAATGGGTGGAACCAGAAAAAACCATCCTGAGTGAGGTAACCCGGATCCAGAAATAAGAACATGGTATATACTCACTCATAGGTGGATACTTGCTGTAAAGCAAAGGATAACAAGCCTATAGTTCATGATGCTAGAGAAGTTAAGTAACAAGGTGAACCCTAGTAGAAACATATACCTCTGGTAAGGGGTAAAGAGACAAGGTCTCCTGACAAAATCGGGAGCATGGGGGTGGTGGAAAATGGAGTGCCAAAGTGAAAGAGGTGATGAAAGGGACATGGGGGAGGAGAACTCGAGGGAATAGGATAGTTGAGATGTGGGAAGGACAGAGACAGAGAGCAAGAAAAATTATATCTTGATTGTGGGGCTAGCAAGAAACCTGGAACTAGAAAACATCCTAGGATTCCACAAGGATGACCCAGGCTAAGACCATATACAATATTGGAGAGGGTGCCCGAACTGGCCTTGCTCAGCAGTCAGATTGATGACTACCTTAAGTGTCACCATAGAACCTTCATTCAGCAACTAATGGAGACAGGGACAGAGACCCACAGTGGAGCACTAGGCTGAGCTCTCACAGTTTAACTGAAGAGTGGGAGGATTGAGAATATAAACAAAGAGGTCAAGACCATGGTAGGGATACCCACTGAGACAGCTTACCTGAGCTAATGGGAGCCCATCAACTCTGGCCTGACAGGGAAGCAACCAACTTAGGACCAAACGAGGCATTCTGAATGTGGGTGACAGTTGTATGACTGGGGTAGACTGCAGAGCCACTGGCAGTGGTACCAGGATTTGTTCCTTCTGGTTGTACTGCCTTTTTGGAAACCATTCTCTCTGGATGGACACCTTGCTCAGCCTGGGCATAATGGGGGAGGGATTTTGTTTTTCCTTGGAGCAATGTGCTTTGCCCTCTTTGGGGAGTCGATGTGTGTGTGTGTGTGTGGGGGGGAGAATTGTGGAGAGGATGGGAGGAGTGGAGGGAGTAGGACCTGGGACTGATATGTTAAATAAAAGTACAAATATTTTCCAATTAAAAAAAATTGCTGCCACTACCAACCCCGACCAGGAACTGAGCATCTCCACCTCCCTCACTGTCTGCCAGTCCACACATCTGGTTTCCTGCTTCATCTCTGATCAGTATCAGTATAGATTTCAAGGTACAAGACTTGCTATAAACTTTAACTGCATGGAAAATGAAGCATGTGTGAATTAAACAACCTGGAAGGATCTTTAAAAAAAAAAAAACAAAGAATCTGGGTAAGATTATAGTTAGAAGGGTGACTTTGGATTTTTTGTTTTGTTTTGTTTTTTTCTAACTCTTGTTTATAGTTGTGTAATTAAATGATAGGTTTTCTTTTCTTTTTTTTTTTCATTTTGGTTTCAATTTGTTTGCTTTGGGCATAGTCTCACTCCATAGCTCAAATTGACCTCCAAATCATAATCTTTCTGCCTCAGTCTCCCTAGTGCTGGGACTACAAGCATGCTCCACCACCCTTGGCTAGCACAAAAGTCTCAATGGGGTGAAATAGAGAGCAGAGACAGTAGCTGTGTGTTCTGTTTTCTCAGGAGATGTGAATACACAGTAACCTGCTGCTGGGGGCCACACTGTGTCTTTAAGTCTAAGGACAACATGGACTTGGGACAATTCTTCTTCCCTGGAACTATACTACTGAATGTTGGAGAGGGTGTTTGCCCCACCCTGCAGCCTGGCCCATGGTAATAGTGGGACAGATGGAAACTCCTGAGAGCTGGGTTGAGGTCACACTTGAGAACCTGAAGTGCTTTCAGAAAGGACACACCACTACAGAACAAGTCACAACACACGGATTCGTAGTGTCAAAGGATCAGTTGCTGGTCAAGCAACTCCAAAATCAAGAACCTGAACACAACCACATTCACAGTTATGGTGAATGGGGACTATAGCGTCTTGCCCAATGACCCATGGGAATGAGAGAATCACCACCATCTCATGAGGTCAGCAAGGGAAATATGCAGATAAGAAGGTTTTGCCTATGGTGGCTGCTGTAGGAGTGATGTGCAGGACAGTTTTATGAAACCTCACCATGTACCCCTAGCATCAGACATCCAGTGAGGCAGGAGAAACAAACTCAACCAACAGTAGAGGAGGGCATCAGCTTCTCACCCTAGCCTTGCAAAAGTGGAAACAAATCCCAAGAGTCAGTATAAGAGGTGAATCTTCAGACCAAGGAAATTACAAGTTAGGGGATGACCAAAAATTTATCTTCAGGGAAAAAAAGAAGCTAACGGTGCAGAAAAACCAAGTCTCTCATGATGTGGGACAAAAAAGAAGCTAGACTTGATTAATGCCCTGCAGCCGATGTCATCACCTGTCTGTCTCCGAAGGCATGCTTTATTGATTACGTTGGAATGAAAACAATCTCTTCCTATCAGATAGGGGATGTCTCCAGACCTGACATTCCAGTATCCTATCCTCCTCCCTGCCTGTTTGCTATATAAATGTTCCTGAGAAAAAAATAAACTTGGCAGTTTGATCAGAAATACAGACTTGTGGTCCATTTCTTGTGTCTCTTGCCCCTCCATTCCTCTCTCTTCCAGGTTACCAGGGATTCTGGTTCGTTTCCTGCTGGTCGGGACAATATAGGATCTATGTGTTTATTTAGATTGCATATTTTTTATTTTTATTGTTTTTACCACTCTTCTCTCTTCCATACCCTCCCATTCTCCCTCGTTTTATGACTCCCATGCTCCCAATTTACTCAGGAGATCTTGTCTTTTTCTTTTTCCTATTTAGATTAATCTGTGTCTCTCCAAGTGTCCTCTTTGTTGTCTAGGTTCTCTGGAATTATACAATTGTGAATTGTAGCCTGTTTTTTTTTTTGCTTTATGTCTAAAAGCCACTTTTGAGTGAGTACATATTATATTTGACTTTCTGGGTTTGAGTTACTTCACTCAATATTGTTTTTTCTAGATCCATCTATTTACCTGCAAATTTCAAGTTACCATTATTTTTTCCCATTGTGTAGCACTCCATTGTGTAAATGTATCACAGTTTCTTTATCCATTCTTTCATTGAGGGTATCTAGGTTGTTTCCAGGTTTTGGTTATGACAAATAATGCTGCTATGAACATAGTTGAGCACATGTCCTTGTGGTATGAATGAGTTTCCTTTGGGTATATACCCAAAAGTGGTATTGCTGGGTCTTGAGGTAGATTGTTTCCTAATTTTCTGAGAAATCACCATACTGAGTTTTAAAGTGGCTGTATACATTTGCAGTCACACCAGCAATGGAGGGGATTTTCCCCTTACCCCACATCCTCTTCAGCATAAGCTCTCATCAGTGTTTTTGATCTTGGCCATTCTTACAGGTGCAAGATGGGATCTCAGAGTTGTTTTAATTTGCATTTCTCTAATAGCTAAGGATGTTTGTTGCAGAGGAGTGAGCCACTTGTTCTTTCTGGCCACCTGGCTAGCTTACACCCAAAATAATCACACAGAAATTGTATTAATTAAATCACTGCTTGGCCCATTAGCTCTAACTTCTTATTGCCTAACACTTACATATTAATTTAACCCATTTTCATTAATCTGTGCATCATCATGAGGTCATGGCCTACCAGCAATGTTTCAGCATGTCTATCTCTGGCAGTGGCAGCTAAATAGTGTCCCTCTGACTATGCCCTTATTCCTCTCAGCATTCATTTCTGTCTTCCCTGCCTACCTAATTTCTGCCCTATCAACAGGGTAAGGCAATTTCTTTATTCATTAATGATAATCACAGCACACATCAGATATTGAGCATTTTCTTAGGTATCTTTCAGCCATTTGAAAATTTGAAGAAGACACCAGAAAAGTTGAAAGATCTCCCATGCTCTTGGGTAAGTAGAATTAACATAGTAAAAACAGCAATCTTACTAAAAGCAATCTACAGATTCAATACAATCCCCATCAAAATCCCAGCAAAATTCTTCAGAGACCTCAAAAGATCAATAACTTATATGGAAAACAAAAAACCCAGGATAGCCAAAGCAATTCTGTACAATAAAGGAACTTCTGGAGGCATCACCATCTTTGACTTCAAGCTCTACTATAGAGCTACAGTACTGAAAACAGCCTGGTTTGGCATAAAAACAGACAGGAGAAGCAATGGAATTGAACAGAAGACCAAAATATCAATCCACATACCTACAAACACCTGATTTTTGACAAAGAAGCTAAAAATATAAAATGGAGAAAAGATAGCATATTCACCAAATGGTGCTGGCATAACTAGGTAGCAACAAGCCGAAGAATGAAAAGAGATCCATATCTATTGCCATGCTCAAAACTCAGGTCCAGATGGATCCAATTAGTATTTCCTAGATGTGAAAGAGAAGCTGTGTCTAGGACTTTCAACAAAATGTTGCCTACATATGAACTGTATAGTAACACCAACAGTGGACATGAAAACTTGGATGGTGTAATATTTATGAGACCTCCGCACTAGATGAAGAGGAAGAAGTTAATTTCTCTGTGAACCAGTACCCTGAGAAGTTCTTCAATCACAAGTGGTTAACCCTAAACAAAAGTACCAACACCATTGCCACCAGCACCACCACCACCACCACCACTACAATTTGAAGAAGAGGTCTTGCATTAAAGAGAGAATAGGGGAACATGAAAGGAATTTGGGGGGAGAGAAGGCACAATAATGCTATAAACACAATTTTTTCCTGTATAAAATTTCTAAAAAGAAATTCTAAATTTAAATCTTTCTATCAGAGAAAGATAAAAGTCAAGATGACTCTAGTTATTACTACAACTGCACAAAAATCTACCACTGCCCCAAAGAAAAGGGGAGTTAATAAAAAATAAATTTGGTTATTACTTGGTACTATAATAACAGATTAGGAGGTATTCCCCTAGAAGTGTGGGGATTCTTTAATTTTAGGTTTGAACTTCTGTATATCATTATCTTCCAGGACACCATCAAGTAAGACTGTATTATTCCAAGTATTCACACTCAAGAGACACTAGCCTGTCACAGGGAGTCATCCATAAGCTAGGTGTGAGCATTCTTTCTCTATCAACATTCCATCCAGATACCGAGTGAAGATTTTACCTCTTTGGGGATGGAGAAGCCAGATACAGAAACTTCACTTAGGAAGGGACCACTGGACATATTAATTAATGATCATTGAAACCGTGGATACTTTTCTGAAATCAATATTTTAGTGCAGCTGGACTTTCTTTGGCCTCCAACCCCTGGATAATGACACAGAGACTTTTATTAATTATGAAAGCTTAGCCCTAACTCAGGCTTGTTTCCAACAATTTATGAAAACTTGAATTAATCCTTTATATTAATCTCTGTTCATTACCTTTTCTCCATACTATACATTTGTCTTCCCCTTGTCTCCTGGTGAATCCCCTCCTCTCTTCTTCATAGAGTTCCTATCTCTTCCTGGAAGTCTATCTATCTTCTCTTGCTTAGCACTGACAGTTCAGTGCTCTATTAAACCAACTGAAGGAGTGTTGTTTACAAAAAGGTTATCTTATAACTTTTAGATTTATTTCCTACTTTGAGGCAAGAATGCTTCTTCCCAAGGTGTTTACAGTTGTTGCTACCTCCTTCAGGCCAAGTCCAATGAGCATGATACCATCAGTGTAACATAATTGGGCTTGCTGCAGTAGATGTTACTGTTCCTAGCAATGCACATTGAGGTTTTCCACAAATTGATAGCTGCAGGGGATGTATCATTTGCAACAACAATAAATCTTACACCAAGTGCAACTACAGCTGTTGTTGCCACCTGGTTAAGTTTACAATAACCCACAATAAGATGCAAGTTGATGTGCTAGAAAGAGCTAAAGTGGGAATCACTTTTTCTCCCATATTCAATAATGCTTCATTGAACTGACCTCTGGACAACTTCATGGATAACATTGCCCTGGTTGCCTTTTTGGTTGGTAGAAGCAGTTGTGGCATTTTCCACTAGTTTCTGTAAGGTCACTTCTTGAATCAGGCATCCACTACATATTGAGGTTTACTTTGGGGATTGTTATGCCCAAATCTGCAAAGTCCCCCCAAAAGCCAACAAGGAGAATGAGCCCTGTATATAAAATAAAAAAGCCTTTATTTTATGCAAGTTTGCAAACTCGATCTCTCTGCATGTCCAACATATTGGAATAAACGAAGAGCCCCGAGCTCAGTTAGAATTGTGTTTTTATAGTAGTAAAGGTGGGGTGAGGGTTTTCTGAGGTTTATGATCTCTGATTGGCTGACATATGTCTAGGGGTGTCCTGGTGAGTGTGTGCTGGCAGGTGGTCCTATCTACAGTGGTTAGAATATTAGGCATTTCCTCTGGATGGTCTGTTCTTGGGTGTTGGTCAGGTAATCTCAGCTAGTGGTTCTTCCTGCAACCAGATATTGTTTCAGAATAAACTACTGAGACTCAGGCCTCTATTAAACTTATCTATTAAAGTACACTGGTAGGTGATAATAGTTGGAAATGAAAAACTTCCTTTGGGTGATCTGTTCATATTTAGCTTATGGCTGGCTCCTACAGGAATAAACCCATTTAAACCTCCAGGGTCCAGAAAGATTCACTATAGCAGGTGAAAACTGGCTGAGTAAAGGAATCTTAGGGGTAGAACAAACAGACTGACTCCAGCAGGTTTTCCCTGAATGTTTCTTTATTTCTTGGGGGAAGAAGAAAAGAAGGAGCAGGGTAGGGGAAAAGAAGGGCTGCTATCCACAAAGCTGTCAGTTTATATAGGCATGCAGATAAGTTAGCAATTTCATAGATGGTTACAATAGTATCAAGCATGCATTTCACAGAATTACAAAAAGCCATGATCTGGCAAGAAGGTGCCTTATGTCTCCAAGGGGGAGTGGCTGTAAAGCCCTTAGGCAGCTGAGAACCCAGCATTGGCAGCCATAGCAAGGGCCTGGGAGGGAGGCAAGGTGCCTGATTTGTGTCAGCATCTAGCTGGTTGAGTTAAAAGAAAACTCTTTTTGGACTTTCCTTTTGATTCTCAAGTCAGAATTTTTCTTTCTGAATCTGATTTTAGTGACTTAGGTCTTTTCTCTGTATAAACAGTTCACTTCCTAGCTTATATTAATTGAAACCAAGGTGATGGGTAAATACAGAATATTAGTAGTTTGTTAAGGTAGAGCAGAAGACCAGTAGATCACACCTTCCTGAGTCTGCTGTTAGAGCAGACAACCACCTGTCTCCTGTTTGGGGCTCTTTTCTTATCAGTAAGTACTGTCAGTAAAGTTGTGGGGTACTATGTAGATTTTTGCTATGATAACAAAGGCTTGACTGAGTGAATATTTTCACACCAGGGCTTCACTATGTGGGGAGAAGTATTTGTAAAAGGAACGGCACGGCGGGCTGCGTTCCTGCCAGGATCCTGGCTCCCAGGCTAGTTTACACCTGAAATAATTACACGGAAACTGTATTCTTTTAAACACTGCCTAGCCCATTATCTCCAGCCTCTTATTGGCTAACTCTCACATCTTGACTAACCCATTTCTAATAATCTGTATGCCACCACGAGGTCGTGGCTTACCGGGAAAGATTCAGCATGTCTGACCTGGCAGCTTCATGGCTACGGCTCTCTGCCTCTGCTTTCTTTCTCCCACAATTCTGTTCTGTCTTCCCCGCCTACCTATGTTCTGACCTTTCAGGCCAGGCAGTTTTCTTTATTAATTAACCAATGAAAGAAACAGATAGATAGAAGACTGTCCTATATCATTTCCCCTTTTTCTGTATAAACAAAAAAGAAAAGCTTTCACTTTAACATAGTAAAATTACATATAGCAAAACAGTTATCAAGCAAGAATTACAGTTATAATATTTATATCTATTCTCTTTTATCATAACTAAGGAAAACAAAAACTATCTATTTATTCTTCAACTTCATCAAAGACTCCAGAAGGATATAATATTACCTAATTAAGCAAGAAATAAGCAACTTCCAAAACTCTAGAAATGACAGAGACATCTCGCTGCCTGGACAGTCACCCAAAGTTCTTTTGTACCATTGGGGCATCCATCTTAAGCCTACAGACTGCAGTATCCACCAGACTTTTCCATGAAGCAGGAAATTTAAAAGACAGTTCAGTCACTATCTGTTGTGTCCTATAGAATGTCTCGCAGACTCTTTCATGAATCAGGAACTCCAAAAGATTAACTCACCTTTAGGCAAGTTCAGCAGTCCTCTCTCTGCGGATTCTTCATGTCCAGTTTATGCAACAGTCCAGGCAAGAGCAGTTTCTTGCCCAAATGGCTATCAAATTCCATAAGGAGCCTCTTCAATGCCCATCTTCCTCTTGAAGTAGATTGGTGCTGCCAGGAGCACCATTGTCATGAAAAGCCCTAAGTTATTAAAACATTTAAAATGCCATATTCTGTAGTCTTTAAAAAATATGAAGAATGCCTATCTAACTGAAATATATCTCTATATATCTAGGAAATCTAACTAACATGACTACAAGCTTGACTATTATCGATGATTATCCATTAACAACCTATACTTCCTAATTATACATTACATTTTTAAAATGAACTACACAATCACAATACCTTAATCAAGATCAGAAATACATATACATATAACAAAATTGACCTTAAAATCTACACCGAAGCAAATTATTCATATCTATATCAGGTATTTGGTTGCCCTACAGGAAAAGTCAGGTTTATACACTGCTGGGATATTACAGAAGGGAGAAATGCCATGATTCCACAAGGTTTCTACAGAATTCACAGTAACTTATCCAAAAGACAGGTATTAGTTCAGCTCTGCAAAAAATTGGGCAGAGTGTCCATACTCCCAGGGATTAGTCTAACAGATCTGTCAGCTGTACACTTACTGTATAGTACGGGTGGGTTCAACTACAGGAATGATGACATTTGGTGACCATGACTCTCCTATTTCTGTATTCAGGAACTGGAGAAAGTGTTTGTTTGGGAACCAGGATGTGGGCCATCTTCAAAACCTATCCCCTAACTAGGGCTTCACAGAAAAATTTGGGGTTTTTTACAAAGTACTATCAGGACAGATCCTGTGCACAATAAAAAAACAATAATTCTCTGTTTTTTTCTATAATCCAATCACTCTGCTTAGACAGCCCCTTGTATCTCTGAGGAAGCAGAGGAAAGAAATACAAAATTGGGGCTAGAACTTTCCTCAAGGGTACCCAGCCTCTATCATGCAAAGATTTCTGATGGTCAGATCCAAGCCTTGCAACTAATCGAGGTTTCATATGGTAATCAATACCTCTTTTTTTTTTTTTTTACCAGATCTATATTTTTTATTCAATGCTCCAAGACTCGAGAATATTGATGCCAACTGTATAGTTGATTGAAACACATAGTGTTTTGAGTCTGCACAACTGCTTGATTGAGATGCTACATTAACCTAGTTACTTGACTTTTTTCTTCAAAAATTTGTAGGAATAAGTTACCTTTATCTTAAAAAAAGTTCCTTACCCTTATTTAGACAAAAACACAATTCAAAGTCCTTCATTTTCTTTGCCTCTGTTCTTGAGTACTTAGACACAATGAGCTAACCTCTTTACACTCTTGTGATCTGTGGTTATAATGCTTGGTCACGCAATGCCTTGTCTTGCATTGTAGATAACCATGGCTGACATTGGCTAAGTGGCAACAATACTTGCATGCCATAATTAATCACTTCACATCTACAGTTACTACTTCTTATCACTTACAACAGCATCTGTAAGAACTTTAACTTACATCTTAACTGGTGAACATAAAATGTCCCCTGTTCTTACTTTCCATGAGGATCTCTTTTCCCCAGGGTCCAATTCAGAGAGAAAGTTTATATGAGTGGTGTAACATATGTGAGCAGTGTAACATCATGAGCAATATAATGCATATGAGTGATGTTTCACATGTGAGGGATGTTACACACATGAACAGTGCAGCAGACATAAGTGGTACAACATATGTGAATGGTGTAACATATGTGTGCATTGTAACACATGGGATCTGTTCTAAGGTCATCTTTGATGAGCTTGTAGACAGGTAAACTGACCCCCTCAGGGGTCTTCTGGTTGCTTTCTCTTGCTTTGTTTCTGCAGTCAAGCAAAGCAGGCTGGCACAAAGAACAGTTATTAGAAGGGAGTCAAACAGCAACTGCATTGAGACCAACTTCTGGAATTTAATGTCTGTGAAATTTTGCTAAGTCTCAATTTTCTTACCTGTAAAATGGAAACCATTATACTCAGAGTGAGGGTGTGCAAACCTGATGGTCCTGTAGCACCCATGCCACTACAAGATGGTATGCGAGCTGGGAGCTAAGCCCGGAGACTTAAAAACACAGACAGACAGACAGAGACACGGGGACATGGGTCATCCTTGATACAAGAGTGCCAACTTTATTGTGGTCAGAGGAGCTTATATACGGATCCTTAGCTACATCCAGGTCTCAGGATCTTTCAGCTGCAGGCCTCACCAGACCCCCCCACCCCCGTCATTAAGGTCTCCTGCTCAGAGCAGCTGCAGGCACAAGTGTTTTGCTCAGTTCATTCTAGCAGGTAAAGGGTCTGAGGCAGGCAAAGAAAGTCAAGGGGCCATGGATCTGCAGCTCCCAACAGGGGGATCTAAAGAAAGTACAGACAGAAATATAACAATATATCAATTATTCCAAGATGCACCACATTTCAATTTGTGATCAAATAAGCAAGAATAGAATTTGTATTCAATGACATGTTTCTGTTTATCTGAGAGCAGTGTTTGATTTCCAGTGATACGTGAAATGATGAAAGCACCAAGTACGGTCTCAAATACTGATCTGCACAGACATTATGCTGTTATCAAGCAGTGTGTAAATAGGAATCCTGAGATCCCATGCAGTGCATATATGTGGTATTTTATGCATTCCATTATGTTTTCTGTTCATTCAACAGGAACTGAAAACATTAAGTTTCTGAAACTAACTAATTAAATGTATGATCTTCCTCTTATATGATCTCCTGAGAGTCCATTGAGTCATTAATGAATGTGTATGGTCACATCCACTAAAAGGACTACTAGTAAGACTAAATAAGAACATGTATTTGCAGCAGCAGTTCTCAACTGGTTTCATGACCCTTTGGGGGATTACATAGCACATATCCTGTGTAATCAGAATATATTGTAAAATATCAAATATTCACATTACAATTTATAACAGTAGCAAACTTACAGTTATGAATTGGCAAGGAAAATAACTTTATTGTTACACAAGTATATAACTATATAACAACACAGGGAGCTGTATTAAATGGTCAGAGCATTAGGAAGGTTGAGAACCACCATCTGAAGATGCCTGTCCTGCCTGGTATGCTGTGTGTTCAATGAGCTCTCCTCATTCTTTCTTCTCTTTCAATCACATTCTATCATCTGCTACTTATTAGAATAAATCTGATGTTCCCTCCCCATTGTCTACACTAATGATGGCCATCAGGCTCAATCAGCCCCAAACTAGTTGTTGGAAATGAAATGTCCACCGTCACACCCGTGTTTCAGACACTACAGGTGCCTGTGTTTGTGCAGCAGTGACAGAGGAGAATCATTACACATACACTACAGGGACCTCAAAGCTGACAACAAACCTGGATGTCTATAAGGACGAGTTCATCATCCCTAAACAGATCCCCAATCCTTTGTGTTGCTGTCCTGCCTGAGAATCAACTTTGGAGGAACCTCATCATAGGAACCAGGACTCTCAGGATCTGGTTACAGATTCAACAGCAACAGAAAGCAGAGTCGTGAGAATTTCTGATTAGGAAGATAAAGCTTGACCAGGCCAACTTGGTGGTTTCCAGCCCTCCCTTTCTCTTGCTTTGGAACTATAAAAGCAGGGACCAGACAGAAACACACCAGAGGCTGAGGATAGACTGCACCAGTGGGAAATGCAGGCCCTACTCTTCCTGTTGGCCCTTCTCTTGCCTCCTGGAGCTGGAGCTGGTGAGTTTTTTTCTCTCTCTCTCTATCCTCTGATAGGCAGGATCCTTTACATGTCATCCAAGGGAAATCTCTTCAGTTAAGTAAGAATGAGAAATTAATTTTCCTTCACATCATTTCATCAAAAATACTGATTCTGATAGATAGCTCTTCTCTGTCCTTCCAACAGTGTTGAGGAAGACAGGATGAGGGGCGAAGAACTATCTAAATGAATTGGCATCAGAAACATGAATGACCACTGTGTTCTGAAATGTAGGATGATAGTGGGTAGGGAGGGATGAAGAGGAAGATCAACAGGGAGGAAAAATCAGAGGATGCTTGGAGGGGCCTGACCCCATGAGAGGTGGGGTGTGATGGGGAGCAGTCACTCGGCTTTAGCCTCATTTCCTCTGCTGCCACTGTTTTGGGGTGTCCTGCAAATATGTGACCAGAGACACGGGGTTCTTTGTTTCAGAGGAGATTATTGGTGGTGTGGAGTCAAAACCACACTCCCGCCCTTACATGGCCTATCTGAAGATCCTCACTGACAATAATTCATCTTTTATATGTGGAGGGTTTCTCATATGTGAAGAGTTTGTGATGACAGCTGCGCACTGTAAAGGCAGGTGGGTGACTCCTCTTTGTGTGGAGAAATGCATGAACCAGAGTCACAAAGGGGCAGAGTCTGAGGAAAGTTCCCAGTCCTGCTCATCTGCAGATGGGCTCCTACTTATAATGGGAAGACAAAGGAAACAGAAAGCCACCCACTGGATCATTTTCTTTGTTATTTTCATTTTCAGAGAACAAAGCTTTAAGCAGGGCACCAGTTGGGACAAAGTGCTGCTTTTCTTTTGTCCTGGTGTCACCAGAGCTTTCAGTGTGTAACTCTGGGGTGTAACTCAATGGTAGAGCACTTGCTTACCACAGGCAAAGCCATGGATTCGATCTAAATACTGCAAGCGGGGGAGCCAATCTTCAGTCCCGTGTTTTCCTGAGCATGTTGCTTCTGGGAAGGCAGTGGTTCTGGGAGCTGTGTCTCAAGTACAATCGGGATCTCAAGTGGCTCTTTTCTGGGACAGAGAAGATCTGGTGTCCCTCTGCTTGAAATGAGTCCTCCTCATGAGACTAGCACTTTTTACTGCCTATTTTTCTCTTTCAACAGAGAAATTATTGTCACTCTTGGGGCTCATGATGTGAGCAAGACAGAATTCACACAGCAGAAGATAAAAGTTGAAAAACAAATTGTCTACCCACATTTCAACTTCAACACCAAACTCCATGATATCATGTTGTTGAAGGTGCCATTATTTTTCTTGCCCCTTTTAACTCTCCCTTCCTTAACTCTCTTCCTGCTCAGTCCTTTTAACTGTCTCTTGTTCAGCTCATTTTCTCTTAACCCACCCCTGAATTCCATGTCTTTACCATGGTGGTGGGAAAGGACCCATGTCTGAGGCAGCATCCTTCTCTGGGTAACCATGTCTTCTCTCCTTTCCCCCACAGCTTCAGAGGAAAGCTCAGCTGAATCCTGATGTGGCCACAATTCCCTTGCCTAGCCCATCTGACTTTGTTAAACATGGAAACTTGTGCTGGGCATCTGGCTGGGGACAAACTGGAGTGAAAGGGCCATTTTCAGTTAAACTGAGGGAGGTGAAACTGCAAATCACGGGAAAAGATGGTTGTAAATACTACTCGAATTACAACAATGACTTCCAGGTCTGTGGCGGCACTCCAGGATTTATGAGAACAACATACAAGGTAAGAGCACACTGACTTCTCCTCCTCACATCAAGAGACAGTGTCAGAGGAGGGAGTGGGCCAACCATCTCTCCACTGCAGTGACTAACACCTGTGTTTCTAGGCTGCTAGCTCTCTGGGAATTTCAATTCTCCCTCTAGGTCTCAATTCCATTCCAAGCTCTGCCTGCAACCTTCCCACAGGCTTCTAGAAGAGAATAGAAGGGAGTGAGGGGAGGCAACCTAAGCATTGGGTTAAGACAGGAGAAAAATTTCAAGCCCTAACTCATGGCTCCCAGGGAGACAGAAGTCCTCACTGCGGTCTGGGATTAGCTATGGTGAGGGGCCTGTAGTTCATGGAAGGTGATCTTTGCTCACATTCTTCTAACCTACAGGGAGACTCCGGGGGACCTCTAGTCTGTGCTGGGGTGGTCCATGGTATTGCATCTTATGGGCGTGCAGAAGAAAAACTCCCTGGAGTCTTCACCCGAATCTCCAAATATGTGAGATGGGTTAATGAAGTCGTAAGGGCATATAGCTGAAAAGCCTTGCCAGCCTGAGCCAGATTCTCCAAGCCAGAGCCCTTCTGTTACCCACTGGGTGCAAAAATCTGTTCCCAGACTGCCCCTAGCCTGACTATGCCTATTGCAGACTACCCACGGCCTGTCTCCAGCTAGTCCCCACATTGTGCCCATTCTATGTAAGCTTACCCCCAGCCTGCTCCAAACCTTTATGAGCCTGCCCCAAACTGTTTTCAACCTGCTCCAACCTGTCCCCAGACTGTTTACAGCCTGTCCCCACCTACCCTCAACTGTACTCAACTGTTTCCAACCTTGCCCACCCTGTCCCAGCCTGCCCCTGAGAGGATCTCAAAGGTACTCAAGGCTCTGGTGATTGTTCCCTGTAAGGCACCTCAATAAAGATGTGACCCTCAGAAGCTGTGAGACTCCATTGTGTGCTCCAAACTAGGTCGGTCCCCCACCCCCACCTAGACCCTCTCTAAGCCAAGTGAAGAATTGTTTGGCCATAGTCTCTGGCCAAGAAAGCAACCTTGACCACTGATTTCCTGGTCCAGGGTGTGTGACTGTTGGTTACTGAATTTTATCTCACATATGTACGTGTGTACTGTAAGGTTTCACATCCAGAGAAATTTCCTCCACCATCCTTCCTTCTCTTCTCGCTCTTTGTCCTTATCTCGTCTTTCCACAAATCCCAATACCTTAGCTGTTGTATGGGAGAGGGCCTGCTTGTTCTTCCCAGCCACTTGGTTAGCTTAGCCCTGAAACAACCACACAAAATTGTATTATACAAATCACTGCTTGGCCCATTATCTCTAGCCTTTTATTGACTAACTTCCACATCTTGATTTAACCCATTTCTATCAATCTATATATCGCCACATGGTAGTGGCTTACTGGGAAAGAATTGGCATGTCTGTCTCTGGTGGTTCCATGATGTCTCTTTCTTACTCTGCCTCTCTTCCTCCCAGCATTCAGTTCTTTCTTCCCTGCCTATGTAAGTTCTGCCCTATCAACTAGGCCAAGGCAGTTTCTTTATTCATTAACTAATGAAAGCAACACACAAACAGAAGGACCTCCTACACAATTTCCCCTTTTATGTTTAAACAAAAAGGAAGGTTTTAACATTAACATAGTAAAATTACATATAACAAAACACATATCAAATAAGAATTACAGTTACAATATTTATATCTACTTTATTTTTATCATAACAAAGGAGAACTATAACTGTAAATTCTTCATCTCCATCAAGAATTGTAATTATATTACAATTAAATATTACTTAAGTAAACAGGAAGTACATTGTAAGCATCTACCAAAATTATAGAATTGACAGAAACATCTTGCTACCTGGACAGTCACTCAAAGTTCTTCTGTACCATTGGGGCACCCATCTTCAGCCCACAGGCCCATATTATTCAGCAGACTTTTCCATGAAGCAGAAAATTTCAAAGACAATTCTGCCTACATTGGCAGTTAGTCAGTCATTTTCTTCTGTATTCTGCAGAATGTCTGGTAGACTCTTTCATGAAGCAGGAACCCGAAGGATCATCTCACCTTTAGGCAAGTTCAGCAGTCATTTCTCTGTGGGTCATGCATATCCAGTGAAGCAGTTCAGGCAAGAGCAGTTTCTTGCCCAAATGGCTAAACAACTACATAAGGAGTCTCTTTAATGTTCATCATCCTTTTGAAGCAGCTTGGTGCTGCCAGGAGCAGATATGTCTCACTGTCGTGAAAATTTCTAAGTTCTTAAAGCATTTTAAATGTCATATTCTGAAGGTCTCTGAAAGATTTGAAGAATACCTATGCAACTGAAATATATCTCTATATATCTAGAACTCTAATTAACATGACTATACGCTTGACTATTAAAGAAGACTATATATTATCCTATATTTCTTAATTATACATTACATTTTAAAATGAACTATACAATCATAATACATTTATCAAGAGCAGAAATATATATACAACAAGATTGACCTTGTTCTATTCGACTCTGCCCTGCTCCCACAGTCGCCCTTTTGTCTCCTGTGTCCTTGGAATGCCAACTATCCCTATTTCAGTGCAGAGGAGTTCCATCCAGAGGGGTGAGTGTGTGTTATTCCGGGCGGACTGTCCCAGAAAAGAGCACAGCCCTCCCCCTCAGCTTCTGCTGCAGGGCCTTCTGTGTTCCACTGGACTCTACCCTGCTCCCATGGTCGCCCTTTTGTCTCCTGTGTCCTTGGAATACCAGCTGTCCCTATTTCAGTGCTGAGGAGTTCCAACCAGAGAGGTGAGTGTGTGCTAGCTGGGGCAGACTGTCCCAGAAGAGAGCACAGCCCCCCCCCCCAGCTTCTGCAGCAGGGTCTTCGGTGTTCCACTCTTCTCTGCCCCCACAGTCGCCCTTTTGTCTCCTGTGTCCTTGGAATACCAGCTACCCCTATTTCAGTGCTGAGGAGTTCTATCCAGAGGGTGCTGAGGAATTCCATCCAGAGGGCTGTCCATATTTCAGTGCTGAGGAGTTCCACCCAGAGGGTGCTGAGGAATTCCATCCATAGGGCTATCCCTGTGTCTGTGCTGAGGAGTTCCATGCAGAGGGTGCTGAGGAGTACCATCTAGAGGGACGGGAACAGTTCATGCTCCTGCACTGAAGAGATCCATCCAGAGAGTCAGTAACAGCAAATACTGAACCAAGACACCAAGACTTTACTGGCTCCATTTGAAGGAAGAGATGGGCAGGCGTCAATGCAAGAATTCTCCAACAACCTGAAAGGCAACATGACATCACTAGAATCCAGGGATCACGAAACTAGAAGAATTGAACAACCTACTCCAGAAGAAATAGAAAAAAATCGACTCTAAGTGGAACTATATGAAAATAATAGAGGAACTTAAACAGGAGGTGAAAATCTGCCATAAAGAAATGGAAGAGAAGTATAACAAAAATATTGAAGAAATGAGTAAAAAATGGGAGAGAAGTATAACAAAAAGTTTGAAGAAATGAGTAAATCCGTAAATGACACCCAGGGAAACCAAAAAAAAAAAAAAAGTTCAAGAATTGAAAACTGAAATGGAAGCAATGAAGAAAACACAGACTGAGGGATGGCTGGCTATGGAAAATCTAGGTAAATGAACAGAGACTTCAGAAACAAGCATAACCAATAGAATACAAGAGATAGAAGAACGAATCTCAGATTTTGAAGACACCATAGAGAAAATAAACGCTCTGACCAAAGAAAACAGCAAATCCAACAAATCCTCATCACAAAACATTCAGGAAATCTGGGACACAATAAAAAAACCAAATCTAAGAATAATAGGGGTAGAAGAAAGGAAGAATTGCAGATCAAAGGCCCAGAAAATATATCCAACAAAATTATAGAAGAAAACTTTCCCAACCTAAAGAATGATATTCCTATGAAGGTTCAAGAAGCATACAGAACACCTAATAGACTGGATCAAAAAACAAAAACAAAAACAAAAACAAAAACATCCCCTCACCATATAATAATCAAAACACAAAGCATTCAGATTAAAGAAAGAATATTAAGAGCTGCAAAGGAAAAAGGTCAAGTAACCTATAAAGGTAAACCTATCAGACTTACACCAGACTTCTCTATGGAAACCACGAAAGCCAGAAGGTCCTGGATAGAGGTACTGAAGAAACTAAGAGACCATGGATGCAAGCCCAGACTACAATAGCCAGTCAAGCTATCGTTCCCTATCAACGGAGAAAACAAAATATTCCAGGATAAAAACAAATTTAAACAATTCGTAGCCACAAATCCAGCCTTAAAGAAAGTATTAGAAGGAAAATCATAATCCAAGGAATCCAACATTGCCAACACGCCTACAATACCTCAGACATCTAACGACCCTTCACAAGCACAACTCAAAGAAGGGAAACACACACACTCTACTACCCCCCCGCAAAAGGAAAATAACCAAGTCAACAACCACTGGTCATTAATATCACTTAATATCAATGGACTCAATTCACCTATAAAGAGGCACAGACTTAGAGACTGGATACGAAAACAGGATCCAACATTCTGCTGTTTACAAGAAACACACCTCAATCACAAAGGCAGACATCTACTCAGAGTAAAGGGTTGGGAAAAGGTTTTCCAAGCAAATTAGACCTAAGAAACAAGCAGGTGTAGCCATTCTAATTTCTAACAAAATTGACTTCAAATTACAATCAATCAGAATAAATGGAGATAGACATTTCATACTCATACTCATAACAGGAACAATTCATCAGGAGGAAGTCTCAATCCTGAATATCTATACCCCTAATATAAAGGCACCCAGTTATGTAAAAGAAACACTTCTAGAAATCAAGGCAGTCATCAAACCACACACACTAATAGTAGGAGACTTCAACACACCTCTCTCACCAATTTACAGGTCAATCAGACAGAAACCTAACAGAGAAATAAGAGAATGATTGGAGGTACTGAATCAAATGGACTTAACAGACATCTATAGAACATTCCAGCAGAATAGGAAAGAATATATCTTCTTCTCTGCAGCTCATGGAACCTTCTCAAAAATTGACCACATACTCAGTAACAAAGCAAACTTCCACAGATACAAAAAAGAAATTAGTAACCACTTGTGTCTTGTCAGATCACCATGAATTAAAGTTAGAATTCAACAACAATGCTACCTCCAGGAAGCCAAGAAACTCATGGAAGTTGAACAGTCAACTTCTGAATCACCCTTGGGTCAAGGAAAAAATGAAGAAAGAAATTAAAGTCTTCCTTGAATTTAATGAAAAAAAAAGACACAATATACTCAAACCTATGGGACACTATGAAAGCAGTGCTAAGAGGAAAGTTCATAGCACTAAGTGCCCAATTAAAGAAAATGGAGAAAGCACACATTGGAGACTTAACAGCACACCTGAAAGCTCTAGAAAAAAAGAAGCAGATTCACCCAGGAGGAGTAGAAGACTGGAAATAATCAGACTGAGGGCTGAAATCAACAAAATAGAAATACAGAAAACAATCCAAAGAATTAATGAAACAAAAATCTGGTTCTTGGAGAAAATCAACAAGATGACAAACCCCTATCCAAACTAATCAAACAGCAGAGAGAACATGCAAATTAATACTATCAGAAATGAAAAAGGGAACATAACCACAGACACAGGGGAAATTCAGAGAATCATTAGATCTTACTACAAAAGCCTGTATGTCACAAAATTGGAAAATGTGAAAGAAATGGACATTTTTTTTAGATAAGTACCATATACCAAAGTTGAACCAAGAT
The DNA here is from genome assembly GCF_982192425.1 of Myodes glareolus. Lineage (NCBI taxonomy): Eukaryota > Metazoa > Chordata > Mammalia > Rodentia > Cricetidae > Myodes > Myodes glareolus. The sequence goes on along the minus strand of NC_142037.1, from coordinate 20,819,526 downwards.
CAGGTGAACAATCTAACTAGACCTGTTAGTCATGAAGAATTAGAAGCTGTTATCAAAAAACCTCCCTACCAAGAAAAGCCCAGGACCAGATGGTTTCAATGCAGATTTCTACCAGAACTTGTAGGAAGAACTAATACCTACACTCCTTAATGTATTTCACAATATAGAAACAGAAAAGTCATTGTCGAAAGACTGCAGGCAGGGGCACCTCTGACCAGCGAGGGGCTCTGATCCTGTGGAGGGGTAAGTGCATTGTTCCTGACCGCCACACAAGGCCGGTTAGGGAACACACAATATTCCCGCCACCCTTATCTCCCTGACTACTCCAAAGGGGCAGCTTCCCCAGCTAATCCCTCTCTCCTGCTACGCCATCCCAGCTTTCTGCCTGGAACCCATACCCTCCCCTCTCTTTTTTTCGGGGCTTAAATTCCTCCATCTCAGCCAGGGTGGGCACTGCGGGCCAGGTCAGGCGGTGAGTGCAAAGGGACTGGAGTCCCTTTGTTCTGATAGCCGGCCTGCAGCAAGCCAAGACTGCAGGCAGGGGCACCTCTGACCAGCGAGGGGCTCTGATCCTGTGGAGGGGTAAGTGTATTGTTCCTGACTGCCACACAAGGCCGGTTAGGGAACACACAATATTCCCGCCATCCTTATCTCCCTGGCTACTCCAAAGGGGCAGCTTCCCCCAGCTAATCCCTCTCTCCTGCTACGCCATCCCATCTTTCTGCCTGGAACCCATACCCTCCCCTCTCCTTTTTTCGGGGCTTAAATTCCTCCTTCTCAGCCGGGGTGGGCACCGCGGGACATACAGGCGGTGAGGGCAAAGGGACGGAAATCCTTTTGTTCTAAGAGCCTGCCTGCAGCAAGCTAAGGCTGCAGGCAAAGTGATTCCTGGATAGCAAGGGGCACTAATCCAGTAGCAAAAGACCCAGCGGAGGGAAGAGCCATTGGAGAGCATCTGAAGGAAGAGATGGGCAGGCGCCAAGGCAAGAATTCCTCCCACAAAATGAAAAACAACACGAAAACACCAGATCCCAGCGATCTTATGACAGAAGGACTTGAACACTTTATACCGGAAGAAGTGGAAAACAGTGTCATTATGAAATCAATAGAGTCTCTTAAACAGGGTATGAATAACTCACTTAAAGAAATAGAAGAGAAATATACCAAAAAGATGGAAGAAATGAGTAAAGAAATGGAAGACAAATATAACAAAAAGTTTGAAGAAATAAGTAAATTCGTAAATGATACCCTGGGGAACCAAGAAAAAACAATCAAACAGGTAGGGAATCAGTTCAAGAATTGAAAACTGAAATGGAGGCAGTGAAGAAAACACAAACCGAGGACCGGCTGGATATGGAAAATCTAGGTAAACAAACAGAGAATTCAGGAACAAGCATAACCAATAGAATACAAGAGATAGAAGAACGAATCTCAGATTATGAAGACACCATAGAGAAAATAAATGCCCTGACCAAAGAAAACAGCAAATCCAACAAATTCTCATCACAAAACATTCAGGAAATATGGGACATAATAAAAAAACCAAATCTAAGAATAATAGGAGTAGAAGAAGGAGAAGAATTGCAGTCCAAAGGTCCAGAAAATATATTCAACAAAATTATAGAAGAAAACTTTCCCATCCTAAAGAGTGATATTCCTATGAAGGTGCAAGAAGCATACAGAACACCGAATAGACTGGATCAGAAAAAAACATCCCCTCACCATATAATAATCAAAACACAAAGCATTCAGATTAAAGAAAGGATATTAAGAGCTGCAAAGGAAAAAGGTCAAGTAACCTATAAAGGTAAACCTATCAGACTTACACCAGACTTCTCTATGGAAACCATGAAAGCCAGAAGGTCCTGGATAGAGGTACTGCAGAAACTAAGGGACCATGGATGCAAGCCCAGATTAATATACCCAGCCAAGCTTTCATTCACTATCAACGGAGAAAACAAAATATTCCAGGATAAAAACAAATTTAAACAATACGTAACTACTAATCCAGCCTTACAGAGAATATTAGAAGGAAAATTACATCCCAAGGAATCCAACATTGCCAACACTGACTACAATAACTCAGACATCTAGCGACCCTTCACTAGCACAACTCAAAGAAGGAAAACACATACACTCTACTACCCAAAAAAAAAAAAATGACTCGAGTCAACAACCACTGGTCATTAATATCTCTTAATATCAATGGACTCAATTCACCTATAAAGAGGCACAGACTTAGAGATTGGATACGAAAACAGGATCCAACATTCTGCTGTTTACAAGAAACACACCTCAACCACAAAGACAGACACCTACTCAGAGTAAAGGGTTGGGAAAAGGTTTTCCAAGCAAATGGACCTAAGAAACAAGCGGGTGTGGCCATTCTAATATCTAACAAAATCGACTTCAAACTAAAATCAATCAGAAGAGATGGAGATGGACATTTCATACTCATAACAGGAACAATTCATCAGGAAGAAGTCTCAATCCTGAATATCTATGCCCCTAATATAAAGGCACCCAGTTATGTAAAAGAAACTCTTCTAGAACTCAAGGCAGTCATCAAACCACACACGCTAATAGTAGGAGACTTCAACACTCCTCTCTCACCAATGGACAGGTCAATCAGACAGAAACCAAACAGAGAATTAAGAGATTTATTGGAGGTATTGAAACAAGTGGACTTAACAGACATCTATAGAACACTCCACCCAAATAGAAAAGAATATACCTTCTTCTCTGCAGTTCATGGAACCTTCTCGAAGATTGACCACATACTCGGTAACAAAGCAAACTTCCGCAGATACAAAAAAATATTAGTAACCACCTGTGTCTTGTCAGATCACCATGGATTAAAATTAGAATTCAACAACAATGCTAACCCCAGGAAGTCAACAAACTCATGGAAGTTGAACAGTCAACTACTAAATCACCCTTGGGTGAAGGATGAAATTAAGAAAGAAATTAAAGACTTCCTTGAATTTAATGATAACAAAGACACAACATACTCACACCTATGGGACACTATGAAAGCAGTACTAAGAGGAAAGTTCATAGCAATAGGTGCCCAAATAAAGAAAACGGAGAAAGCACACATTGGAGACTTAACAGCACACTTGAAAGCTCTAGAAAAAAAAGACGCTGATTCACCCAGGAGGAGTAGAAGACTGGAAATAATCAAACTGAGGGCTGAAATCAACAAAATAGAAACACAGAAAACAATCCAAAGAATCAATGAATCAAAAAGCTGGTTCTTGGAGAAAATCAACAAGATTGACAAACCCCTAGCCAAACTAATCAAACGGCAGAGAGAGAACATGCAAATTAATAGGATCAGAAATGAAAAGGGGGACATAACCACAGACACAGAGGAAATTCAGAGAATCATTAGATCTTACTACGAAAGCTTATATGCCACAAAGTTGGAAAATGTAAAAGAAATGGACATTTTTTTAGATAAGTACCATATACCAAAGTTGAACCAAGAACAGGTGAACAATCTAAATAGACCTGTTAGTCGCGAAGAATTAGAAGCTGTTATCAAAAATCTCCCTACCAAAAAAAGCCCAGGACCAGATGGTTTCAATGCAGAATTCTACCAGAACTTCCAGGAAGAGCTAATACCTATACTCCTTAACGTATTCCACAATATAGAAACAGAAGAGTCATTGCCTAACTCCTTTTATGAAGCTACAGTTACCCTAATACCAAAACCACACAAAGACACAACCAAGAAAGAGAATTACAGGCCAATCTCACTCATGAACATCGACGCGAAAATTCTCAATAAAATACTGGCAAACCGTATCCAAGAGCACATTAGAAAAATTATCCATTATGATCAAGTCGGCTTCATTCCAGAGATGCAGGGCTGGTTCAACATACGCAAATCTATCAATGTAATCCATCATATAAATAAACTGAAAGAAAAAAACCATATGATCATCTCACTAGATGCTGAAAAAGCATTTGACAAAATTCAACACCCATTTATGATAAAGGTGTTGGAGAGACTGGGGATACAAGGATCATACCTAAATATAATAAAAGCAATATACAGCAAGCCGACAGCTAACATCAAACTGAATGGAGAGAAACTCAAAGCCTTTCCACTAAAATCAGGAACGCGACAAGGCTGTCCACTCTCTCCATACCTCTTCAAAATAGTGCTTGAAGTTCTAGCAATAGCAATAAGACAACATAAGGAGATCAAGGGGATTCGTATTGGAAAGGATGAAGTTAAACTTTCGTTATTTGCGGACGATATGATAGTTTACATAAGTGACCCCAAAAACTCTACCAAAGAACTCCTACAGCTGATAAACACCTTTAGTAACGTGGCAGGATACAAGATCAACTCCAAAAAATCAGTGGCCCTCCTATACACAAAGGATAAAGAAGCAGAGAGGGAAATCAGAGAAACATCACCTTTCATGATAGCCACAAATAGCATAAAATATCTTGGGGTTACTCTAACCAAGGAAGTGAAAGACCTATTTGACAAAAACTTTAAGTCTTTGAAGAAAGAAATTGAGGAGGATACCACAAAATGGAAAGACCTCCCCTGCTCTTGGATTGGGAGAATCAACATAGTAAAAATGGCAATTCTACCAAAAGCAATCTATAGATTCAATGCAATCCCCATCAAAATCCCATCAAACTTCTTCACAGACCTTGAGAGAACAATAATCAAGTTTATATGGAAAAACAAAAAAACCCAGGATTGCTAAAACAATCTTATACAATAAAAGAACTTCTGGAGGCATTACCATCCCTGACTTCAAACTCTATTATAGAGCTACAGTATTGAAAACAGCTTGATATTGGCATAAGAACAGAGAAGTCGACCTATGGAATCGAATAGAAGACCCAGATATTAACCCACAAACTTATGAACACCTAATTTTCGACAAGGGAGCTAAAGGTATACAATGGAAGAAGGAAAGCATCTTTAACAAATGGTGCTGGCATAACTGGATGTCAATCTGTAAAAAAATGAAAGTAGATCCATATCTATCACCATGCACAAAAATCAAGTCCAAATGGATTAAAGACATCAACATTAATCTGTCCACTTTGAACCTGATAGAAGAGAAAGTGGGAAGTAGTCTACAAGATATAGGCACAGGAGGCCTCTTCCTAAGTAGGACCCCAGCAGCACAGACAATAAGAGAAACAATGAATAAATGGGATCTACTGAAGCTGAGAAGCTTCTGTAAAGCAAAGGACACTGTCAGTAGGACAAAAAGGCTGCCTTCTGACTGGGAGAAGATCTTCACCAACCCCTCATCAGACAAAGGTCTGATCTCCAAAATATACAAAGAACTCAAGAAACTAGGCACTAAATCTCTAATTAACCCAATTAAAAAATGGGGTACTGAACTGAACAGAGAATTCACAACAGATGAACTTCGAATGGCCAAAAGACACTTAAGGTTATGCTCAACCTCCTTAGCGATCAGGGAAATGCAAATCAAAACAACTTTGAGATACCATCTTACACCTGTCAGAATAGCTAAAGTCAAAAACACCAACGATAGCCTATGCTGGAGAGGATGTGGGGTGAGGGGAACACTCATCCATTGTTGGTGAGAATGCAAACTTGTGCAGCCACTGTGGAAATCAGTGTGGCGGTTTCTCAGGAAACTGGGAGTCAACCTCCCTCAGGACCCAGCAATTCCACTCTTGGGAATATTCCCAGAGATTCCCTAACATACTACAAAAGCATTTGTTCTACTATGTTCATAGCAGCACTATTTGTAATAGCCAGAACCTGGAAACAGCCTAGGTGCCCCTCAATAGAAGAATGGTTAAATAAGGTGTGGAACATATACACATTAGAGTTTTACTCAGCGGTAAAAAACAATGACATCTTGAATTTTGCATGCAAATGGATGGAAATAGAAAACGCTTTACTGAGTGAGGTAAGCCAGACCCAAAAAGAGGAACACGGTATGTATTCACTCATTAGTGGATTCTAACCATAATTAAAGGTCTTTGAGCCTATTATTCGTGATCCTAGAGAAGCTAAATAAGAAGATGAACCTGATGAAGATTATTTACCTATCCACCAGGAGGTAGGAAATAGACAAGAGTCCCAGGTAACCTCGGGTGCATGGGGGGGGGGTGGGAGGGTTGATGGAAGGGGAGAGGGTTAGAGAGAAGGGAGTAGGGGAGGAATGGGGAAAGCTCGGTGGCCTGGAATGGGGAGGGAGGGAGGAAGGATGAATATGGGATCAGGGAAGAATATATTTCAACTAAGGGAGTCATTTTAGGGTTTACAGGAGACTTGATTATATATGGGATCCCAGGTCCAAGGAGAGATCCCCCAGATTGTTCTCTGGACAGAGGAGAGGGTGCCTGAATCGGCCGTGGCCCATAACCATACTGATGTATATTTTGCTTATCACCATAGATCCTTCATCTGGCGACGGACGGCGATACAGTCGGAGACCCACATTGGAGCACCAGACTGAGCCCCCCGAGGTCCAAATGAGGAACAGAAGGAGGAAGAACATGAAAAACGAAATCAGTACTGCGAGGGATGCTATCACCTACTGATACAATGGAACGGATCTAATGAGAGTTTACCAAGGCCAGTTGGACTGGGACTGAATGAGGAAGTGATCTAACGAGATTCTCGGAATTTGGCCGGATTCTCTGAATGTGGCTGGCCTGAAGTCTTTCTGAAAAGCGATTGACTATGATACTGGGACCTGTTTCCTCTGCATATACTGGATTTTGGGGATCAAGTCTGTTTGGACACTCACCTTCCTGGACCTGGAGGGAGGGGAGAGGAACTTGAACTTCCCACAGGGCAGGAAACCCTGACTGCCCTAAGGGACAGAAGAGGGAGGAGGAGAGGGAGTGGGGGGAGTGGGAGGGTGTTGGGAAGAGGGGCAGAAATGGAAACTTTTATAATTTAATAAAATTTACTTAAAAAAATAAAATAGAAAGTCTGATAAAAATTGAAAAAAAAAAGAAAAGTCATTGCCAAACTCTTTTTATGAAGCTACAGTTACCCAGATACCAAAACCACACAAAGACACAACCAAGAAAGAGAATTACAGGCCAAACTCACTCATGAACATCGACGCGAAAAATTCTCAATAAAATACTGACAAACCGAATCCAAGAACATATTAGAAAAATTATCCATTATGATCAAGTGAGCTTCATCCCAGAGATGCAGGGCTGGTTCAACACCCAAAATCTATCAATGTAATTCATAATATAAATAAACTGAAAGAAAAAAACCATATGATCATTTCATTGGACGATGAAAAAGCAATTGACAAAATTCAACACCCCTTTATGATAAAGGTATTGGAGCAATTGTGGATACAAGGATCATACCTAAATATTATAAAACCTATTTACAGCAAGACAACAGCTAACATCAAATTGAATGGAGAGAAACTCAAAGCCATTCCATTAAAATCAGGAACACAAGGCTGTCCACTCTCTCCATACCTCTTCAATATAGTGCTTGAAGTTCTAGCAATAGCAATAAGACAACATAAGACAACATAAGGGGATCAAGGGAATCCGAATTGGAAAGGATGAAATTAAACTTTCGTTATTTGCAGACGATATGATAGTGTACATAAGCGACCCCAAAAACTCTACCAAAGAACTCCTACAGCTGATAAACACCTTTAGTAATGTGGCAGGATACAAGATCAACTCCGAAATTCGGTTGCCCTCCTATACACAAAGTATAAAGAAGCAGAGAGGGAAATCAGAGAAACATCACCTTTTATGATAGCCACAAATAGCATAAAATATCTTGGGGTAACTCTAACCAAGGAAGTGAAAGACCTATTTGACAAGAACTTTAAGTCTTTGAAGAAAGAAATTGAGGAGGATATCAGAAAATGGAAAGATCTCCCTTGCTCTTTGATTGGGAGGATCAACATAGTAAAAATGACAATTCTACCAAAAGCAATCTATATATTCAATGCAATCCCCATCAAAATCCCATCAAAATTCTTCACAGACCTTGAGAGAACAATAATCAAGTTTATATGGAAAAACAAAAAACCCAGGATAGCCAAAACAATCTTATACAATAAAGGTACTTTCAGAGGCATTACCATCCCAGACTTCAAACTCTATTACAGAGCTACAGTATTGAAAACAGCTTAGTATTGGCATAAAAACAGAGAAGTCGACCTATGGAATCGAATAGAAGACCCAGATATTAACCCACAAACCCATGAACACCGATTTTTGACAAGGGAGCTAAATGTATACAATGGAAGAAGGAAAGCATCTTTAACAAACGGTGCTGGCTTAACTGGATATCAATCTGTAGAAGAATGAAAGTAGATCCATATCTATCACCATGCACAAAATTCAAGTCCAAATGGATTAAAGACCTCGATATTAATCTGACCACATTGAAACTGATAGAAGAGAAAGTGGGAAGTAGTCTACAAGACATGGGCACAAGAGACCACTTCCTAGGTAGAACCCCAGTAGCACAGACAATAAGAGAATCAATGAATAAATGGGATCTCTTGAAACTGAGAAGCTTATGTAAAGCTAAGGACACTGTCACTAAGACAAAAAGGCTACCTTCTGACTGGGAGAAGATCTTCACCAACCCCTCATCAGACAAAGGTCTGATCTCCAAAATATACAAAGAACTCAAGGAACTAGACACTAAAACTCTAACTAACCCAATTAAAAAATGGGGTACTGCTGAACAGAGAATTCTCAACAGAAGAACTTCGAATGGCCAAAAGACACTTAAGGTCATGCTCAACCTCCTTAGTGATCAGGGAAATGCAAATCAAAACAACATTGAGATACCATCTTACACCTGTCAGAATAGCTAAACTCAAAAACACCAATGACAGCCTATGTTGGAGAGGATGTGGAGTGAGGGGAACACTCATCCATTGTTGGTGGGAATGCAAACTTGTGCAGTCACTGTGAAAATCAGTGTGGAGGTTTCTTAGGAAACTGGAAGTCAACCTATCTCAGGACCCAGCAATTCCACTCTTGGGAATATTCCCAGAGATACCCTATCATACTACAAAAACATTTGTTCCACTATGTTCATAGCAGCACTATTTGTAATAGCCAGAATCTGGAAACAACCTAGGTGCCCCTCAATACAAGAGTTGTTAAAGAAGGTGTGGAACATATTCACATTAGAGTTTTATTCAGCGGTAAAAAAACAATGACATCTTGAATTTTGCATGCAAATCGATGGAAATAGAAAACGCCTTACTGAGTGAGGTAACCCAGTCCCAAAAAGAGGAATATGGTATGTTCTCACTCATAAGTGGATTCTAGCCATAATTAAATGTCTTTGAGCCTATACTTCGTGATCCTAGAGAAGCTAAATAAGAAAGTGAACCTGAAGAAAATCATATAGTTATCCTCCTGGATATTGGAAGTAGACAAGATAGCCAGGCAAACTTGGGGGCACGGGAGGATGTGGGGTGGGGGTTGGGGGGGTGGATGTAAGGGGAGTTGGGTAGAGAGAAGGGAGAAGGGGAAGACTCGGGAAAATTTGGGGGAATGGGATGGGTGGGATGGAGGAAGGATGGATATGGGAGCAGGGAAGTAAATATCTCAACTAAGGGAGCCATTTTAGGGTTTGTAAGAGACTTGATTCTAGAGGGGGTCCCAGGTCCAAGGAGAGATCCCCAGATTGTTCCCTGGGCAGCAGAGGAGAGGGTGCATGAACTGGCCTCGTCCCATAACCATACTGATGAATATTTTGCATATCACCATAGAACCTTCATCTGGTGATGAATGGAGACAGAGACAGGGTTCCACATTGGAGCACTGGACTTAGCTCCCTAGATCCAAATGAGGAGCAGAAGGAGGGAGAATGTGAGAAAGGAAGTCAGGATCTCAAGGGGTGCGTCCACCCACTGAGAAGGTGGGACTGATCTAATGGGAACTCACCAAGGCTAGCTGGATTGGGAGTGATGGAGCATGTGATCAAAATGCACACTCTGAACGTGGTGGGCAATGAAGGCTGACTGAGAAGCCAAGGACAATGGCATTGGGATTTAATTCTGCTGCATGGTCTAACTTTGTGGGAGCCTGTATGGATGGGGGAGGATCTTGGACTTCCCACGGGGCAGGGAACCCTGACTGCTCTTAAGACTATAGAGGGAGGGGGAGGGGGGAGGGGGGGTGGGGAGGGGGAAAGAAAAGGGAAGCGGGAAAGAGGTAGAAATTTTTAATAAATAAATCAAAAAAAATAAAAAGCATTTACTTTATTTTATGACTCTCTATACACTTTTTCTTCTCTCTTCTAAGCCTACATATGTTTATCCAACACTGTGACCCATTTAGAGGTCTTTTATGTCTGAACATGTCCTATTGTGAATCTGTAATTCTTTATTGTCCAGGAGCACTTCTTAAAATGTTAAATGCTTCTTAAAAACTTAAATTGTATCGTTAGTAGGGATAATAGGGTACTTCCTGTAGCTGTGATATTATTATGATAAATACAGTAGTTCCTGCCCGAGTTCTGCACAGTTCAGCATGGCAGAACCACTTGTGCCTCTCAGCTGCTTGTGCCTCTGAGCCACATGCCTTGCCCCACTTACAGGCACATAGTAAGTCCACAGTTCCATCAAGCAAGCCATAACACTTTATTCACAAACCCCATTCAAATGCTCTGTCTCCTGCAAGAGACAGAGGTCGCATTAGCAGCATAGCCCCAGAGGTCGCACTAGCAGCATAACTCAGAAAGCCAGCATTTTAAAACCGCCATTCTCTCTCTCTCTCTCTCTCTCTCTCTCTCTCTCTCTCTCTCTCTATATATATATATATATATATATATATATATATATGAAAAATGAGAGAAAAGGGAATAGAGGGGAAGCAAATGAGTGAGGGTCAAAGGGAGGGAGGAAGAGCAGAGGAAAGAATGAATGAAGGAAGGAATTGAGGAAAGAAGCAAGGAAGGAAATTAACTACTCCTGGGTGTTGGCTGTCTCTGCCAGAGCTGAGTGAACTCTACAACATCTTCTGTTATGATAGTCCACATTTCCCACAGCTTTATAATGCTGCATATGATTTATATTTTGAGTATATCCCATAAACAATATTACATTGTAACATGATCAAACCTTTGAACAGTTTATTGTGGCTCATGTCTTTGAATACTAGGTCCCATTCTAATCATATTTTATATATTTTTTTCTGAAGAAAAGGAAGAATAAAGAATGAGGGAGAAGGAGAAAGGAAAGAAGAAAGAAAGAAAACAAAAAAATTAGGAGAAATCCCTCAAAGAAAGCCAAGAAAAACAAGAAAAAAAATCAAACAGGTGGAGAAAACAGTTCAAACCATTCAAGACTTGAAAACTGAAATGGGTCAAGAAAGAAAACACAAACCAAGAGAATTCTGAAAATGGGAAATCTGGGTAAATGAACATGAACTATGGATAAACGCATAAACAACAGAATATGAGAAATGGAAGAGAGAATCTCAGGAGTTTAAGATACAATATAGACAATAGATTCATTGGTCAAAGAAATACTAAATCCAACAAAATCTTAATACAGAACATCCAAAAAATTGGGACACCATGAAAGGACCAAACCAAAGAATAATAGGGATAGAAGAAGGAGAAGAACTCCAGCTCAAAGGCATAGAAATTATATTCAACAAAATCATGAAATAAAACTTTCCCGGGCTAAAGAAGGACAAGTTTATGAAGGTACAAGAAGTTTAAAGAACACCAAATAGACTGAACCAAGAAAAAGTTCCCTCAGTATATAATAATCAAAACACTAAACATGCAGAATAAGGAAAGAATATTAAGACATGCAAAGGAAAAAGGAGAAGTAACACATAAAGGCATACATATCAGAATTACACCAGACTTCTCATGGAAACTCTGAAAATCAAAAGGTCCTGGACAGATGCACTGCAGACATTGAGCATCCATGGGTGCCGGTCTAGACTACTGCACTCAACAATCACCATAGATGGAGAAAACAAGATATTTCAAGACAAAACCAAATTTAGACAATATCTATTCACAAATTCAGCCTTACAGAGAGGACTAGAAGGAAATTTCCAGCCCAAGGAAGTTAGATGCTCCCATGAAAATACAGGCATGAAAATACAGGCAACAGATGACCTCACACCAGCAAACACCAAAAGAAGGGAATCATACAAACACTACCACTGAAAAACAACAGGAATTATCAGTTACTGGTCATTAATATCTCTTAATATAAATGGACTCATTACTCATTTTTACCTATAAAAAGACACAGAGTAACAGAATGACTACAAAAAAGGGATTCATCTTCCTGCTGCTACAAGATACACACTTCAAACTCAAAGACAGACATTACCTTAGAGTAAACGGTTGGGAAAAGATTTTCCAATCAAATGGATCTAAGAAATGAGTGAATGCAGTTATCTTAATATTTAACAAATTTCAAACCAAAATTAATCAAAAGAGATAAAGAAGTACACTGCATACTCATTACAGGAAAAATCGATAAAAATTAAGTCTCAATTCTGAACATACATGCCCCAAATACAAGAACACCCACATTTGTAAAAGACACATTACTATAGCTTAAATCACACATGAAACCTCACACACTAAGTAGAAATCTTCATCACCCAGACTATCACCAATGAACAAGTCTGTCAGACAGAAACTTAACAGAAAAATAGGAGAACTAAAAGATATCATCACTCAAACACTTAACATTTGTTAATGGACTTAAGAGAAGTCTACAGTAAGTCTCACCAACACTCAAAAGAATATACCTTTTTCTCAGCACCTCATGGAATCTTCTCTAAAATCAACCACAGTCTTGGTAACAAGGCAAACCACAATAGATCAAAAATAATTGTAATAATTCCCTGCTGATCTTGTTGGATCACCATGGCTTAAAGTTAGAATAAAACAACAACACTAATTGCAGAAAGCCCCCAAAACTCATGAAAATTGAACAATGCTTAACTGAGTCATGTCTGGGTCAAAGAAGAAATAAGAAAAAATTAAAGACTTCCTAGAATTCAATGAAAATAAATGCACAATATACCCAAACCAATGGGACACTATGTAAGCAGTGGCAAGTTCATAGCACTAAGTGCTACATAAAGAAAGTGGATAAATCTCACACAAGTGACTTAACAACATACATGAAAGCTCTAGAACGAAAAGAAGAAGACTCACTCAGGAGGAATAGATATTAGGAAACAATCAAATTGAGGGCTGAAATCAATAAAATAGAAATCAAGAAAACAAAACAAGAATCAATTAAACAAAGAAGTGGTTCTTTGATAAAATGAACAAGATATACAAATCCTTTTTCAAAATAACCAAAGGCAGAAAGTGAATATCCAAATTAACCAAATCAGAAATGAAAAGGGAGACTTAATGGCAGACAATTTAAGAAATCATTAGGTCATACTTCAAAAACCTGTTCCCTACAAAATTGAGAAATCTAAAAGAAATGGATAACTTTCTGGATAGATACCACTTACCAAAGTTAAATCAAGGCCAGATAAACATTTTTTAAAATTTATTAGATTTTTTTTTAAAGATACCAATCCAAATTCCCACTCCTTCTCCTCCTCCCACTCCCTCCACATACCCTCCCACGTCACCCCCATTCAATCCTAAGAGAGGGTAAAGCTCATTGCTATGAGGAAGGTCCAAGGCCCTCCCTACTACATCTGGGCTATGCAAGGTATACATTCAAAAAGAATAAGATCCCCAAAAGCCAGTACTTGCAGTATTGATAAATCTCAGTGCCACTGCCAGTGGCCCCTCAGTCTGCCCCAGCCATGTAACTGTCAACCCCATTCAGAGGGACTAGTTTGGTCCTATGTTTGTTCCTTCCCAGTCCAGCTGGAGTTGGTGAGCTCCCATTTGCTCAGGTAAACTGTTTCAGTAGATGAACCCTTCATGGTCTTGACCTCTTTGCTCATATTCTCATTCCTTCCACTCTTAACTGGACCTTGGGAGCTCAGTCCAGTGCTCTAATGTGGGTCTCTGTCTCTGCTTCCATCTGTTGTTGGATGAAGGTTCTATGATGATATTTAAGATAATCATCAGTCTGACTACAGGGCAAGGCCAGCTCGGGCACCCTCTTCTCTATTGCTTAGTCTCTTCACTGGGGTCATCCTTGTGGATTCCTGGGAATTTTTCTAGAGCCCGGTTTCTTATTAACCCCATAATGGCTCCCTCAATCAAGATATCTCTTTTCTTGCATTCATATCTGTCCTCCCTCCATCTCGACTATCCCATTCACTCAAGTTCTACTCAACCCTCCTCTTCTACCCTCCTCTTCCCCTTCTACCCTTCCTTCTATCCCAACTCCCATGCTCCCAATTTTGTCAGGTGATATTGTCTTTTTTCTATTTCCAGGTGTGTCTACATGTGTTTTTTTGGGGGGGTTCATGTTATTGCTTAGCTTCTCTAGGATCATGAACTATAGGCTCAATGTCCTTTGTCTACAGCTAGTATACACTTATGAGTGAGTAGATATCATATTCATCTAAAATTATACAATGGAAAAAGAAAGCATCTTAAACAAATGGTGCTGGCATAACTGGATGTCAACATGTAGAAGAATGAAAATACATCTATCTATCGCTATGTACAAAATTCAAGTCCAAATGGATTAAAGGCCTCAATATAAATCTGACCACATTGAACCTGATAGAAGAGAAAGTGGGAAGTAGTCTTTAATACATGGACACAGGAGACTGCTTCCTAAATATAACCCCAGTAGCACAGACACTGAGAGAAACAATAAATAAATGGGACCTCCTGGAACTGAGAAGCTTCTGTAAAGCAAAAGACACAGTCAATAAGACAAACGGCAGCCTACTGAATGGAAAAAATGCTTCACCAACTTCACCAACCCACATAAGACAGGGGACTGATCTCCAAAATATATAAAGAACTCAAGAAATTAGACATTAAAATTCTAAATACTCAATTGAAAAATGGGGTACTGAACTAAACAGAATTCTCAACAGAAGAATCTTAAATGGCCAAAAGACACTGAAGGACATGTTCAACTTCCTTAGCTATCATGGAAATGCAAATCAAAACAACTCTGAGATACCATCTTATACCTGTCAGAATGGCTAAGATAAAAAAAAAACACTAATGATAGCTTTTGCTGGAGAGGATGTGGAATAAGGGGAACACTCATCCATTGCTGGTGGTAATGCAAACGTATACAACCACTTCAGAAATCATTATGGCAGTTTCTCAGAAAATTGGGAATCAACCTACCTCAGGATCCAGCACAATACATATACACAAAAGATGGCATATGCACAAAAGATGCTCAATCATACTACAAAAGCATTTGTTTAACTATGTTTGTATCAGTATTATTTGTAATGGCCAGAACCTAGAAACAATCCAGATGCCCCTCAACTGAAGAATGGATAAAGAAAATGTGGCACATTTACACATTAGAGTACTCATCAGCAGTAAAAAAACAATGATATCTTGAATTTTGCATGTAAATGAATGGAATTAGAAAACACTATCCTGAGTGAGGTAACCCAGACCTAGATAAACAATTTAAATAGACCTATAACCCCTGGGAAACAGAAGTCATCAGAAGTCTCCAAACAACAAAAGCCAAGGTTTCGTTGGTTTCAGTCAGAATTCTACTAGAACTTCAAAGAAGAGCTAATACCAATACTCCTCAAATTGTTCCACATAATAGAAACAGAAGGAACATTGCCAAACTCTCTTTATGAGATGCCTAAACCACAGAAAGACTCAACTAAGGAAGAGAGTTACAGGACCACTTCCTCATGAACATTAACATACAAATAAGCAATAAAACCCAAGAACACATAAAAAATTATCCATCATGATCAAATTGTTTTAATCTCAGAGATGAAGGGATGGGTCAACATATGAAAATCCATCAATGTAATCAACCATATAAATAAACTGAAAGGAAAATAATCACATGATCATCTCATTAGATGCTGATAATTATTTTGACAAAAATTCAATACCCCTTTATGATAGAAGTCTTGGAGAGATAAGGGATACAAGGAATGCATCTAAACATAACCAAAGCAATATACAGCAAGCCTAGAGCCAACAACAAATTAAATGGAGTGAAATTCAAAGAGATTCCACTAAAATCAGGTACAAGACAAGACTGTCCACTGTCTCCATATGTACGTAATATAGTACTCAAAGTTATAGCTAGACGACTAAGATAGCAAAAGAAGATCGAGAGGATGCAAACCAGGAAGGGAGAAGTTGAGCTTTCACGATTTGCAGATGGTATGATAGTGACTCCAAAAAATTTCCCAGGGAACATCTACAACTGATAAATACCTTCTTTAATGTGGCAGGATACAAGATTAATATAAAAAAAAAGAACAGTAGCCCTCTTATATACAAATGATAAAAGAGCTGAGAAAGAAATCAGAGAAACATCACCATTTATAATAGCCACAAATAGCATAAAATATCTTTGGGTAACTCTAGCCAAAAAAGGAAAGACCTGTGTGACAGGGACGTTAAGTCATAGAAGTAAGAAACTGAAGAAGAGATCAGAAAGTGGAAAGATCTACCATGTTCTTGGATAGGTAGGCTCAACATAATAAAAATGGCAATCTTATCAAAAGCAATCTACAGATTCAATGCAATCTCTATTAAAATTCCAGGACAAATCTTCACAGACCTTGAAAGAATAATACTCCACAGCACATGCAAAAAAGAAAAGAAAAAAAAAGAAATAGAACAGCCGAAAGAGTCCTGTACCATAAAGTAACTTCTGGAGGTATAATCATCCCTGACTTCAGGTTCTATTATAGAGCTTTAGCAATGAAAACAGATTGGTATTGGCATAAAAACAGAAAGAATGGAATTAAATCAAAAGCCACAGACTTATAAACACCTGATTTTGACAAAGAAGCTAATGGTAGACAATGGAAAAATAAAGCATCTTCAGCAAGTGGTGATGATATAACTGGATATCGACATGTAGAAGAATGCAAATAGATCCATACTTATTCCTAGACACAAAATTCAAGTCCAAATGAAACAAACACTTCGACATAAATCCAGCTACACTGAAACTGATGGAAGAAAAAGTGGGAAACAGCTTTCAACATATGCGCACATGTTAATAAAACACCAGATGCACAGACACTGAGAACAATGATTAATAAACGTGACCTTCTGAAACTGAAAACTTCTGTAAGGCAAAGGACACAGCAAATAGGACAAAACAGCAGGCTATAGAGTGGGAAAAGATCTTTACTAACCCTACATCATACAGTGAAATTATCTCTTTAATATATAAAGAACTCAAGAAATTAGACATCAAATAATTCAATTAAAAATGGGGTACAGATTGAAGCAGAATCATCAACAGAAAAATTTCAAATGGCCAAAAGACACTTAAGGAACTGCTCAACATCCTTAGTCATCGGGGAAATGCAGATCATAAAGATTCGGAGATAACATCTCACACCTGCCCTAATGACTAAGGTCAAAACCACCAAAGACAGCTTATGCTGGATAACATGCATGTAAGGGAAACACTCCTCCATTGCTGTTGGTGGTGCACACTTGTACAGCCACTTTGAAAATCATTATGGCAGTTTCTTAGAAAATTGGGAATCTATCTACCTCCAGTCCCAGCAACACCACTCTTGGGATTATACTCAAAGGACACATACTCACACCACAAGGATATTTGCTCAACTATGTTCACAGAAGCCTTATTTGTAATAGTCAGAACCTGGAAACAGCCTAGATGCCCCTCAACTAAAGAATGGTTAAAGATCATGTAGTACATTTACACAATGGAATACTGTCCAACAGTTAAAAGCAATGACAGCTTGAAATTTGCTGGCAAATGAATGGAACTAGAAAAAACATCCTGAGTGTGCTAACCTAGACCCAGAATGACAAACATGGTATGTACATACTCATAAGTGGAAATTAGATGAAAAAAGATAACCAACCTATAGTCCATGACCTCAGAGAGTCTAGGTAAAAAGGAGCACCCTAAGAGAGACATACTTGAGTCTCCCTTGGAAGAGGAAGTAGAAAAGATCTCCTGACTAGATTGGGAGGCATGGGGAGGCGATAGGAGGGAGGGTGGAAGGAGAGGAATAGAGAAAATTGGAAGGAGGAAAAGAACATGAGGGAATGGGATATGAAGCAAGAAAAGATACATCTTGATGGGGGAGCCATTATGGGGTTAGCGTGAAACCTGGCACTAGGGAAATTCCCAGAAATCCACAATGATGATCCCATGATCTGAGTTAGTGGGAGCTCACTGACTCCAGACCTACAGCAGGCGATACTGCATAGGACCAGAGTAGGCACTCTGAATGTGGGTGACAATTGTGTTACTTGGTCACTGGAAGTGGGACCAGGTTATATCCCTAGTGCATGAACTGGCTTTTTGGATTTAAGGCCCACTCTATTGAAGGGAACACAGGTCTGGTGCTGGAAAGCTAGAAGAGAGCCTATTACTATATCCTTAAGCAGATGTAAGTTCTGCTGTATTCTGGACACTTATGGTTAGACACATAGGTAAGTGAGGCTTTCACCCCTCATCAAAGAAGCATCATGATGGAGACTGTTACAGAGACCTACAAGTGGGAAAATGCAGAGAACAAGTTACTACAGGGTGCCCAGTCCCAAAGGATACATTTATAAGGTAATCCCTATAACTGAGGCTCATGAGATCTCACAGAAGAAGGAGCTGAGAGACTGTGAGAGGCAGAGACCAGGATGCCTGTTGCAAATTAGTGTCTTCTAGACATGACAGCAAAGCTGAGCCTAGGGAGCTCAACAAAATGGCTGTCTAAACAAGAACTGCATAGTGACACCACCAGTGGACCTGCAAGTGTAGATGGGGAAGATTCATGAGACCTCAGCCCTAGATGAGGAGGGAGAACTAGTTTTCTCTGTGGACCAGTGTCCGTGATAAGTTCTCCAATCTTAAGTGGTCAACCCTAAAACTGAGTATATTCCAGCAACACTAAACTGACTCAGTAGTATGTGCACACACACACACACACACACACACACACACACACACACTCCCCAACCCCTTACCAGTACTACTACTACTAGTAATAATAATAACATTATTATATTAATATTATTATAATTATTATAATAATATAGCAATAATTAATTAATTATTATTATTAATTAATAATATAATTAATAATTATATTATTAATATTAATTATTAGTAATTAGTAATAATAATAGTCACAATAATAATAATATTTAAAGAAGAAAAGCTATTCCTTTAATAAATGACTTTAGTTGCTACTTGCTACTGTGATTACATATTAGGTGGTCTTCTCCTAGAAGCGTGGAGATGCTATTATTTTGAGTTTGATCATCTGTACGTCATCACCTTCCAGGACACATAAAATAGGATTGTATAATCACAAACATCTACCCTCAAGTGGCACCAGTTGATCTCAGGGAGTCATCCATAAGCCAGGTGTAGGCATTCTTTCTCTATCAACTTTCCATCCAGATACCCAGTGAACATTTACCTCTTCCATGTGGATGGAGGAGCCAGATGAAGAAACTTCACTTAGGAAGTGACCACTTGTGATCACTGAAACCAAGGATGTTTCTT
This sequence comes from Myodes glareolus, assembly GCF_982192425.1. Lineage (NCBI taxonomy): Eukaryota > Metazoa > Chordata > Mammalia > Rodentia > Cricetidae > Myodes > Myodes glareolus. The sequence goes on along the minus strand of NC_142037.1, from coordinate 20,799,901 downwards.
TGAAGTCAAAGTTTTTAGTGTAGTTGTCCGTCCTTTGAACTGCCAACTCTCAAATAGTGACACAGAAACTTTATATTAATTATTAAGCTATTAAGTTATGGCCCTAACTTAGGATTGTTTCCAACTAGCTCTTAAAACTTAAATTAACCTGTTTGTATTATCATAAATTCTGCTCTGTGGCTCATTATTTCTCCACAGTACATCTGACTTTCCTTGTTTCCTGGTGAATGTCCTGCCTCTCTTCTTCCCAGAGTTCCTATCTCTTCCTGAAAGTCTGCCTATCTTCTTCTGTTTAGCTACTGACCAGTCAGTTCTTTATCAAATAAATCAGAAGGTACCTTTGTGGAAACATATCTTCATAGTATACGAAAAGGTTATCCAACAACAACTTAGATTTATTTCCTATGGAGGCATGAATGCTTCTTCCCAAGGTGTCTACAGTAGTTGCTACCTCCTTCACTCCAAATCCAATCAACATGATGTCATCAGTGTAACATGATTGGGCTCCCTGTAATGGATGTTACTGCTCCTCATTATGTATGTTGATGTTTTCCTCAAGGTGATAGCTGCAAGAAATACACCATGTCCAGTAATAATAAAACTTATACCAAAAGGAACTACAGTTGGTGTAGTTTAAAAAATTCACACTATCTCTCCAAGGTACAAAGTGATTTGTCAGAGGAAGACATAGCAAGAATCACCTTTTCCACAGGGTTCAATTATAACTCCATATATAACATTGTGTTGGCTAACTTTTTGGTAAGTAGAGGCAGTTGTGGTGTTTACCACTAGTTTCTATCAAAAGATCACTGCCTGAGTCTGGCAACCACTATGGGGATGATGCCAGTTTGTGACTAAGTCTCTGCTACCTCTGTATTCAGGAACTGGAGAAAGAGAGAGAGTTTATTTGGGACCCGTTTTGGGGGTCATCACCAAAGCTCATCTTCTAACTTGGGATTCACAGGAGAATATGGGGGTCTTTAAAAAGTATTATCAGGTCAGATCCTGTGCACAATAATAAAAACTGAATCTGTTTTTCTATAATCCATGTCACTCTGCTTAGACAGCCCCTTGTATCTCTGAGGAAGCAGAGAAAGAAAAATACAAAGTTGGGGCCAATACTTTACTCAAGGGCATTTAGCCTCTATCAGGCACAGAGATTTGATGGTCAGGTTCAAGTCTGGCAACTAGTTGAGGATATGTTTGGTAATCAATACCTCTTTTTCCAAGATCTAGAATTTTTCTTTGAAGCTCCAAGACTCTAGAATGTTGACAATAATTGTATAGCTGATTGAAAAACACAGTCTGCTGTCCGTACAAGTGCTTGTTTGAGATGCTACAATAATCTAGTTACATGCCATTGTTTTCTTTGAAAATCCCTCATAATAAATCACTTTTATCTTAAAATAGAGAAAATCCCTCATTCTTATTTAGACAAAAACATGGTACTAAGCCCTTCGTTTTCTTTGCCTATGTTCTTGAGTACTTAGACACAATGACTGTGGTTGTAAATACTTGGCCACACAAAGACTTATCTTGCATTGCAGATACACCTGGGTGACATTGTTTACATGGCAGGATTACTCTTCATGCCATAAATAATCATTTCACATCTACAGCTGCTACATTTTATCACTTACAAGAGGGTCTTTAAGACCTAATACTAAGGTGTAGTCTAGTGAACAGAAAAGTAGCCCTGTTCTTGCTTCCAGTAGAATAGAGACCCTCTACTGGGTCCAACCCAGAAGGAAAGCCTGCATAAGTGGTGGAATATATGTAATATATGTCAGCAGTGTAACATGCATGAGCAGTATAACACACTTGAGCTGTACATCAGAGGTGATCAGCGCATCATACCTGAGCAGTATAACACATGTGAGCAGTGCATTTCATGTGAGTGGTGCAACATACAAGAGAAGTGTGACATACATGAATGGTGTAACACATGTGAACAATGTAACATATGTGAGCAGTGCAACATATTTGAATGGTATAACATAGGTGTGCAATGTAATATGTGGGATCTGTTCTAAGGTCATTCCTGCTGAGTGTGTAGACAAGTGAATTGAACCCTTCAAAGTCCTCTGTTTGCTTCCTCTTGCTTTGTTCCTGAAATCAAGGAAAGCAGCTGGAACAAAGAAAGGTTATTGGAAGAGAGTCATGAAGCAACTGAACTGAGACCAACTTTCGGTATTCAATATTTGTGACATTTTGTCAAGTCTTGATTTCATCATGTGTAAAATGGAAACAGTTATACTCAGGGTTGGTGGAGTCTAAAGAAATCTCAGACCAGTAATGTAACAATATGTCAATTATTCCAAGATTTCAACTCTGATCGAGTAAGTGAGACTAGAAATTATACTCAGTGGCATGTTCCTGTTTACCTAGAGCAGTGTTTGATTTTCAGTGATACATGAAATGATGAAAGCACCGAGTAAGGCCTCAAATATGATCTGCAGAGACGCTAGGTTGCAATCAAACATGTTTGGGTCCCAGTGGATAAATAGAAATCCTGATATCCCATGTAGAGCATAGATGTGGTACTTTATGTTTTCTGTTGTACATTCTCTCCGTCCCATTGGAACTGAAAACAGTAAGATTCTGAAACTATCTAATTAAACGTATGATCTTCCTGTTATGTGATTTCCTGAGAGTCCATTAAGTTACCCCTAAATGTGTATGGCAATATCCACAAAATGGACTATTAGTATGAGAAAATCAGAACATGCACTTATAGTAGCAGTTCTAAACCAGTGGGTTGGGACTCTTTAGGAGGATACATAGCAGATATTCTATATATCAGATTTTTACATTACAATTTATTCCAGTATCTAATTTGCAGTCATGAAATAGCAATGGAAATAATTTTATAATTGCGAGTGATCAGAATATGAGGAGTTGTATTAAAGAGTCACAACCTTAGGAAGATTGAGAAACACTGGCTGAAGGTCTCCATCCTACATGATATGCTGTGTATTCAATACATTCTCCCCATTCTTCTCTCTCAACCACATTCTATCTCCTGCTTCTTATTAGAATAAATATGAGATGCTCTTGCACTTGTCAACGCAAATGATGGCCATCAGGCTCAATCAGCCCCAAACCAGTTGTTGTCAATAAAATGTACACCATCACACTCATATGTTTCACACACTACACATGCCTGCGTTTGTGCTACAGTGTCAGAGGTTGAGTCTTTTCACACATGCTGCATGGGCCTCAATACTGACAATAACACCCGACTGTTTACAAGGACAAGTTCATCATCCTTGAACAGGTTCCCCAGCACATTGTTGCTGTCCAGTCTCTGAGGATCAGCTTCGGAGGGTGAAGCAGGCACCTCATCATGGGATCCAGGACTCTCAGCATCTGGTCACAGATTCAACACCAGCAGAGAGCACAGTCATGAGAACTTCTGATAAGGAAGATAAAGCTTGATCAGGGCAGCTTGGTGGTTTTCAACCCCCTCTTTCTCCTACTTTGGATCTATAAAAGCAGAGACCAGGCAGAAACACACCAGAGGCTGAGCATAGGCTTCACCAGTGGGAAATGCAGGCCCTGCTCCTCCTGTCGGCCCTCCTCTTGTCTCCTGGAACGGGAGCTGGTGAGTTTTGTCTCTGTCTCCCTACCCCTGATTTTTTTCAGCAACTGACCCTAATCTGTTAACTTGGGTAATAGAGACCCTAAAATGAGGCAGGGTTTTTTAAATACAATCCAGGATAAATGTACCAGGTCAAGTGAGAATGAAAAAATAATTACTCTTCACATACTTTTATCAAAATAATCTGTTTTGGCAGTTTTTCTCGGGCCTTTCATTAGTGTTGAGGAAGACAGGATGAGGGGTGACAAAATGTCTAAATGAACTGGCATCAGAAACGTGGATGTGCATTGTGTTCTGAGATGTAGGGTGGAGGAAAGGGAGGGCTGGAGAGGAAGATCAACAGGGAGGAAAGATCAAAGTATGCTCGGAGTGACATGAGCCCCTTGAGAGTTGGGATGGGATGGGGAGCAGCCACTCAGTTTTAGCCCCATTTCCTCTGCCTGCCCTATGTTAGGGTGTCCTGTAAGACTGTGACTAGGGACTCAGGATTCTTTGTTCCAGAGGAGATTATTGGCGGTGTGGAGTCAAAACCACACTCCCGCCCTTACATGGCCCATCTGGAGATCCTCACTGATGGAGGTTTCACTGCCACCTGTGGAGGGTTTCTCATAAGTGAAGAATTTGTGATGACAGCTGCACACTGTAAAGGAAGGTAGGTGACTTCTCTTTGTGTGGAGAAATGCATGAACCAGAGTCATAAAGGGGCAGAGCCTGAGGAAAGTTCCCAGTCCTGTTCATCTCCAGACAGACTCCTGTTTAAAATGAGAAGACAAAGAACACAAAAGTTCTCATTTTCTCTGTCATCTCCATTTTCAGAGGACAGAGCTTTAAGCAGGGCACCAGTCGGGACACACTGCTGCTTCCCTCTTGTCCTGGTGTCACCAGAGCTCTCAGTCATGTGCTGGGGTGTAACTCAATGGTAGACCCTGTACCACATGCAAAACCATGTGTTCAGTCCAAATACTGGAAGGGAGCACAGCTCTCAGTGCTGTGTTTCCATGAGCTCATTGCTTCTGGTGGTGTGTTCCTGGGAGCTTCATCTCAATACCAATCGGGGTTTTCCAAGTGGCTCTGCCCTGGGATAGAGAAGACCTGGTGTCCCTCTGTTCAAAATGAGTCCTCATGAGAACAGCATTTTTTGTACCTCTTTTTCTCTTTCAACAGAGAAATTACTGTCACTCTTGGGGCTCATGATGTGAGCAAGAGAGAATCCACACAGCAGAAGATAAAAGTCAAAAAACAAATCGTTCACCCACAGTGCAGCTTCTACTCCAATCTGCACGACATCATGCTGCTGAAGGTTCCATTATCTTTCTTGCTCTTTTTAGCTCTCCCATCCTTTACTCTCCTTACCCAACCCATTTCCTCAGAACCCACCCCTAAAATCCATGTCCTTACCACCCCAGTGGGAAAGAACCCATGTCCAGGAGAACATGCTTCTCTGGGTTACCATGTCTTCTCTCCTTCCCCCTACAGCTTCAAAGAAAAGCTAAGCTCACTCCGGCTGTGGATACAATTCCTTTGCCTAGCCTACTTGACTTCATTATACCTGGTAAAATGTGCCGGGCAGCTGGCTGGGGACAAACTGGAGTGACGGAGCCAACATCAGAAAGACTGATGGAGGTGAAACTGAGAATCATGGCAAAAGAGGCCTGCAAACCCTACAAGAAATTCTTCTATCACCTCCAAGTCTGTGTGGGCAGTCCCAGAGAGACAAGATCTGCATACAGGGTGAGAAACCACCTACTTTCCCTCCTCACATCAGGAGACAGTGTCAGAGGAGGGAGTAGGCCAAACAGCTCTCCACTGTCCTGACTGATGCCTATGTTCTCAGGATCCTAGCACTCTTGGAATTGAAATTCTCCCTCTAGATCCCATTTCAATGCACAAACCCTTACTGAAACTTCCCCAGAGGTTTAGACATAAGAATTGATGGGGCTGAAGGGAGACAACCTAAGCATTGTGACAAGACAGGAGAAAAATTCAATCCCTAACTCATGACTTACAGGGAGCCAGAACTCCTCACCTCACATAGCTATGGCAAGGAATCTGTAGTTAGGGGAAGGTGATCTCTGTTCACCCTCTGCCTTTTCTATCCTACAGGGAGACTCTGGCGGACCTCTACTGTGTGCTGGGGTGGCCCATGGTATTGTATCATATGGACGTCCTGATGCAAAACCCCCTGCAGTCTTCACCCGGATCTCTGCTTATGTGCCCTGGATTAATGCAGTCATAAGGGCAAGTAGCTGAAAAGCCTTGTGAGCCTGAGTCAGGATCTCCAAGTCTGAGGTCTTCTGGTACCTCTTGGGTGCAAAAGAGCTGTACCTAGACTGCTTCTAGCCTAAACCGACCTGCCCCCATGCTATGCCCAGTCCCCAGTCTCTTTGAGCCTGGTCCTAGCCTGTTCCCCAGGCTGTCCCATCCTTCCCCTTTGTGTGAAAGGATCACAAAGAGACACATGGCTCTGGTGACTAATTGTTCCCTGTACTGCACCCCAATAAAGATGAGAACTCCAGCAACTGTGAGCCTCCACTCTGTGCCCTAAACTGACTTGGTTCCTCACCCACACATAGAAACTATCTAAGTTGAGTGAAGAGTTGTTTGGCGATACTCTCTGGCCATGTTAGCAAACATGAGTATTGATTTCCTGGCACAGGGTGTGGCACTGTGGATTATTGAATATTATCTCACATACATGTGTGTACTGCAACGTTCCACATCTAGAGAAATTTGCACTGCTTTGCTGTTTCCTCCACGGTCTGCCCTTCTCCTCTTTTCTCTCCTTGTCCTCATCTTGTCTTTCCACAAATATCAATGCCTTAGTCACTGCATCTCCTCCACACACCATAGCAAATTCCATGTCTAGCTCAGAGATGGCTGTTGATAGCTTGTGTCCCCAACGCTGATTCACCATCACTGTTCTCCAAGTCCTGCAGCTAGTGGACAGGCTACCCTCAGAAATCCCTGGAAAGTGTATGAGGTGGCAGCAGTCACAACAGGGGAGCATCAGCCCTTTCTCAGCCACTTAGCCATCGGTGGGAAGAGATCCTCAGGGACTTAAGTGTGGAGCTGGTTCTAGTCCTACTTCTGAGCCACCCAAATTCAACTGTCATCTTCCTCAAAGATGGCATAGTGACTTCTAGCCTTTCACAAGTAGAATGCCTGCCTTAGGTCAACTTCTAAGTGTCCTGGCCTCATCATAGAAGTCAAAGTCCCACTGTTCTTAACCAAAGGAAATAGTGCATTAGCTGTAGGGTGCTGTGAGAAATTGCTAACACTACCAGTCCCGACCAGGAACTGAGCACCTCCACGTTCCTCCCTGCCTGACAGTCCACACATCTGGGTTTCTGGCTTCACCACTGATCAGTATCAGTATAGATTTCAAAGTACCAGTCTTACTTTAAACTTAACTCAATGGAAAAAGAAACCTGTGTGGATTAAACAAACTGGATGAGTCTTTAAAAAGTTGAAGAATCTATGTTGGATTACAATTACATGGATGACTTTTGATTTTTTTCTTGCTTTGTTTTTTCTAACTCTTGTTTATAGTTGTGAAATTAAATGGTATGGTGTTTTCATTTTGATTTCAGTTGTTTTTGTTTGGGTACAGTCTCATTACATAGCTCTAATTGGTCTCCAACTCATAATCCTTCTAAATCAGTTTTCCTAGTATTGGGACTACAAGCAAGGTCTACCATCGTTGACATACACAAAAGTCTCAAATGGTTAAATAGAGAGCAGAGACAATAGCTGTGTGTTTTTTAGGATATGTGAATTCTTGGTAACCTGCAGCTAAGACCACACCGTGTCTTTACCTCCATAGTCAAATAACAACTCAGACTTGGAATAACTCTTCTTTCCTAGAGCTAGGCAATTAGATGTGGGAGAAAGTGATTGTTTCACCCTGCAGCCTGGCTCACAGTAAAGGTGTGGCAGATGGAAACTCTTGAGAGCTAGTCTGAGGTCACATTTGAGAACCTGAATTGCTTCCAAAAAGGACACCACCACAGAACAAATCACATCACATGGGTCCCTGGTGTCAAAGGAGCAGTTGATGGCCGAGCAGCGCAAAAATCAAGAACCTGATCACAACCACATTCGTATTTATGGTGGATGAGGACAGTAGTGGCCTGTTTGATGACCCCTGGGAATGAGAAAACCACTATGGTCTCATGAGGTCAGCAAGGGAATCATGAAGCTAAGAAGGTTTTGCCTCTAGTGTCTGCTGTAGGAATGATGTGCAGACCAGTTTAATGAAACTGCTCTGTGCACCCTTAGCAGGAGACATCCACTGAGGAGGTCAAAGCAAGCTCAGCCAACAGAATCTGAAGGATTCATTCAATAGGAGAACAGCAGCTTCTCACACATGCCTTGCAAAATATAAACAAAAAACCCTAGAGTCAGCTAAAATGGTGAATTTTCTGAACAAACTAAATGCAGGTGAGAAGCATTTTTAGGTGACAAAAAAGATTTATCTTCAGAGGAAAAGGAAGCTAGCAATGAGAGAATCCAGTCTTTGGTGAAGTGTGACAAAAATAAAGATGCCAGGGTTGATTAATGACCTTCAGCTGGTGTCACCACTGGTCCCTATCTGTTCTCATACCATCCAAATGTGTGCTTTAGCAAATATTTTGTCATTAAAACTCTTAGTAGTTCTGGAAACATTTTAAAGAACAAAGGATGTTGCAACATATTTGTTTACACTGTGAAGATATGTCTTTGCAAAGGCATCTGCTGATTGGTTAAATATAGAGCTGAGTGGCCAATAGTTAGGCAAGAAGTGTTTATATGGGATTTCTGGTATGAAGCAGATTCTTGGAAGAAGAAAAGTGTTCTCACCAAACAGACATAGAGAGGAAAGAGGATGTGAAACATTAAAGAAAGGTAGTGGCACTTGGCAGAACATATATTAATATGAAACGATTAATATCAGTTATAAGAGCTACTAAGACAAGCCTAACCTAAGCCTGAGCTTTCATACCTAATAAGAAGTCTCTTTTGATGGATTTTAGTTTGAAGTCTATTTTGTTAGATATTAGGATAGCCACACCAGCTTGTTTCATAGGTCCATTTGACTGGAAATTTTTTTCCCAACACTTTATTCTGAGGAGATGTCTCTCTTTGAAGTAGAGGTGTATTTCTTGTATGCAGCAGAGGGATGGATTCTGTTTTCATATCTAATCACCTCTAAGAATGGCCAAGATCACAAACACTGATGACAACTAATACTGGAGATGTTGTGTGGTAAAGGGAACACTCCTGCATTGCTGGTGGAAGTGCAAGCTGATATATCCCCTTTGAATATCAATATGGTGATTTCTCAGTAAATTAGGAAAAGACTTTCCTCAACACCCATCAATACCAGTTTTGGGTATATACCCAAAGGATGCTCAATCGTACCACAAGGACATGTGCTCAACTATGTTCATAGCAACACTGTTTGTCATAGACAGAACCTGGAAACAACCTAAATGCCCATAGACCAAAGAATGGATAAGGAAAATATGGTACATTTACACAATGGTGTACTACACAGCAGAAAAAATAATGGCATCTTGAAATTTGCAGGCAAATGGATGGATCTAGAAAACATCATATTGAGTGAGGTATCATAGACCTAGAAAAACAAATATCATATTACTCACTCATATTACAAACTCATATGTTTTTAAAACATAAAGCAAAGAAAACCCATCTACAAATTACAACCTAAGAGAACCCAGCCCTAAGAGAGACATACGTGGATATAACCTACCAGGAAAGTATAAAATGACAAGATTTCCTGAGTCAATTGGTAGCATGGGACTATGGGAGAAGGTTGAAGGGGAGGGAAGTTGAAGGGAGGAAAGCAAAGAAAATGTATAGCTCAATAAAATCAATAAAAATATTAAATCTGTCTTTGGAATTGAAAAAAAGACGTCTCCATGTTATTATTTGGGAACTCACTAGAGGGACAGAGAAAGACTTGTTATAGATGTAATATGACTTTGTGTCATTTTTAGGCATAAACAACTTTTCAGTTTTGCTCTATTTAGTTCTATGTTAAATAAGGTCTTGCTATTAAACCCAGGCTAGCTAGGGACAAGTGCTGTAATCTTGCCCCAACCTTCCAAATACTGTGGATTGAGGTATCTACCAATATTCCCAAGTTCTTACCCTATAATTCAAAGCCACTAAATGTTATATTGGAGTCACTTATGTGCACTGAATATATCTTGAACATCTATATTATATCTTGTATCTCATTACAAAATTATTTCCTAACAAAAGTGTTCTAAACTGGGCATAGAAGTGCATATGAATTACCCTGGCACTTGAGAGGTAGTGTGGGACATTCTGTATTCTGTCAATTATGTTTTAAATAAACACTGATTGGCCAGTAGCCAGGCAGGAAGTATAGGCGGGACAACCAGACAGGAAGTAGAGGTGGGGCAAGAGAACAGGAGTATTCTGGGAAGAAGAAAATTCTCTCTGCAATCCTGTCCAGACAATGAAGAATGAAGATGTGACCTGCCCCAGTGAAAAAGGTATTGAGCCATCTGACTAACATAGATAAGAATAACGGCAAATATGTTATAAGAATTAATAAGAAGCCTGAGCTAATGGGCCAATCAGTTTTATAACTTATGGAGACCTTGTGAGATTTTCTTTGGGATTTATGGGATGTGGGAACTGGGCAGGACAGAAACCCCCAACAAGCAAGCCCTCATGTTACAGAGAGGCAGAAGCAGAAGGATCAGGATTCAAGGCCATGGTCTCAGCTACATGTAGAGCTCAAGTACAACCTGGACTACATGAAAGTCTATCTGAAAATGAAATGTGAGAGAATCGGGGGTAGAGAAGAAGGGAATGAATGTGGGACAAAAAAAGAGGGAGGGAAAGAGGAGGAAAGAAGAAAGGAAGAATGAAATAAGGAAGAAATGGAAGGAGGGAAGTAGAAGTTAAGGAAGCCAGGAAGAATGGAAGTTAGCTACTCCTGTGGTGGCGGTGGCTGCTCTGCTAGAGATTGGTGCACTCTATAACATATATTGTTATAATAGTTCAGTTTTCCCAACAGCTTTATAATACTATAGATGATTCACATTTGAATAAATATTGTTTACACTATTATATTGTGATATGATCATACATACCTCTTGAACAGTTTAATGTGGCCCATGTCTGTGAACACTGGCTCCCCATCTAATCATAGCTTTTATAATGTTTTTTGCCTGAAGAAAAGAAGGAGGAAAAGGAGGGACAAATGAAGGAAGAAATTATAAAAGAAAGAAAGAAGGAAGGAAGGAAATAAGGAAGGAAGGAAAGAAGGAGGAAAAGTACTTACTGTGTTCCATCCTCTTCCTTCTCATGTTAAGGCAAGAACATGATCTGGCACCTTATGTAAAGAAAGTAAGTGAAGACTGTGTTGTGATTGCTGCTGTAGAGAGCTGAGGGGAGAGCTTGGGTGAGCAGGGAAACCACAACATGAGACACAGAGTCAAACCATAGTTGGAAACCTCCCAAGCCACGAACCAGAACAAGTATTAACTACATACCAGAAAAGATTAGCCTGTAGTTTTCTTTTTTAAAAAATATGTTTCCACTGCACCTGGAGCTTTAAGTGAGTGAGTGAATTCCCTACCAGAGAGCTCTGCTCTCTAGGCCCTATCCCCCACCCCTCTCCCACCCACAGTTCCCCTTGTGATAAGGAAACAACACTTTTTCCAACTAACCATACACCACCTCCACACCAGCAACAACAGACCCCAAGTGCACCTGTACTGACAGTGACCACCAGTCCCAACAGTCCAAACTTCACCTGGAACAGTAATGACCACCAGAACCACTGACCCCAACTACACCTGGAAGAACAGTACCAATGACCACTGGAGCAATAGGTACCACTGCACCTAGATGAAGAATGACCACCTGATCTAGAGGCCCCACATGTACTAATTGGAGGAAGAGGGATCCCCAGAGGCTCAGACTCCACATCCAGCCCTTAGAGGAAGAGATGGGTAGAAGAAGTGTAAGAACACATTCAACAACACAACGAGCAAAGGCACCATCAGAAAATAGTGGTCTTACATCAATCAGCAAGACATGACTAGGCCAACACAGATAAAGCAGAAGGAAACAACCTTACAAATAACTTTATGAAGATGATAGAGGTCATTTAAGAAGAAATAAAGTATTCTCTTAAAGATATGGAGAAAAAGAAAAAGAAAAAAAATTAGAAGAAATCAAGAACTCCTGTAACATGAAGGGTCCTGTTTATTGGGGTTTTTCTCCTGCCCGGTTTCCCATGGCCGGCAAATCCAAAAGAAAATCACACAGAGATCTCTATAAGTTATAAAGCTGATTGGCTCATTAGCTCATGCTATTTATTTGCTCTTGTAGCTTATATTAACCGATTGTTCTTATCTATGCTAGCCACATGTTTCAGTACCTTTCTCAGCAGGGCAGCTCACATCTTGCTTCTTCGGAGTCTGGGCAGGAGTGGGAGGAAGGAGCTTTCTCCTTCCCAGAATTCTCCTGTTCTAACTGTATCATTTTTACTTCCTGTCTGGTCTTTCTGCCTATACTTCCTGCCTGGCCAATCAGCATTTATTTAAAACATGATTGACAGAATACAGACAATTCTCCCGCACCAAACTCCCTCAAAGAAAGTAAATAAAAGCAAGAAAAAAACAACAACAATCAAACAGGTGAAGGAAACAGATCAAACAGTTAAAGACTAGAAAATTAAAATAAAGGCAATAGAGAAACACAATGCAAGGGAATTCTGGAAATGGAAAATCTGGGTAAATGAGCAGGAACTATGGATGCCAGCGTAACCAACAGAATATGAGAGAAGGAAGAGAGAATCTCAGGTGTTGAAGATATTATAGAGGAAACAGATTCATTAGTCAAAGAAAATATTAAATCTAACAAAAATTTAAAATCATCCAGAAAATATGGGACACCATGAAAAGACCAAACCTAAGAAAAATTAGGATAAAAGAAAGAGGAGAACTCCATCTCGAAGACATAAAAACTATATTCAATAAAATCATAGAAGAAAACTTTCCCAAGCTAAAGTAGTGCATGCCTATGAAGGTACAAGACGTTAACAGAATACCAAATAGTCTGGACCAAGAAAAAGGCCCCTCAGTATATAAAAATCAAAACACAAAACATACGAAATAAAGAAAGAATATTAGGATATGCAAAGGAAAAAGCACAAGTAACACATAAAGTCATACATTTCAGAATTACACCTAACTTCTCAATGGAAACCCTCAAAGTCAGAAGGAGGTCTGGAACGGATACACTGCAGACAGCAAGTGTCCATGGATGCCGGTCCAGACTACTACACTCAACAAAGCTTTTAATCACCATAGACAAAGAAAACAAGCTATTTGAAGATAAAAACAGTTTAAACAATACCTGTCCACAAATCCAGGACTAGAAGAAAACTTCCAGCCCAAGGAAGTTAGCTGTCCTCACAAAAATACAGCCAACAGCAAACCCAAAAGAAGGTAAACATGCAAACATTGCCACTGAAAAATAACAGGAATTATCAACTACTGGTCATTAATGTCTCTTAATATCAATGGATACAATCCACCTATAAAAAGACACAGGCTAACAGAATGGCTACAAAAAAAGATCCACCAGTCTGCTGCATTTCAACTTCAGAGACAGACATTACCTCAGAGTAAAGGATTGGGAAAAGATTTTCCAAAGAAATGGACCTAAGAAACAAGTAGGTATAGCTATTCTAATATCTAACAAAATAGACTTAAAACTAAAAATTAATTTAAAGAGATGGAGAAGTACACTACATATCCATCATAGTAAAAATCTATAAAAGTGAAGTTTTAACTCTGAATATATATGCCTCAAATACAAGAGCACCACATTTGTAAAAGAAGAATTACAAAAGCTTAACTCACACACCAAAAACCACACACTAATAGTATGATATTTTATCACCCATCTCTTACAAATGGATAGGTCTGCCAGACAGAGTTAGCAGAAAAATAAGAGAACTAACAGATGTCGTGACTCAAATGGGCTTACTAGACATCTAAGAATATTTCACCAAAATACAAAAGAATATATCTTTTTTTCCAGCACTTTGCAGAACCTTCTCTAAAATCAACCACATACTTGGTCACAAAGCAAACCACAACAGATATAAAATAATTATATTAACCCCCTCTATCTTATGAGATCACCATGGCTTAAAGTTAGAATTCAACAACAACACTAATTGTAGAAAGCCTACATACTCCTGAAAATTTAACAATGCTCAGCTGAATCACCCATCAAAGAAGAAATAAAGAAAGAAATTAAAGTTTTCCTGGAATTCAATGAAAATGAATGCACAGTATACCCAAATCAATGGAACACTATAAAAGCACTGCTAGAGGAAACTTCATAGCACTAAGTGTCAACATAAAGAAAGTGGATAAATCTCACACTAGTGACTTAACAGCGTACCTGAAAGCTCTAGAACAAAAAGAAGAAGACTCACTCAGGAGAAGGAGACAACAGGAAGCAATCAAACTGATGACTTAAATGAATAAAATAAAAACAAAGAATCAATGAAGTAAAGACCTTGTTCTTTGAGAAAATCAACAAGACAGACAAACCTTTTCCCCAAATAACCAAAGGACAGAAAGAGAATATCCAAATTAACAAAATCAGAAATGAAATAGGGAACATAATGGTAGACAATCCAGAGAATCATTAGGTCATACTTTAAATACCTGTTCCCCACAAAATTGGAAAATCTAAAATAAATGGATAACTTTCTGGATAGATAACCACTTACCAAAGTTAAATCAATGCCAGGTAAACAATTTAAATAGACCTATAATGTTTCGGAAATAGAAGCAGTAATCAAAAGTCTCCTAATCAACAAAAGTCCAAGGTCTGATAGTTTCAATGTAGACTTCTACCAGAACTTCAAAGAAGAGCTAATACCAAGACTCCTCAAATTGTTCCACATAATAGAAACAGAGAGAAATTCAAAGCAAATTCACTAAAATCAGGTACAAGACTGTCCTCTCTTTCCATATCTATGCAGTATAGTACGTGAAATTCTAGCTAGAGCATTAAGACAGCAAAAGAAGAGCAAGGGATACAAATCAGAAAGGGAGAACTCAAACTTTCACTATTTGCAGAGTGAGGAGAGCCTACCCTCAGAAGTTGCTGGAAGGTGTGTGAGGCTGCAGAAGTCACAACAGGAGAGCACCAGCCTTTTCTGGACCAAATGAGGGAAGAACTAGCAACTGGTGGAAATGTCCTCAGGAACTTAAGTATGGAGCTGGCTCCATATTTGCTTTGAGCCACCCATATTCAACTGTCATCTTCTTCAAAGATGGCATAGTGACTTTTAGCCTTCCGGAAGAATCCCTGCGTTAGGTCAACTTTTAAGTGGTCTGCCTTCCTCTTAGAAGTAAATCCGCATTGTTCTTAGCCAATGGAAACACTGCACTTGCTGCAGGATGCTGTGGAGTCTGAAATTGAGGAGACCTCACATGAGGGCTACTATTCCCCAATAGGACCCAATATGTTGGGCTTAATCCTTGACTGATGTTCAGTGAGAAAATTTTGCCATTACCAACTGCGATCAGGAAATCAACATCAACATCTCCAACTTTCTCACTGCCTACCAGTCTAGACATCTGGGTTTCCAGCATCACCACTGATTAGTATAAATGTAAATATAGCTATTAGTGTGGCTTTGCCACAGACAGGATCTGTGCTGATTTCCTGGGCTTCTGTTACCATGGAAGGCGGTGTGAATGCTTGGGATCTGGACCCACAACCGGCGTCATGTGCAGGTTCAAGAACCAAGCTGCTATTGGGTCCATGCCAATCTAAGTAACTTGCAGTGCCACCCAAGGCAATGGTGTCATCCAGGCGCTGAATGCTGGCAGGGGCCATGCCTGAGTTCTTGGCCCTGCCACACCCATGACCTCCTTGATACAATGAAGCACAGACAATATCTCCTAGTAACTCCCATTCCTTTCTAACTAATCACACTCCAATTTCATGAACTTCAAGTCATAATTAAACTATTAAGTAAAGCAACACATAAAGCAGACAGGGAGGCAAAACAGAAAGCAGAATTCTGATAAACTATATTCATATACTTCATATGCACAAAGATTTTAGGGAAGCATGTGTAAATGTTTTATTTTTCAGAGGGTGAGAGAAGTGGACTGGCTCAGAAAGTTAAGATGAGAGTAACACAGCTGGTAGATACTAAGAAATGGGTCCCTGTGCTCATGTGCCCAGCGTGAAACAAGGGGATGGTGGAAGGGACCATGTGCAGGAAGCGCTTACCCTTCTATAGGCTCCCACCTGTGAACTAAACCTCTTGTTGGTCTCCAAGAGAAATAGCACTCCACTGTGTTTCCTGCTCTTTCCTGGACTGCTCTTCCATGTTTGGGGGAGCACCAACTAGGTACTTGGTGTGTTTTAACAGTTAGAGGTCCATCTGGTTTTAGTGGCACAAGCCTGTAATCCCAGCACTTGGGGTCAGAGGTAAATGGACCTCTTGTGATTTTGAGGCTAACCTGGTCTATGAGAATGAGTTCCAAGACAGCTAGGACTGTAACACAGAGAAATTCTGTCTCAAAAAAATCAAAAATAGTTAGAGGTAGTGTGGTCTTGGTCTCCATTTCAATTCTTTATTTGTAAACAGACAGTAATGGTATTTTCCAAGGGAGTTATAGCAAAAAAGAAAAAGTGTTACCTCTCAGACACGGACATTGTAGTCTTCAGTTTAGAACCACCTCAGTCCTCCAGAGAAAATTACTTACTTCATACCCTGTTCCTCCTCTCACACTTAGAAAGATTCTTTCTCTTCTGTGGTGAGGAGAATGGACCCTTGATTTGAAATCAGAAAGATCTAGTTCTAAACCATAAACCCTAAAGGTCAAGCCAACAAACTGAAAGAATAATAACCGATAGGGCTGCTATGAACGTACCAAGATATCAAACAGAGGGACAGATCGGGGAAATGGTCATCCTATCTCTTCAGTCTCGTGTTGAAGCATATGGAGTCCCATCCTAGTGTCTGCTTCCTTCTCTAACTCTCTTTTTTATTTCTCTCTGTCTCTTCCTCAGATTAAAAACACTGATTCAGAGGAAGAAATGCAGGTTAATTTTTTTTCAAATTTCAGGTAACCATTATTAAAGAGGAATGCTGTTCAACTTTTAATATATGGTGTTATAGACTGGAATAGCATAAAAACTAACAGAATATTATATTTTTAATTTACTTTGTCTGGATGGCATATTGTATATGTTTATTAGCTCATGTATATGTCTATACATGTATATGTCCACTGAGTATTTCTACAAAACACTTTGCCTTCTGTGGGCTATAGTAATCACTGCCTGTGTGTTCCTGGAAGCTCAGTACCAAGATTACCTTCAACTCAAGTGTCTAGGGACCTTTAACAAGTTTTCCCTAGCTAAAAAGGTAAGATTCCTTCCTATTCTGTCCTCACACCCTTAACTTACACAGATCCACAGTTGAGGACCTGTCTATCTGTGACATCAGAGTTTAGGTTTTAACTTCACCTCTAGTAAAATAGTGTCATTCTTGAAGAGCATCTAATCATGAAGACAGTTGGCTTAAAGAAGAAACCACAGCCACACAGTTCCTGTGGTAACAGCTCTGCCACTCCCCTGCCTGCTGGGAGTAATAAGTGTAAGACTTAAAAAGACAGCTTGCACTGGCTGTGAGCAGCCCCCGGGAAAGGATGCATCTTCCTGTTCTCTATCTGCTGCTCTTCCTCCTGGGCTCCAGCGCCAAAGCTGGTGAGTGTTGGGGTCCTTCCCTCTCAAATATCCAGGGTCAGCTCCTAAAACAATGAGGTTTAGTCTGCCTTTGGGGACTATTAAATGGGTCTCAAGCTCTTCTCAGGAGCCTAAGAGTGAAGTCTTCTCCTGGGACACACCCTTCCATTCTTTAAAGCCACAGTGGTCTCCAGGAACACGGAAACTTGTGGTGACTGAGTGGGGATAATCCTAAAGCAAGTGGGAGAAAGAGGGAGGCTCCAGAAAAACAGGTATATTCTCTTCATCTTTGGGGCTTAAGGCAAAAGATTACCCTGTGATTTTGCTTAAGACTACATGTGCTTCTGGATGGCAGATGGTCTAGAGCCAGGGCAGAGTGTAGGAAATCAGAAGTGGAAACTGCCTAAACCTAAGGCAGGATTGGCTGCTGTGCCTTGAGGAAAGAAGTGACTGGAGGAGGGTGAGAAACTATGATCAAGACACTTGAGAGGAAGACAGGCAGCATTTAGGGCAAGAAGACCTAGGGAACCCTTTCCCAACCTTAACCCACTGTGCACTCTCTGGAGAGAGCATCCACACCCTGCTTCTCTGTTCTAGGGGAGATCATCGGGGGCACAGAGTGTATACCACACTCCCGCCCCTACATGGCCTATCTGGAAATTAAAACTTCTGAGAACCACCTGTCGGCTTGCAGTGGCTTCCTGATAAGACGAAACTTTGTGATGACTGCTGCCCACTGTGCAGGAAGGTGAGACAGGATGCTCTTCCATCCCTAAATATGAGCTTAATCATCACGGTGGCAACCTGGGTCAAACCCAGGCGATACCTGAAGAGGGATCCCAAACCTAGGCCAACTGGCAAGTGAGAGATGTATTTAAAGAGATGCCTTGAGCCTCAATCTCTATAAATGCAGCTTCCCCCCACCCAGAGGCAATGGAGGTTTCTCCAGTAGTATCCCCTCCAGACCCCTTTAGCAGAGAAGACACTCGTGGCTCATTTGTCAGTAGTTTTTTGGGCCATCCCTCCTTGCCATTTTCAAGAACACTGACAGTCAGTTCCCAGGGTCCAGAGCCGGTCATTTATAAGGAAGACAGACCACCATCCACAGGGCACTGCTACTCCCTGCTTTCCTCGTAACTCTTGCTGAAGAAGACTGGCCCCATAAAAAGTTCCCCAAACTGAGGAGTGCCAATCCTGCCCCCTAAGTCATGTATTTCTTGCTCATTCCCCAGCAATTCCAGGGCACCCAGACCTAGAAAGTACGTCTTGCAACAGAAAATGCAATGTAAAAAATCTTTGTCGAAGTCTTTTCTCTCCTGAAGCTGACTTGAGCCCAAGATCTACCTTTAGGCCCAAGTGCAGACATCTCCACAGTGTTCTCCTGGTTACAAAGTCAGCCATCTGAAACTACAAGTAGCCCAGAATGAGGAGATTGTGAGAACCCCACATCCCAGTGAAGAATTCCAGCCTTTTTTCAAAATGTGTTTATCTCTGAAGCTACCACTGTCTTCTGCTCGTCCTTCCTTTTTGTTGTTGCTGTTGTTGGTTTTATTTGTGTTTTGTTTTTGAAATATAGTGCCAAGTAGCCCGGGCCAGCCTCAGACTGACCATATAGCTAAGAATGACCTTGAACTTCTAATCCCCCATGCTCTTTCTCCCAAGTGCAGAGATTACAGAACTGCACCACCATCAGTTTATACAGCGCTGTGCATCAAACCCAAATCTTCACATATGCTAGGCAAGCACTCTTCATCCTCAGCTTCCATCCTTCCTCATAACAGGTCTATAACAGTCCTCCTAGGAGCCCACAACAGAAAAGGAAAAGAAGACACTTGGCAGAGGCTTGAGGTTGAAAATCAATTCCCTCATCCAGAATATGATGATCATTTGAATCTCAACGACATCATGTTACTGAAGGTAACAAGTTTTTCCTGTGATTCCACTCCCTTAGACTTTTATTTCAGGTCCCCATTGCCCTGAGCTTCCTCTGCTCTGCCTCAGGACAGAACTCCCTTTTTATCTCCAACCTCTTGTACTTCATATTTTGCCCTTTTCCTCCCTGATTACTTGTAGCTACCTCCTAGCCCACAGCCCTCACTAAGAGAACCTCATTCCCTTCACAGTTGAAAGAGAAAGCCAACCTAACCCTAGGTGTGGGAACCCTCCCATTCTCAGCCAAGTTCAAGTCCATCACACCTGGGAGGGTGTGCAGGGCAGTTGGCTGGGGCAAAACAAATGTTAATGAGCCAGCCTCCGACACACTGCGAGAGGTGAAGATGAGAATCTTGGATCCCCAAAACTGCAATCACTTCCCTGATTTTCATGACAAACTCCAGCTGTGTGTGGGCAAGAAGATGCGAAATGTATACAAGGTGATCCTCTTACTAGTTTTTTTCCGAAAACCACTGCTGGGAGCCAGAGGGCGAGAAGGAGGCAGGGCAGAAGATTGTCAGCTACTCTCAGCGGTTAGGGATCAGGGAGTGAGTATCCATCTTCTGTCTGCTGCTCAGAGAATATGGGGTGGTGTGAGGAAGGCATGGTGACTGTCCTAGGAAAGAAAGATGGCACATCAGGCTCCTGGGCTGACTCTAGACCTAATTGAAGTTCTAAGGTGAAATGGGTGGGTAGAAGTAGAGTCATTCATTCATGCATTTTCTGTCTGTGCCTTCCCCAACAGGGAGACTCTGGAGGACCCCTCCTGTGTGCTGGGATAGCCCAAGGCATTGTATCCTATGGACATCGGAATGCAAAGCCACCTGCTGTCTTCACCAGAATCTCCCATTACAGGCCCTGGATCAATAAGATCTTGAAGGAGAATTAACTCTGGAGCTTGGACTAGCCTGTGAGGAAATTTGGAGCCGGAATTGATCAGGTTTTCTGTGTCATATGCTCTGGCTTGCCTACTACCTGCAGAAGCCTTGCCAACTCCCCAATCTCCCTGAAGGTTCTTAGATGTCTCAGAAGGTTCCCAAAGGGCAATACACCTCAATAAAGACCCAGATTCTAGACTGCAATGTGTGTCTTCTCTCTCAGCTGTTCTCTTCCTACACACAGAATCCTGATTCGCAGTTTAAATAACTGAAGATTTGGCTTATGGGGGTGGGTGAGTTTGAATGAACAGGCAAGGACAGAAGGATACACAATGAAACAGGCAGAGAGATGGGAAATAACAAGGAAAAAATAGAGTTTTCCTGAAATATCTATCTATCTATCTATCTATCTATCTATCTATCTATCTATTTATCTACCTACCTATCTGTATCTTTCTCTCCTGGCTTCTCCTCTCTCTCTCTCTCTCTCTCTCTCTCTCTCTCATTCTGCATCTGTATGTGTGTGTGTGGTGTATACATATTTATATACGTAGGTATACATGTCCATGCACATACAAGCAGGCCTGAAGAGAATGTCCAGTGTATTGTTCTATCATTCTCTGACAGAATCTTTTGAGACAAGGTCCTCAGTGAGCCTGAAGCTACACTGGTGGCCAGCAAGTCACAAAAATCCTCCAGTCTCAATAGTGCACAACTGGCCACACCCCATTTTTATATAGATGCTGGGGATTCAAACTCAAGTCCTCATACTTTCACAGCATGCTCTCTTAGTCACTGAGCCATCTCCCATTCCCTAACTTAACTACTAACCCTATACCAGCACTAATTTATATTTAATAATTCAGAATCACTGAGAACATTTTGTATTGCAAACAGGCTATGGGATCTTTAATATATTTCTGACTTCTCTCCAGTAGAGGACAGTAGCAACACCATCTACACACCCAATCAAAATGCCTTCAGATACTGATCCATGCCTTGAGAGTGAAAGTGCAGAATCACTTTCAGTTGAGGATCGCTACTCTCCCTGCGCCCCCTTCTCCGTGGTATAGAGAGGGCAGCTAAGGTCAAACAATCTGGAAAAGAGTCCTCTCATCTATAAAGCTCTAACAGGGTACAGGGGGCATTGCCTCTCATTTGTGGCCACAGAACAGATATCAGAAACAAACAAGAAGAAAAACTATCACAAAATCAAATTTTGCAACATCCTTCCATCCGCAAAGGTCTCTGCAAAGATCACCAGGAAACCAAAGGACTACAGCATTTCAATGCAAACATTTGCTCACAAGAAGAAGAGTTGGAGGGAAGCACATGGCAGGATAGGGATACCAACCAGAGCCTGTGGCTGGCAACACCCATTGCTTTTGGGTTCATGGTGAATTCCTTTGGTCAAGCAACTGCTGATGGGTGGTGGAGAGATGTTCACACCCCTCAATCTAGAAATGCTAGTTAGAACAATATAATAAAAGAGCAAGGCTCATGATCCCCAGATGAACACCATTCTGAGAGAGAGAGAGAGAGAGAGAGAGAGAGAGAGAGAGAGAGAGAGAGAATGAGGCCATGAGTGAAAAACAGAGGGAATAATTTCAAATAATCCAGATCAGAACTCTAACTTATCAAGCCAGCTCTCTCTCTTGTTTTTGTGCGTTCATCTACAAGCATGCATGTGTGTGTAATTTCACATGTGAGACTGCATATGTGTGTACATGTGTTCATTCATGTGTGTGTTTGTGCAAGTGGAAGGCAGAGGTCAACCTCAGTATTTTTCCTAACACGACACTCATCCTGAATTTTTGAGGCAGGGTCTCTCAACTGGTCCACAGTCTACTCACCAAGTAGATGAGGCTGGCTGATCAGAGCCCCAGAAATGCTCTCGTCTCTCCCTCCCAGCACTGACTGGGTACAAACACTTGCCTCTACACTAGGCTTCTTTTCTTTTGTATGAGTTCTGAAGACCAAATTCAAGTCCTCAGGCTTGTACAGAAAGCATTTTGCCAAATGAGCTACCTCCCCAACACACACACACACACACACACACACACACACACACACACACACACACACACGCCACCATCCTAAGTGTTCTTACCAAGCCACCAAGGCATGGTTTGCTGTTTCTGATAATCCTTCAGATAAGTGGATAATTGACAATTCAACTCAAATCTTTGCTTCAAGTACAGATATAAAGTACTGTTTACATTTCTTTTCATCTTGGCCTGGAGATATGGTTCAATGGTCAAGGGCACTTGCTCTTGCAGAGGATCCGAGTTTGATTGGAAGCATCAGCATAGTGGTCAGCAACCATTTGCAACTGCCTTTCCACGGAATCCAATACTCTCTTCTGACCTCCAGGCACATACATACATATATGTAGGCAAAACACTCATAGGCATAAAATAAAATAATTTTAATTTTTTAACTTTAAAATATTTACAAATAACTTTCAGTTGATCTGAAAGAAATTCACTGAGGATATATTTTTTGTGTAAAACTTTTAATTAATGTAAATATATAACTAAACTACATTTTATTTTTATATTAAATGTATTCTTATAGTAATATCAGTGTAACTTTAACTAAATAGGTGTACTACTTGCTAGTGATTGTTCTCAAATATTTGCACTGATAGCTGAGAATACAACTCAGTTAGAAGAATGATTGTCTATCATGCATGAAGCCCTGAGTTTGGCCCCCAACTCTGTATAAGCAGCATAAACTAGGCAGGGTGAAACATGTCTGTCATCACAGTGCTTAATAGGTAGACAAAAACATCAGAAATTCAAGATCATCCTGAGGTACAAGAGAAATTTTCTCCAAAAATTGACTCACATCAAACCAGTCACATTTGGATTTGAATAAAAACAAAGGAATTAACTTTCTCTACTGGCTGTTAACAAGAATTAGTTAGTTAAGATTCTTGGATCAGTAGATTTACTTGTAGTGAATACAACATCTAAAATATACAAGGACTGAAACCATCTGGAAGTTAAACACTCGAGGAGCACCCCAGGCAGTAATAAGCTAGGACCTCAACATGTTGCAGAGAGAATATCTGAATATTCTTAATGAATTTTACAAATTTTAGCTGAATGAAGTTAAGTCTCTCTAGTCTCTTTGATGGTGATTCCCAGATCACCCTGTAAGACAGAATTAACTGTAGGTCAATGGTCATGGGTTGGTGTACCAATTCCTCCACTTGAGGTCTTGCCTATTAACAGAAACTGTCCAGTTCTGGCTCTGTGTCCCCCATTTCCTCCATGACTAGGACTCTTTGCTAGGGTTACTCTCTTAGTTTTCATGGAGTTTCCGTTGCACTAGGGTAAAACCACTTTTAAAATTTTTTTTACTAATTTTTGAAAACATAGTAAATGTTTTGATCATACCTGTGACATTGCATTCTGATTTTTTTTAAAAAAAGATCTGTTACATTCTAAGAGACTGGGAATTTTGCTGAACCTCATAGTCAAATTAATAATACACCTTGAAGTCACTAAGACTTAAGACTGCCAGTGTGGTTGAACTGTCCATTTACCCTGTCTTTAAGAGAACAATTTAACAACCAACCTTACTTGCCTTGGGTTTTTCTCATGTAATCAACTTTTACAATCTACATGAATACATAGCTAAAATCTCATGCTTTGTTCTCTTTCGTGCCCCGACCCAGGTAATGAATTTATATCATATGCTGAAAGCAGCAAAAACAGAGGTTAAAAGGGATCTTCTAAAATGAATATCTACCATGAATTCTTGAGTACATCTGGGATTAATATAATTTAACTTCTATGGTATGTCTGTAAAGATTTTTTTCTTAATTAAATCATTTGAAACATGAAGATCCCTTTAATCCAGACCTTTTGAGTTGGGAACATCTATCGTTAATCTGTGTCACACTTTCTGGTGACAGCCTACTATAAAAAGAACATAGAAGAATACCTCTCTCTCTCTCTTTTTCTCTCTCTCTCTCTATTTCTCTCTCTCTATTTCTCTCTCTCTCTCTCTCTCTGACAAGTACATTCCTTCACTGACATTAGAGTCTACTTCTTTGGGGTGCCAGCATATACTGAAAGCCAGCTGAGACATCCAGTCTCACATACTGAATGACTACTGAACTCTTGGCCTTTCCGTTAGTAGACAGTTGTTGGACTAGCCAGACCACAGCCTGTAAGTCACTCTAATAAATCCCTTTTCTATATCTACACATAGATTCATTCTCCTTGTTTCCTGTCTTCTCTGGGGTTGTGGACTGTTGGCTGATTATCCTTTGTTTTATGTCTAATATCTACTTATAAGTGAGTACATACCATGAGCATTTAATTATGAGGCAAGTCACTGGTCTTTATCCCTGCAGGTGCTTCTGGTTACCAGCATGGATCCTTACCCCTAACACACACCCAGGAAAGGGGTAAACCTTTTGGAGACTCCCACTAGCCTCAGAGGAAAGAAACAAAGATACACACTCTGGGCTCCCAACTACCAGCTGAACACCAGACATAGAAGTTCATGTGTTGGGAGAACTATTTAATGTCTTGATCCCCAGTTCTTACCCATGTCATCAAGCGTTTCCTCTGAGCAGATACTTCAAAACAATAGAAAAAAGTAAGAGAATGGAGAAAATACTAAGAGATTTTTAAAATCATATCTCCAGAGAGTAAAAGACAACAGTACACTCTTGAAAATGGAACGGAAGTGTCAAGGGGGGCAGCTCAGTGGGTAAAAGTCCTTGCAGAGCTTGATCCCAAAACTCACACAAGGGTGAATGGACCCACAAAGCTGTTCTCTGACCTCCACAGGCACCACCATAACAATAAATAGAGTCAGATCCATCACCACTCTCTTATACCAATCGAATTTTGTGTCTTTTTTAACCCAGCAAGACCAATTTGTGTTGCCAATAGTCTTGGAGAGGCCCTGCACTGGAGTATGGACAGCTTACCAAGGGCCATACTCTTAGAGAAAACTGATTCTCCCTCTCTCCACGGCTAACAATTTCTGATAGTTATTTGATGGCACACGTTTGAAACCCCAAGCTTTCAGAACACTAAGGCAGGATTGTCATGAATTGGAGAGCAGCCAGGGATACATAATAAGGCCCTGATTTGTGTATGTGTGTGTGTGTGTGTGTGTGTGTGTGTGTGTGTGTGTATAGAGTCTGTTACAGTATCTAACTACAAATGATCCCTCCCCTTTCTCACTGGAATCAAAGGTTGACACCTTACACAAGTCTGGTTGAAGGCCATCCAAAAATTCATCTCTTTTCCCAATGAATTCATTGCCAGGGCGTTAGTTCTCAAATTACACAATGTTGAGGCAAATGGAAAGAAAAATCACTTTGAAATGGGGGTCTTTGGTTGTGAGATTATAACTCATTAGACTTTTTTTTAACAGTGTCAAAGTTGCCACATTGATTTTTACAATCAATAACATTTAGCATGCAACACAAAAGAACAAGAGGTTGTGTCTGAAACGTCTCCCTAGAGGTCCAACATATGAACTGGAACATAGCATAAACCACAAAGATCCTTCTAGAAGACTCCACAGCCAGTTCCCCAGGGCAACGGTTGGACGGTTGGAGAAAACATGTTCTCTAGACTCATGGCTGAAGAAGCCACCCAAGAACAGCAATAGGAAGCTGGGAGATGAACTCTGATGCCAAGGGCTCAGGACCTGATTCACCCCATGTTGGTAACACCATCACATGCTCCCCATGGACCTGTAACCAGGTAAGATGAGAACATCCCCAGTAAAACTTGATTCTGAGCTGCCTGGAATTGCTCTTGTGACTTGCTCCTGAAAAGCCAAAGAGGATAGTTGTGTGAGCCTCGTGACTCAGCACAAAAAGTTTCATGTATCCAGGTGGTGGTGGCACATGCCTTTACTCCCAGCACTTGGGAGGCAGAGACAGGCAGACCTCTGTGAGTTCAAGGCCAGCCTGGTCTAGAGAGGGAGTGCCAAGTCAGGTTCCAAATCTATAGAGAAAGCCTGCCTCAAAACAAACAAACAAACAAACAAACAAACAAAAACAAACAAAAGTGTCATGTAACTCATGGGAAAGGATCATCCAGACCTGCCCAACACAGGCTCTGGTCAAGATGAATACCTTCTCAAATCAAGACAGCATGATGCATAAAGTTAAAAGTGGTGGGCAGGTGTGCTGTGTGAAGATTCTCAACTGTAACTATCTTGGGATTCTGAGCATTATTTATAAAACTCAGCTGTGGCTGCCCTTCTGTGCACCAGATATCTCTGTGTGCCAAGCTAGAGGGGGGTGGAAAGATAAGCCTACAGATCTTCTTCCAAATCATGTGCTCTGTGACTCAGGGCATTATTAGTGTACCCATGGTTTTGATTAAGTGATAAGAGGCTTCCGTTCTTATTCAAGCTTTCAGTGTTTCCAATCTTCAGATAGTTGAAGCATTTTATTATTGTTGTTATTTTTGCTCCATGGACTGAGGGCTATCAAATGCAACATACTGGTTATGTTACTTCAGATTCATTCCTTTATTAAAAAGTACACCCACACTCAGATGACCAGAAAAGTTGAGAACCTTGTAGTTTTCAGGATGGAAATCTGCTGTGGTTTTGTCAAGCACATGACCTTATCTTCACTGAGCCTGTTGGCCTTGAAAAATGCACCATGACCAACGGCAAGTTTTCCATTATCTACTCCATCTCCGGGTTCTGAAACTGTCATCTCGGCTTGTTATTCAGTCCTTTGTTCTCAAAGGACCTTTTAGCCAGGTGACAGTCATGACAGCACATTGATATAGAGTAATTTGGAGAAAGTTCACTTGAGGGACTGTTTGCAAAGGAGACAATTCTGGAGATTGATGTGGGGCCATGCACCCTAGAACAGCAGAGTGATGTCAGTTCAGCCGCTTCAATATAGAGGTCTGGCCAGGGAGAGGCAATGGGGGCTCTGAGGAGAGTGACAATCCAAACTCCTGCCCAGCTCCTGCCAGATCAACCAGTAGCCAACTCCAATCATCACAGAACAGTCTATCAATGTGGACTCCAGAGCTGGGTAAAGAGTGGACCTGGAGAGGTTTGTCTTAGTCTCTTTTGTGTTACTACAACAGAATGCCTTAAATTGGGTAATGAATAAAAAAAAATCTGACTAGTTAGTCTAGTTGCACCTGAGAGGCCTGGGGACCCTAGGACTCAAGGACCATACTTGATCTAAACTGCAAGAGATACACTTCCAGCCCTTTGCTGAAAATACTTACAAAGCAGCCAGCACTTTGTGAGGGATCTTGTGCCAGGATCTCAGCTGATTCTAATACTAGAAAACCCAAAATGCAATTATGTCCTATGTGTCAGAGTTGAACTTAAATAGAAGTCAAAGAAAGCCGGGTAGTGGTGGCACACATCTTTAATCCCAGCACTCGGGAGGCAGAGCCAGGCAGATCTCTATGAATTCAAAGCTAGCCTGTCTACAGAATAAGCTTCAGGACAGGTTCCAAAATTACACAGAGAAACCCTGTATCAAAAAAAGAAGAGGAAGAGGAAGAAGATGAGGAGGAGGAGGAAGAAGAGGAAGAGGAAGAGGAAGAGGAAGAAGAAGAAGAAGAAGAAGAAGAAGAAGAAGAAGAAGAAGAAGAAGAAGAAGAAGAAGAAGAAGAAGCCAAAGGTAAATGGAATGTTAGTCTAAATTAGTCTAAATCCATACTGCATTCTGGCAAATGAATCCTTCAACCAGCCCTGAATGTCAAACCTTATACCCTGCATACATATTTTAGATGTACATACTTATGGGTTAACCTCATTTACAAACTAGGCGACACTAGGGTAAAAAATACTGAATGATATCTGTGTAAATGTATCCCTGTTGGGTAGCAAGATCCTTTGAATTGAAACTTTCCATCCTGGAGGTAGACTCCTAGGACTCGGGAGGAGTCTAAGCAAGTTAACGTTGACTCAGGAAGTAGGACTGGAGAGAGCTCAGTCTCCAAGTGTACACCCTGCTCTTACATAGGACGCAAGTTCAGTTCCCAGCACAACAGGCCCATTGGGAAATTCACAACTACCTGTAACACCAGCTACAGGAGATCCTCTGGACTCTGCAAGCACTGTCACTCATGCACACTTGTTTGCACACACACTACTAAAATTAAAAATTTTAATGTCTTTAAAAGTAAAAGACTCAGGAAGTAAAGAATTCAGAGGTCTCAGAAAAACTCAGTCTCTCAAGGCCCTGTTCTCTTCAAGGTGGCACAGGCAGAGAACTGCTAAGGGACAGCCTCCTCAGCCTGCCAAACCTCCAGCAGCTTGTGCTTCCAGCTTTCATAAACCCATTATCTGTCAGTCAACCAGATGCCTCAGAGCCACCCATGCTCCTCTAAGTTACACCAGCAAACTCAGTGGTTCACCAAGCTGTGCTTTGGCCTGACTGTCACCTCAGTTGTCATTTCCTAGTCTCAGCTGAGAAGACATTTCTTATTGTCTCCCCAGGAATAGGGTAACACAGTAGTCCTCCACCCCCAGCCAAGATGATGACTCAGAAGTAGTGCATTCTAGGGAAAATCGCAATTTAGTAGCACACTCAGAGACTCAAAATAATGCAGAGGATGGTCTCTTGGAAACCAAACCCACAACGGTGGATGGCAGTGGACTACCATCAACTTCACCAACTGGTAGCCTTCTGTGCTGCTGATTTGCATTCTGTATCTTTACTAGATTAAAATGATCTAAACTCTAGCCTTTGGTGTGTGACTTTTGATGAGGAAGGATATAGTTTTTTTCAGTCTCCATTAAGGAGAAAAATCAGAGTAGTTTATATTCACCAGGCACAGAGAATAGTCTTCTCACTGTCTTTACCCTCTTATTTTCTCCCAGCAGAATTCAGAAGGGCCTCTATGTACAGACAGTTTGACAGCATCAGAGGACTTTACTATGTTGATGGCCTGGAGCCAAAGAGTGGTGGTGAGTGCTATGCCTCTTTGGAGTTTGCAACTGGCATGTAGCACACTTGGGAATACTAAACTGGACCATTTGTTGGGTGTCTCGGATACTATCAGGTTTCAGAATATCTCCCAAAATAAGAGCAGATCCCGCATCAGGTTCAGGCAGCTTAGCATCCTCAGTTCTTGACCAATTCACTCAAGAGCTGCCATGACAAACCAAAGTGGGCTCTCGGAAAGAAAGAAACCAATGAGTGAATAATTGTAATAAGGTCATGCCTACCATAGAAAAGAAACTCTTACAATGCTAGCAGCCTCTAGTCGACTCAGTCTGACCTCAGGGCATGACTGACTGCATGAACAGAGCTGCCCATTCTGAGTTGAATATTAGATCCACTGAATCACATGGAGGCACTCACAGTAATCACCAGGAGAGACTGACTCCTGTTGCCACAACTTTTGGTTCCACTTGATTGCCACCAAGGCCAGGTGTACAGCCAGGGATAGACTAAATCTAAAGCTACTGTATCCAGCTGTTGTGCCAATCGCCTCTTGAGAAACACATGGACAATAGAGAAGTGACCATATGACCCTGGTCACCATAAAGAGGTAAAGCTGTTGCTGCTTAACAATGCAGTCATAGCCCAGCATAGAACAGGACTCTTTGGTGATTGTGTGCCTAGTAAGAACTGTAACACGAAATTGCAGAAAGCCTTTTCTGAAAAAGGCACAGTGAACTCAGAGATAAAGGCCTTGGTACCCCAGTGGGCAGCAGTCTAAACCAACAGAACAGCCTATCAAGGAGGAAATAGTGCTAGTAGAGGTATAATGACTGCTAATAATGACTTCAGGATCAACTACAACAGTACGGATTGCAGCTTGCACCTATAAAGGTATTCTGAGACAGAATTGACATTTTAAAACCTGTTTTTGTTGATTATTTGGGAACTCATTTCCTACTCTTCCTATTGGTCCTCCTCCCTTGTTGCCCACCACCCCCACCATGATAAAATTAAAAAGAACTTTGCCAACCCCTCTGAGCAGCAACCTGTTCCTCCATCAGCTACAGCCTTCTTTCACTCTTGTCCAAGCTATCGAGTCTCCAGTTCCTCCACACATTTACCACTCTGCTCCTTCATCTTTCCCACCTCTCTGTCACATGTGGCACTGAAAGCTACAATGTGTGACACATATAATTTTGCCCAAATATCTTTTCTTGCAAGTGCTGATTGCAATGAGTCATTGGTCTGGTTCAGGGCCTCTGGCTTCTACTACACCCCCAATACTGGACCCTTACCAAAACTTCTCAGATACCCAGCTGTTGCCCAGAGTCATGGAGACAGTGCAGAACCAGAACTGAGCCCTTTACATGTTCCAGCAGCTCATAGATAGTAGATGTTAGGGTCAACTCAAGGACCTGGATCTGAGCCAGGGAAGTACCTGAGTTGGTCAGCCCACCAGCTTTCCCCACCCATGCCACCAGGGCCAGTTCTCCTCTGCCCATGCCACCTCCAGCATCCAGAGAAGGGCAAGGCCAGTTCAACACAGCCCTCAGACATGGCTTCAGGAAGCAGCCTAGGGACATCTGCATGTTGTAACATAGGCCACAGATATCATCCCATACATGTACAAAAGCATGTATACTTACATATGCCATAATCACACATATACCCAGAGACACAAAATAAGCCTTGCTTGAATTTCCATCTGCTGCTGTGTGGGATTCAGACTCACAGCTACAGCACCCACTCTTACCTGAATACCCAGTCAGTTACCATCACTGCAGATTTGGGACTTTGCTCCTATGGTGTTGTAAGACAGAACCTTAAAATAAATCTCTCTCATATGTCTATGTATCACATTTACATATTGACACATATGCATACATAAAAGTAATGTATATAGTATATAATCTATCTCATTGACTGCTTCTCTGAAGAAATCTCCTTGTAGAAGATGATTTTCACATTTTTATTAACACATTAATATACATAATAGTGGACTTCATCATGATATTTACACACATGTATGTAATGTATTTTGATCACATTCACCCTCATCACCCTTTTTCCCCATTTCTATTTCTGCTTATATCTTTTGTGTTTGTACGGAAAAAGGGGCTATCCTGGCATACAGGAGTTTTTATTGTTTTTTTTTCATTTTTGAGCTTATAATTGCATCATTTCCCTCTTTCCTCTCTTCCCTTCAAGTCAGTCCTCTCATATACTCCTCCTTGACATATATATTCCTAAATACATAAATATGCCCTACTTTGTATAATGTTAGTTGTATGCATGTTTTCAGAGCTGATCTCTTAGTATTGGATAACAAACTGTTGTGCTCTTGCCTGGGGAAGACTGAAGACTGTTTCCTGCTCTCAGTTCTGCTAATTTCCTTAGTCTTCTCATCTAGTTCTCTACTTTCACCTTATATATGTATGCGTGCAGATGTGCATGTAAGTGTAGGTACATGTGTGAATGTGTACATGTGTTTGTGTGTGCATGTGTGTGAGTGTGTGCATGTGTGTAGCCCAACGAATTTCATTAGGGTTGCTTCCAGAAACATGAGTATCTTACCACTGAAGAAAAAGCAATTTCTCTTCTTCTTCCAGCAATCATTAAGTACCTGATCCTCAGAAAGAGAGGGGACCTTGTGAGTCCCTCCCTCACCCATGATAGGCTGTTGAAGAGCTCAATACTGTTCAGGTATTATGCAGTTAGTTACAGCTGCTGTAAGCTCAAGAGTGTAACTACAACATCATGCCTGGAAGACAGTGCTCCACAACACTCTACTCCTTCCTTCAGTTCTTATGCCCTTTCCACTCGCTATTCTCCTGCGTCTCCTGAGGGGGATGAAATGAACGTCCCATTTATGGTGGAGCATCCAGCAGATTCTTTCAGCACTTTGGGCAGTTATGGCGCTGCCCACTGCAAAAAAAATGTTTCTGGATGGAGCTCAAGCAACACTAATTTGTTAGAGTAATCATAATTATTTAGAAGGCAACTGAATGACTATATCATATGTATTTAGCAAAACATCAGCTTTAGCTCCCCCCTAGAGTCTATGACCCTCCTCAGTCATGGGCTTCTTACCAGACTTACGGCACTAAATGTAAATTCTGTTCTGTGGATCAGGCCTCAAATCCACTCAGACAGGTGCTGATCCCCCCTTGACAGACCTACCACTACTGCACCAGTGAGCACATCAATGAGTAGTAGATCAGTAGTGTAGTACACAAGGTCCACAGGTAAGACTGTTGGTCACTTTTCTCCCCCTGGCTCCTGGCATAATAACTTCCAGCACTATGAGGCTTAGCAAGAAGAGAAGTTTCTAGGCCAGCTGCAGCTTGATCACTGTCTTCTGTACCCAGTGTGTGGTGTCAACAACAGTCTTACTATCCAGTTCTAGTGGCAACCAACAGTGGTGGTAATTGCCTGTATTATTTTAGAGGCCTTAGAAATCCTCCTTGACCAAAATCTCATTAAGGTAGCCTGCCCCTGGCATTGCAGTTTTCACAATAGGTTCTGGAAACAGCTTGATCCATATATGTGTGTAATCTCTGATTTAATTTTTCTTATTGTGGGTGGGTGCCCTCAGGGTCCAAAGAGGGTGTCAGATCCCCTAGAGCTGGAGTTACAAGCTGCTGTTAGCTTCCTGACACTGGTGCTGAATTCTTCAAGACTAGCAAGTGTGTTGACCACTGTGCCATCTCTCCAGCTGCTAATTTTACCTTTTAATTAATTTGTCAATTATCAGGTTTGGTTATGGCTTCTTCAAACATCCTTAGTTTTGGTTGACTATATTAGTCAGAGTTTTCTAGAGGAACAAAACTTATAGAATGAATGTGTGTGTGTGTGTGTGTGTGTGTGTGTGTGTGTGTGTGTGTAGGTATACATATATGATTTATTATGCTGGCTTACAGACTGTGGCTCAACTAGTTCAACAATGGCTATTTACCATTCGTAGGTCCAAGAATCCAGTAGTTGCTTAGTCCATGAAGTTGTCTCAGCTGGTCTTCAGTATGCTCTGGATTCCAAACAGGCTCTGAAGCCATTGAAGGAAAGAACTTGCCAGTGAGAGCAAAGGCAAGTAGGAAAAAAAGCAAAACCTTCCTTTTTACATATCCTTTTTGTAGGCTATCACCAGAAGTGTGGCCCAGATTAAAATTGGGTCTTCCTATTTCAAAAGACCTAGATTAAAGTTGGATCTTCCAATTTCAAATAGTTTAAGAAAAATCCCTCACTGGTGTATCCAATCATTTAGATTTTAGTTAATTCAGGATGTAGTCAAGTTGGCAATCAGAGATAGCCATCATACCAAAGCTTCCCTAAATTCTTCCTCTCCTCTTCTTTCTGCACTTGCCCCACTTAAACAATCCCTTTCTACTTTCATATCATATGTGCTCTACTGCCCTCCCCCTACTGGTATCTAAAGTCCCTTCCCCCTTTGTAGACCCTTTTCTAGTTTCCTGTTTTATATACACACTTGCCCCCATATTAATGCACATATATAAAAACCCAAATCTGTGATCTACATATGAGAGAACACATTGGCCATTAGCTTTCTGTGCCTGCGTTACCTCATTTAACATAATGTTTTACAATTCCATCTGTTTTTCTGCAAAGTTCATAATTGATTTTTATTAGAGTTGTATAAAATTCTCTTGTGCATATGTACTACATTTTCATTATCCATTCAAAAGCTTTTTATTAAAAAGTGAAAAGACAATGGAAATGGACTCAGTGCGGTGCATTAGTGGGGCAGACCTTGCACAGGAGGAAGGCTACAGCCAGGTGCCAGTAGTGTCCTGCCAGCATTGCCAACAAGTGTACTGCCAGCATTGCCAACATTGCTCATCAAAGCCAGCCTCTGGAGAAGACTTTCTTATCCCAGTCTGTTCTCTGTTTCTCTCTCTCTCTCTCTCTCTCTCTCTCTCTCTCTCTCTCTCTCTCTCTGATTCTGTGTCTCTGTTTCTCTCTGCTTCTTACTTTCCCTTCCCTCCCTCCTTTCCTTTCTCTCTTCCACTTTTGTTTCCTTACTGGAACATGCTCAGCCAGCACACACAGCAGACCACAAATGTTGGAAATTAAATGATGTCCCTAAGTAGCTTTACCCATAATGGTTGAAAACTGGTGGATGAAGAATGGTTTCATCACCTTCTTCCCCAATCCCCAGTGAGATAACCCTTCAGTTACGCACAGAGGAAATAAGCTCATCAACAAGCACTTTTCTTTCCTCTGTTTCCTCTCCTCCCTCCTCCAGGAAAACTTCTAGGAATCACATCACTGATCAACACTAGCATTCAAATCTTTGTTTCGGGGACTGTTTCTGGGGATAACCAATTTAAGGCACTCCTTGGAGTCATGTTATTTAAAATTATTGTGGCCACATGGTGAGCTGTTGTAAAGTCCTCAACTATAGTGAAAGCAAATTGGGATGGAGTCCAGAAATGGACCCACATGTATATGAACACGTGGTTTACAACAAGGGAGGACATTCTGGGGAGAGGGACAGTCATCCAGTGAATTAAATCTGACCTCTATTGCTGGACACCAAAGCCAATTCCTGCTTATGAGCTGGCAAATAACAAGACAGAATTTCCTGATAATGTACTAAGAAAACATCTGTATTACTTTTCAAGAAGTAACCATTTAGGGAGATTTTCTCTATGTGCACAAATGGCACCGAACATAAAGTGAGTTCTCATCCTCACACTGTTGATATTTTGAACTAATAAATTTCTTTCTGTGAGACAATCCTCTGTGTGAATTGTGTGTGTGTGTGTGCATGCGCGCATGTGCGCTTCTGCCCACTAGATGTCAGCAGATGTCTCCTTTTATCACCCGTTGTGATTAAAAAATGTTTCCAAGACATCATCAAATGAGGACTATCATTAAAGGACATAAAAGAAAATGGGAGAAAACAGGATGCCCAATTAAATTGGAACTTCAGCTAAAGAAGAATAAGTGTATATATCTGCATGAACACATGTAAGCATACAGAAAGAAAAACAGTGAGGTATATTTTCTCACTGAACCCCATGGCACAGACCTGTTACCTCAGTTTCTCAGGAGGCTGGGACAGAAGGATTATAAGTTCAAGGCCCATCTCAGCAAATGAGGAAGATCCTGCCTTAAAATAATAGAAAAGTTTATGGGGCCGTCGAGATGGTTTGTTGAGTAAGGTACCTGCTGAGAAATCTGACTGCCTGAATTCAATTCCTGGAATCCATAAAGGAGAGGACAGATACCACAAGCTGTCCTTTGACTCACCACACATGCACTATAGCACATGCACA
Organism: Myodes glareolus; assembly: GCF_982192425.1. NCBI lineage: Eukaryota > Metazoa > Chordata > Mammalia > Rodentia > Cricetidae > Myodes > Myodes glareolus. Next base: position 20,764,489 of record NC_142037.1, on the reverse strand, counting down.
CATGCCTACATTCATACTAAATAAATAAAATGTAATTAAAAATTTGAGTTTACAAAAGAGGGCTGGGAATATAGCTCACATATATGGCCCTAGGTTCAATAAGATGGATTTTTTCATTGTACACCTGGTATCTCTACTTGCTTGAATGCCCTATATTTTATATGGCTATCTACTTAAGGGTGTTATGCAAAAATCTTTTTGTACATTGTGAAGATGTGTTGCTCTCATTGGCTTAATAAAGATCTAAATGGCCAATAGCTAGGCAGGAAGAGATTAGGCTGGACCTATGGACAGTGAGGAAGATCTTACTGGGATGAAGAATGGCAGGGTTGCCAGCCAGATGCAGAGGAAGCAGGATGGGTACAAGATATGGTAATAAGTCATGAGCTATGTGGCAGCAAGTAAAATAATAGAAATGGGTCAATTTAGGTTATAAGAGAAAGTTAGAAACAAGCCTAAGCTATTGGCTGAGCATCTATAATTAATAAGCCTCTGTGTGGTTACTGCAGAGCTGACTGGTGGACAGAAAATTATGCCTAGGGAAGGGTGCAAAATTATTCCATAACTGAAATGGAATAAAAGTTATTTGATAAATTGTACTACAAGTGATAGGGGAGTTAAGCCAATCACATTCTGTCCGTGGGGCGTGTTGCCCTAAGGCAAAAATTTACCTATAAACCTGCAGGTGCGCTTCCCCTAGCTCTCTCTCACCTGGCTCCTGTGTTAGGACGGATCATTGGGATTCTGGTGTAAGTCTTCCTTCTGTTTATTAAAGCTGTATATTTTGTATTAAGTTAGTCTGGCAGATCATTAATTACCGATTGTACCGCCCCATCATCTGGCGCCCGAACGTGCGGGTCCCCCCCCCCCATCCCCGCAGTCAGTGTGGGCCGCACACTAGTCCACACCGCACCTGGAGTCCATCCGCAGACTATTCAGCTCCAGCCCCGATTGAATTTCCTAGCTTAAGTGCGAACCGCATCTGCAAGGCTGCCGGGACTTCCTCAGCAGCCCCGCAATGAGTGAAACAGCTCAGATGGCTATCTACAGCGTTCCTTGCATTCTGTAAAGCCTGTTCTCTAGATCCCAGCTCCGTTTAATAGAAACGGGGTGGGGAAACTTCCTACCAGAGCCGCACACCACTGCTCCCTACGGGCCCGAACCTCAGACGGCTCAGGGAGGGGACTTCCCTGCTTCTACTGACTCCGCAGAGCTCCAGAAGCTTGACTCTGCCTGAGCGCAAGCCACCAGGGCTGCTCTACCACCCTCGGGTAGTGTCTTCCCTGCCACCCTGGCTGAGTCTGGCCTGTGCCGCAGCCCGCCTGTAAATAATCCCACACAGCACACGATCTGTGAGCTTAACCTCTGGATTTGAGTATATATTTGCAGAATTGGTTTCGGTTTTGACTCGCCTGCAACGTGGAATCAGGTGCACCCCGCCACCTACTGGCAGGCAATGGTCATTACAGGTAAGATTTTTTTTTTTGGTTGAAAATAAATAAATAAATACATACATACAAGTAAGACTTCTTTTGATTGAAAATGTCAGAAAATATTACTATTCAAGGTTTCTATAGCCTTTTTAATTACACTATGAACAAGATTTTGCAAGATGTTTCTGATGTTCCTCTTACTTGGTTATTTCTGGGACTTATCACCTTTCTGGTGCTTGGCAGTTTTCTAAGTATGATGTGGTCCTTACAGATTGAATCCAGAATGCTGAGGGCAGAGATTCAAACCTTAAGGACAGTTCAGACTGACACCAACTTCCTTAAAAAAGAGTTTAGAGTTCTCAAGGAGGAGACTAGATCTTTGTCTGATATGACTCGATCGACTGACCAAAATATCCAGAAAGTGCAGTCTAATATTACTTCTTTAAAAGGGAGCTTCACTGCTCTGGAGGAGGGAACAACTAAAATGACTTGTAACCTCCAGTCCATGACTGTAAGTGCTGAAACATAAGCTGAGAGTATTAAAACCATTGAATGTGAGAATCGGACTTTATCAAATGGGTATGATAGATTAATTGACAGGATTTCCATGCAAGAAGGCACAGTATATGCCATGAGGATTATATCCAAGGAGGAGATACAATCTCTAATGGACAAACTCCATGACTTAGAATCCTCAATGAAGGCGATTATGTCTAAGGAGGAGATGGTGCCTCTAACGGACAAACTTTATACCTTAGAATCCTTAATGAAGGCTTTAGAGCATAATACTGGACAGGAGATTCAGGACTTACAGAAGGCGATGGTGAGCAGATTTAATAAGATTGAAGAAATCATAGACTCTGATGAACAGGAGCAAAAGGTAGAAAGGCAACATTTAACTCAGAAAACTCTCAGTCTACACAGAGTTCTACCTGCCTTTCCAGTAATAACATCAGAAAAAATAACCAGCTTCAAAAACCCTAAGGTCATTAAAGAACATACATGGGAGCCTGTACATATGAGTGATCTGAAAGAATTTAAACAAGCAATTGTGAATTACGGACTACATTCGTTCTTTGTTAAAGAGATGCTAAAAACTTGGGCTCTCAGCAACAGGGAAATCACTCAAGATTGGAATCAACTCACTTCAGCAGTCTTAGAGAATGGACCCTTGTGGCATTTCAAATGCCTATTCAAACAAGAGGCCAGACTTTTACAACAGCAAGAATCAGCAAAAGGAATTGAGGTTTCTCTAGATCAAATTCTAGGGGAAGGACTTTACTCTGATCCTCAGGAACAAGCTCTTTATGATGAAAACATTTTATCCATATGTGTCATTCAGCTCTAAGGGCCTGGGACAGAGTTCAAGACTCAGGTCAGAGAGTAGAATCATATATCAGGGTAAAACAGGGTCAGAAAGAACCCTTTAGTGACTTTTTACAAAGACTGACTAAGGCTGTACAAATAGGGATACCTGATCCAGAAGCAAGAAATATAGTAATTGAGCCTTTGGCTTATGAGAATGCCAACGTAGAATGCAAAAGGATCCTGGGGCCTTTAAAGATCAGATCAGCGCCTTTGGATGAATGGGTATTACATACAATGCATATTGATACATTTGACTATGGCAATGAAACATGGGTACAAGAAGCAATTTCCAAAGGTAAAAGGAGACATTAGATTATGAAATGCTTTCATTGTGGCAAAATGGGACACACACAATGGAATTCCAGAAATAATGCCTCTTCTAGGAATAACAGGAATAGGAGGACTCAGCCTTCAGGTTTATGTAGGAGATATGGAAAAGGCAGGCATTGGACAAATGAGTGTAGATCAACAAGAGATAAACAAGGCAACTCGTTACCATCGGGAAACACAGTGAGGGGCATCTCGCAGACCCCCATGGTGAATGTGGTCCAGTCATTTCTGGTCACTGCAGAGAACATGCCTCTTCAGGGAAATTAGAATGTCCCATGACTGCTGTTAAAAGCAATAACGGCCTGAAGAATGAGTTAAATGTGGTGAATGAATCAAGAAATTTAAGAGGACAAAGGAAATGTATATTCTGGCAGACTTCTATAAATGAACAAAGACCAAAGCTAAGAGTGTGTGTAAATGGCAAATTTATTACTGGCTTGCTGGACACAGGTGCAGATGTAAGTATCATTACTCCAGAATCTTGGCATCCACATTGGCCTCTTCAGGAGGTAGATATTCAGTTCCTGAGGATTGGAACCCTATCTTGAGTAAGACAAAGCACGAGATGGGTTAAATGTATAGGACTAGAAAGACAAAGAGGAAAACTAAGGCCATATGTAGCCAATATAGCAGTGAATTTATGGGGCCGTGACCTATTGCAGCAATGGAATACCCAAATTAACATTCCTGCTGCTTCTAGAGCCGATATTTCTGATGAAAATATTACAAGAAATTACAGATGGCAGAAACTGGCCATTAGAGCTGTACAAGAACACAAAACAATTGATGGACCTTCAGAGGTACCAACAGCCTTGCTTCTAAAATGGTTGACTGAGAAACCAATATGGACTAAACAATGGCCATACTGATGGATAGAAACCATCTATCCATTTGTATTTGAATACTGATGGATAGAAACCATCTACAACCCAAAGAGGATCAGCAATGAAGCCAAATAGTTTAGGTAAGTATTATTAATTTTTTAATATGTACTAATGTGCATTTATTTATAAATATGTAGAGCTGATTTTGGAGTTGGACTATGGCTGAGTCCCTCTTCATTTCCAAGCCTGTTGATAAGAGATATCCAAGATTTTCTGTCTTATGTCAAGAGCCAAGATATGGGACAGAATAATTACAAGTGATAAATTTTCTTTGCCTTTCCCCAAATCTGTTTCTGTCTTTATTAATATATATGTCTGTATATGTCTTCATAGATAATGTTTAACTTTCCCATAACAAACAATAAATTTTCCTGCAGTAATCTTTAAAGATTCTAGGATGAAGATGGGGCCCCACAACATTAACTCCACCTGGTTACTATGACATCATAATGTTGATAGCGCTACTTTTAGACCTGTTTTTTGGTACCAGCTACACAAGACAGTTCCGAATGGTGCACAAACTCTGGCCAGACTTCCTCAAACCACTCAGAGACTATTTGCAACTTTCTCACACCAAATGTTAATATTGGAATTTTACCATCAATTATTTTCACAGGACCCCCTAAGAAAAACATCGCCCCCATGACAGCTGGAAGCAATTTTAGAGGACGCATGCCCTCTCCCAGTAGAATTTGCTCTCAGGTTTAGGGACATCATTTAGGGGTTGGTTATAGTTGATATAGGGATGAGGGGATGAAGGAGGTATTTTAAAAGCTCAGGGGTGTTTATCATTAAAAAAAGCGATTGATTGGCAATGGGACAATAATATATTGGTATTTGTGAGTTATTGTTTTTAAAAAATTGTATTGGCATTGATCCTTTTACATTGATATATTGAATATTGTATGTGAGTATGCTTCTACCTCTAGTTATTGTATGTGAGTATGCTTCTACCTCTATTTGTATTGATATATATATATTTACATTTCTACCTCTGATTAAGATATTGTATACATTGTTTACATTTGGAGGTCATTGTCCTCATTCAATGCACAGTTGTTTATTCTCTTAGTCTTCAAGTTAGATAGATATAAATCAATAGTCATATATGTTTATCATACTTATATTTAGGCTAATCAGGTTATTTAGGTGCATAGAGATCATATTTAGTATAGATAGTATAATCTTCAACCTCTTCGAAGAGCTGTAGAAAATGACCTTTAATCTAATTCAGAGTTCTGTAGTAGTGAGACACAATCACTCCTGGCATCACCGCTCTACTCCTGAGAGAACGTTGAGCACCAAAGGCACTCCACTTGGAGCATGTCTTCTTCCTGGCAGAACTGGCCTTTGGGCAAATAAAGAGCCCATACCTCAAACACTGACAGAATTACCGAATATCCGTAAATGGATAAAAACAGGATTGTCTTATCTTGCCAAGACAGGGTGAGAGAGTCCTAAAAGGTTTCTTGCCTTTGAAAAATGACATGTCAGTTACATCAGGCCTTAGCCAAAGTTGGTTGACTCAACATTGCATACAAGACTTTGGGTGATTGCCCAGGTAATCAGTTGTCTTTTCCATTTGTTGCACACTTCGGAAGTTTCTCGCTTGTACTTCCGGGCTGCTTGAGTAAAATTATTTTCCTTCTCGGATCTTTGATGGAGTTGAAGATGAGATAGTTGTAGTTACTCTCTACATTATTTAGACTCCTTGAAATAGAATGTTTAGTAAAACTTTTGTTATATGTTTCCTACTTAATATTGTTTGTTGTTTGCAATTTTATATTTATTATTTGTTTCTACTGTATATAGTTGCATTTGGTTTTGTTCTGTCTTATTTTAGAAAAAAGGGGGAGATGATAGGGGAGTTCAACCAATCACATTCTGTCTGTGGGGCGTGTTCCTCTAAGGCAAAAATTTACCTATAAACCTGGCAGGTGCGCTTCCCCTAGCTCTCTCTCACCTGGCTCCTGCATCCCGACAGATGGTTGGGATTCTGGTGTAAGTCTTCCTTCTGTTTATTAAAGCTGCATGTTTTGTATTAAGCTAGTCTGACGGATAATTAATTACCGATCACACCGTGCCCCATCATTCAAGAAAGATTTATATTCATGAAAAGATACCATTAAGTGGAAAGCAATCCTGCAGAATGGGAACTGTCTAAGTCATGTGAAGAGGTAAGAGCTTTAATCCCAGAACACAGGAGGTAGTGGCAAGTGATCAAGGGCAACCAAGGCTGTACAGTGAGATCTTGTCTCAAAAGTGGGGGAGGGTTTGTATCACATGTATGTTGACACAGAACACAGTTCTCACCCACAAACTCATATTTGGAGTCAAATATGTGTGGTCATAGCCCAGGGTCCCTGAATTCAGGTTGTCATGAATGAAATGTTCCACCATGGAAGGGACTGCATAAGCATTTATAGTCATAGAACAAGAGGCAATTATGACTCACAGTATTTATCAACACATTGGTGGAGATAGCTAATGAGTGGGTTACAGCAAAGTGGAGAAAATTATGTCACTGATTTCATGTGCTTCTAGTGCCATCCTGAGTGTAGGATTGGAAGAAACTAGTGGTCTACTACAAAAACATCCCAAAGGTTTTCTGGCAGTCAAAAGATGTCAGGGCAGACACAGACGATGGGCAGTAAGCGAGACATGATAATCCAAAATAGTTTGCTCTGGATCTGTAATATTCTAACGCTTTTTGAATGTCTGATCAGTCATACTGTTTTGAGTCTTTAACACAGGTGTGGTTTATTTCCCTTGGAACTTAGTCTACAAATATGAACACATAGCTCATGTATATAGTTTGTAAATTATGCATATCAAACAACAAAAAAATTGGGTAGCTAGGTCTGGTGGCATACACCATTAATCACAGCACTCAGGAAGCTAATAAAGGGATCTCTGTGAGTCCAGAAATGATTAGACAACTCAATGAAAGCACAAGCAAGAAACTTGAACAAGAACTTAACAAAATAACATAATCAAATTGCTGATAAACATGTCAATTATCAAACTGCATTAGCAATCAGGAAAACACAAATTAAGCCTTAAAGTAAAAGCATTATATACTCAGAATGACTAAAATTAGGAAGTCAAAAAGAGAAACAAGAACTCTCATCTGCTGCTACTTAGTGAGAATACCAATGAACTCGGCCACCTTGATGATATCAGCTGAGAAACTGCTGATGCTTGTGCTCCATACATCAATTCCATACCTAGGAACACACCCAAATCTCTACACTATAAAGCATGAATAAGAGCAATAGTGTGGTTTGTGGAACAACTCAAAAGTCCATCAGCAGCACAATGAGTAAATAAAATTGTGGTGAAGTCAAACAACAGGGTACCAACCAGGAATAAACATTAACCAATCACAAAAACAGGTGAATCTCACAATCAGAATGTCAAGGATAGAAAAGGGTAGATTTTATTTAAAATTTTTTATTCTTCTCTTGTACAATACATCCCAACCATGGTTTCTACGCCCCTCTGGTATTTTTTTGTCGGCTTAGTGTCTGCATATGAATCTACTGATATTTTAATTATCATCTGAGGCCTCCATAGCTCCTCAGTCAGTGTCATACTGAATGTTCAGGCTGCAGTCTGTGTGGGGTTTCAGGTCTCAAGACCCCACCTCTGCTGTTGCCACAATATATAGGTTTAAATTAAGTCTCTATCATTCTGTCTATCAATAAGACTTGAGTCAAAGACTGGAGTAAATCATGCCAGATCAGAGAGGCTGAGAAGCAACCGGCTGACCTTGCTTTTTGGTTGGTGATACTTCAAGAGATGCATCCCTTATCCTCATCCCAGAACCAAGAGGAAGTTAACTCCAGTCCCTGCCTTTTCCTTCCAGTATGTCTATATCCATATTTCTGACTTCTCTATGGCCAGTCCTGGTCAGATATTTGCTGTTTCTGTCCACTGATTTCAAGGTTTAACCTTAATGGCATCTCTCAAGAATGTCAGAGTACTAGCAAAACATCCCACAACACCTCAATTCCTCCAAGTTCCCCCTTTCCTGTCTTCCAGATTTACTATTTTGAAGTAGAACATGTCAGATGGGGGAAACATGGAATCAAATAATCCCACACTAGCTCCGAATACGATATACTAAGGTTTCTCTTTATTTAAAGGAAATTCATGGATCATAGAGAGGACATATGAATGGGGTCTGACATTCAGGTGTGGCACACAGGAAGAAGAGGGGTGAGTGGTCGGGACTGTGGCTTTTTGAAACCCAAAGACATGCCTCAACCTGGTCCAGGCTCTCTAAGGACAATGGCAGGAAGAGGCTCCCCATCACTGTTCCTCCATTTCTTTTCAGAAAAGAACAGTCTTCCCAGCAGTATGAACCAAACACTAAATAGCAAGATGCATTAAAACTAGGCACAAACATTCATATCAAACTTTGTGAAGTAACCCAGTAGAGGAAAAGGGTCTCAAGAGCAGGCAAAGGAGTCAGAGATACCGCACTCCTGCTGTTAGGATTCCACCAAAAAACTCAAGCTAAACAACAACAGCACAATAACATACAATATCCTCATCCTCTATATTTTCCATCTTTATTTGGCTTTATTTTGAACTCTATTTTGTTTCTTTTTATTTTTAATTTTTTAGCCTAGGTTTCTCGGTGTATCTTTGGCTGTCCTGGCTCTCACTCTGCAGACCAGGTTGTCCTTGAACTCACAGAGACGTGCCTGCATTTTCCTCCCAAGTCTTGGGATTAAAGGTGTGTGCCACCACATCCGACTACTCTCTTTCTTTCTTTTTTATTTTAATGATTTTATCTCTTTACTATTTTCTCCCAAGCTTACACATATTTTTAAACACACTGTAAACTATGTAGAGGTTTTCTTCACCTCAGTCTATCTTTACTGTATATCTCTGTTTTTGTCTGACTACATGAGTCTAATTTGCTAAGCAATATGATTAGGATTAAAGCTGTTGCTTTGAAGACTTGATTCACCCCATTCCTTAGCTTTCTGAGAGTCTAGCCTCATGGCAAAGATACTGGCAGGAACCATGCTTATTGCCACAAGTCTGTGGCATTTCAAGGTTCCTGCCACTACTAAGAAGCATGCTGTAGGCTATTCATAAACAACATTTAAATGTTTGCTGGCAGGTCCTCTTAAAAGAGCTGTGAAGTTTTTGCAGCTAAAGCTGAATCAGGAAGCCTCTCTTAAATGAGATGTGCTTGCCTCTAGCAAACAGAGCCCACCTGCGAAAATGATGCTACCAAGAAACAGTGTAAAAAGCAGCCAAGTTAGAGACATAGAATTCTATTCCATAATGAATAATGATCACTGAAATAGAAGCCCTGAGAGTCAAAGTTTGAGCATAGTACAATGAAACCTAATGGTGTAACAATCTGAGTAAATATGAAGTTTAAGAATTTTGCCACATCAAACCTAGAGCTATAATTCAGTGGTAGAGCACTTCTAAAAATGGATGGAGTCTTGTGTTTGATCAGCAGCACCACAAAAATAATGATAGCTACTTCACTAAATCTATTACTGAAAATACTCAGCTTTCACCTTCTTAACATTAAATTTTGTGAAACCACCTTCAAACTCAGGAACTCAGTCCATTAACAACATGTTTCTCCAAAAGCCTTAAACTGACCCTCAGCCAAATAAACAAAAGCTCGGTCTTCCCTGATTTACAAACAGGCACTTCAAGAAATGAATTGCCCTTATGAATTTACAATCACCGAAGATGTGTTCTAGATCCAAGCCCTGGGCTGAACACAAACACTGCTACACTGAGTACTTAGCTCACTTTGGAGCCACACGGGGTCATGGTGAGGAGTCTGTTGCTCTTGGTCAGCTCACAGAGGCAGGTACCGCTGCATCACTTCTGATCACAGATAACTCCTTCAGGATCAGGACCTGGGGGTTGGCAGAGGAAGGAAGAAGACGCAGTCCTTGAGGAATCATAGTCTGGCTGTTCAGATTATTACCTTTCAATCTGAAATTTATAGAAAATTCAAGAACAGTTCATGAGGATGTCAAATATCCAACCAATGAAGTTTTCTGAGCTGAGACAATCAAGTCGAGCTGCACAAAGCATTTGTTCTGTAAGGATCTGGAAGTGTGGAAATAGTAAATTATAACACAATCCTACCAAAAAATTCAAATTGTTCATGAAGCAGAGTGTCTATGGTTCTGTGTATTGCTGCCTATGTGACAGCAGGTGGACACCCAGTCATGTTTGCATATGTACCTGTAATGCACATGCTCATGTGGAGAAGAACCACTCTTTCTGCATGTCCAGTCTGTCTCCACCTGTCCTCACCAAGTATGCTCTCAATGTGCATGAGCACAGAAAGTGACAAGATGACTCCAGGAATACTGCGACTTGTGAACACAGTGACAATGCACAATTTAGGCTTCCTGCCATCTAGATGTCATGGTAATATTGAGGCCTCAATTAGTTTTGTAGGTCAGTACAGGGAGAAGCTTCCACTCACCTCTCTGTCTAAAATTCAGGAAGTTTGAGAAGGAGCTGACTTCCAGGGGATTAGTATACTCCTGTAAGTCCAGCACTCAGGGTGTTGTGGCTGCATTGTAAATGAGAGATTATGCGTTTCTTAAAGCCTGTCTCAAAGAAAATCTTCAGAGAAAAACAGGATTAGTAGATGAGGCCTGGGTGGTAGGGTATATTTCCATTTTATTTGTTGAGACAGACTCATGTCTCCTATGCTGTCCTCACACTAGCTTTGCAGGTTCACCTTGAGTGTAAATCATCCAGCTTCCAGTGCATCAGAACTGCAACTTCAAGTAGGGCCCACAAGGACAATGAGGACAGCATGAATCATTGAGCTCAGGATAGGCACTCAGTCTGTCGACTGGGTGTGTCTACAGCTGTTGACTTTCTTTTTGCACTATGCGTTCTTTCATTCCCAAGAGGCAGAATCTCACTGTAACTCAGAGAGGCTGATAACTAAGCCTGCATTGGTGTCTTTGGTACAGAATGGAGAGCACTACACTCAGCCTGAGGGTTTTTTCTCTGGGGGACCCTCTATATCAGGTTCCTCTGCCAATGGATCATCATACTTTTGTCAATACCCTGGTGGGTGCATTCTCTAAGTGCTTAGGAATCCTGAAGCAACTTTCTAAAGATAAGCACATTGCTTCCATGACTGTACCCTAAGCCTGCAGATTCATTCTGAATGTGCTTTCAAACACCCGTACTTGAGGAAGTTGGAGGTTTCATTTACATGCATTTTGACATGATTTCTCAGTAATATTCAATTGTTCACATTGATGAATGGAGGAATGGAGGAATTCTGAGGAATGAATGAGACTTTCCTAGGCAATCTTGGAAAGAACAGCTCAGTTCTCAACATGGGAAATACCATGGGCCTTCCAGTCAACCTAACAGAATTCTGGCTTTGGAAGAATAGGCATTGATAGTTTTCCTCTGTGTTTCCAGGGAGACTGCTGGAAAGGGAACCTGAATTTCTGGTCGTTTGAGGAAAGGTAATTAGCAGGGTGGCAAGTGCAGGTCCTCATGACATCAGCAGTCTCTGGGCATTTTACTGTATCCTGGAGACCTCTTGGAATCCCAAGTGATGTCATCAGTGTTGTAGCAACACCAACTGCCCTTAGGATATTCCTTCAACTGCCCATAGTGGACATCATTAGAGATGTTGTCTAGACTCAGGTGTCTACTTGGGAGGGAGAATGGAGGTCATCCAGGGAACAGAGAGACAGAAAGGATCTGCTTTTAAGTCCCAGAGAAAAACACGAAGAAGTAAATTGTTCTGGCGAGCGCAGAGTGAGTCCTGGGCAGGGCATGGGGAACTTGTTGGTGGAGGTGGGCTTGAATTTGGCCTTCCAGTCATGGGTCATCAGGTTTTGTGCCTCTGAGAAGCAAATGGACTTCCCTCCTTATTGTAATTCCTGAAAGGCAAGGATTCCAGAACATTGATTTGTTCATCTCCTCAACCACAGGCTGACCTGGGCAAGGTTATTGTGCTGGGAGCACCACTTAGCTTTTATCTTTGCTGTGGTTTGGGGAAAATGTGGGGTCAGAAAGAGACCATCAGGAGGAAAGGAGGGGATAATGTGACCCCTTCTTAGGGCACACATCACTGTACTTCACCTTCAGTAGTTTTTTGGGGTTTTTTTTTTTGTTTGTTTTTTGTTATGTTCAGTGACTGCCTTACACTATTCTCACAGAGAGAAAAGCACTTCTGACCATGACATTGTGTCCTTAGACTGTACAGCAGAATTCCTTTGATGATCTTTTCCTGACTGTGGCTACCTTAGAGTTCTGAATTAGCAGCTAAGGATGGCAGGCAGTTGTCTAGTGTAGAAAAACAACTGTCAGACGTATGGTACCAGGCCAGAGATTGGCTGCTTTCTGCCAGCTTCAATGTTCTGGGCTGTCAGTGTGGTGACTTGGTGAGTCTGCTGACCATGTTGTGCCACTGTGTGACTTTCCAATCCACAGCCATGGTCCTGGAGTGGCCAGTCAGTGTATCTGGGCTCCTTACAACACCTGAGTACCTGTGCACTCTTATTGTTCTCCTGGCTTCTGAAACCACAGACAGGCTTCAGGGCTCTGGACCATGCTACATCCTGTGCTGCTGTGAATAAGCCTGAAGAGGTGTTTGGTGTCTTCTCCTGAAGCCTCTGCAGGGAGGCAAAGGAAACTTCAGACTGCTAGAGTAATGGGAGAGCTGAGATCCAGAGTGGAAATCTCTCAACATGGACCAAAAATATTTGCTTTTCAATGGGTTTCATACATGATCTTGCTGTTTAGGTCTCAGGGCTGTCTGTCCATCCTCTATTCCTTGTCATGTGCAACATTACTTGTGTTCTATCTCCCCACAGGGGATGATATAGAGCCAATGTCAGACGAAATTCTCTTCACCATGAAACTGAAGGAAAAGGGGGAGCTGACCAGGGAGCTGCAGCTGATAACCAGCCAAAGGAATAAGTTACAAGCACGCCTCTTCCCCATCACAGAAGGAACTGTGGACAATAGGTATGCATCATTTCAGACTTCACTGGGCTGTCAGCAGTGTCCCCTCACCTGCTTTCTCTTTGGGTCTTGGCTTCCACAGTGACATCTGATATGAGCTTTTGATAGCTCATGCCCTCTGGACCAATAGTTAGTTTGCATGGGACTGACCTAGGACCTCTGTTCACGTGTGACAGTTGTGTAGTTTGGTCAGTTTATAGGGTCCTAATAGTGAGATCAGAGCCTGTGCTTGGAGTTTTGTTGCCTTGTGTGAACAAGTTCCCATGCTGGATTACCTTGCCTAGCCTTGAAATAAGGCAAGAAGCTCTGCCCTGCCTCAGCTTGATTTGCCATGCTTTGCTCAAGCCCATGGAAGGCCTGCCCCTTTCTGAGTGGAGACAGAGGAGGCATGGGAGGAGAGGGGTTAGATTGGAAAGGGAGGCAATTAGGAGGGAAAACTGGAGTTGGTACATAAAATAAACGGAAAATGCTGTTTAAATAAAAGTCAAATAATTAAATCCTGATAAAAAGGTGTTGGTTTCTTGGAGGCTGCAACTCTGGAGTGCCTCTGTGCCTCACCTTGCATCCAAAATTCTTCTCAGAGGAGAGGCACACCTGAAGTTTTGGAGGACGTTAGAGATTAGGACTCTAACTATTCTCTTTTTTCCAAATGAAATCCAGAGCTTGTAATCTCAGTCACACAACTCAGAGACAGCAGCAGTAATGTATAATTTCCAGCATGTATTTGGAAAGGACTTTACAGGTGGTGGCTTGTGTGAGATACTAGTTGCTGTTTGTTTGTGGTGAGACTTTGAACTTGACTGGTAGGTGATTGTGTGCTGGAAACTCCTGGTAGCAGCTGGATGGGCCTTGTTCCCTCTCAGTGTACAACTGGATGTCCTGAGGCTCATCACATTTTCTATCTATTATTGTAATAATTCTCTTAGATGATAAGGCTCCACACATTTTTTTAGCGTGCACTTGTGGTCACTCTCCCATTCTGTGTCTCTATTGTTCTCTTTCTATCTCTATGTCTCTCTCTCTCTCTCTCTCTCTCTCTCTCTCTCTCTCTCTCTCTCTCTGTGTGTGTGTGTGTACATACATACAGTTTAATGTTTGTGTGTGCCAAGAGTTACTGGGAGACAGAGATCTGTATCGGGGACTGAGGATGTGCCTGTCCCACTTTCCAGGTGATGCCAGTACTGAGGTCCAGGAGCACCACTTTAATCAGCATAGCTCTTGTTCTGTACTTACCTTGGTGGCACCTAGGAATTGCTTGGGCAGTTTATATCACCGTCCAGCTCTTGGGCCTAAAACTCAAACTTATGTGCTCTGTCTAAATGTTCAGTAATTTGTCAGCCAGGCTCTAGAATAGCTGTAGGTAAATGGGAGAATTGTCACTACAACATGTGGAGTGCCAAGACCTGTGTCATAGACTCCTGGTAACATAGAGAACAAGACTGAACCTCTTGGCAGTCTGAGTGAGATCTTGCAGCCAGCAAAGCTTCCATCTGAACCTGAGTCTCAGCCATCTTGGGCCCAGCATTCCAACTGAAGAGCACCCAGTGGTTCTAGGCCATGGAGGCTGAATGTGGCATCCACAGTGCTGTGGTGAACCAGAGTACAACTTGATTTCCCATGATACTTGAGAACCTGTGTTCATGGGGTCTTTCTTCCTGTTTCTAGGCCCTACCCCAAGCCACATCCTTTGTATGAAGAACTGAAGTCGGAACATGATGAGGTCATGATGCAACTGAAGAGATTGGAAAATGAGAATACCAAGGCCTCACACAAGTTCAGTGAGCTGATCGAGGAGACAGTCTTCTGTCAGTAAGGCCCATCTTGACACGGACTCCCACAATTGTGCAATGGACATCTATGCCTTTCTTTTTCTGGATGGAGAATCGCCAACTGTGGTTGTAACCTTTCCGCTTCATAGTAAGCAGCTCTTGGACTTTTTCTCTCAGACTCAGTATTGCTAAGTGAAAAAGGGACAGTTAAGCCCTGACACCATTGTCCTAGAGCCTCATGAGCCTCGAAGAAAAAAAGGGATTTGCAGTGTGAGGAGAATGTCTGGCAGCCTTAGGCATCTGGAGCTCCGGACCAAGCTTTACACATATGGCGGTTGAGGAACCTGTAGATAGAATAGAATCACCTTGGGTCTCTTGTCTTCCCTTGGAGGGTATTTGCCCACTGCATGCTAATGTTTCTCCATTACCACAGAGTGCTTAGGACAGCTGGTAGACTCTCCTTTCTATTGAAGGGACATGGATCCTTTTTTGTGTTGGGGCTTTCCATAGTAGCTTGATACTTTCCAGTCTTAGCTGTTCTCTCATTTTGGCTTCTGAATGCAGCTGTCCTGGCTGAATCAGACTCCCAGTTAAGTCTTCTAGGAATCATAAAGCCTTTTAGGGTGCTGATTCCTGGAGGCAGGGTTAGCAGGAGGAGGCTTGCAAGGCCTTAGTATGCAGAGTGTTTCTCCAGGGGTCTGCACAGCCATCTCCTGATGCAACAGACTCAGCTGGAGAAGAAAGTGGACATGCTGAAGCAGGAGAAAAAGAAGCTGTTGGAGGACTGGGTCCTGCTGAAGCCCCACTTGGAGGACTGGAAATTGATCTGCAGGGACAAAGAAGACACCAGTGATCTCAAAACCCAGCAACAACAGGTAGGGCCAGGCAAGTAGGTCAGGATGAGATCAACCACCATTTGCCCATTTGACTGCCTCTCTGCCCATCCATCCATTCATGTTTTTGCCCATCTCCTTACTCATCCATAGTCCCATCCAGCTACCAACTCCATGCTATCTGGGTGTTCATTTCAGTGTTCATGTACAAGTACTGCTGTGTTTCTAGTCAGTCTCTTGATTAAATCAGGGTTTCTTCCTAGGCCAGTTGGTTTTGTTTGCCTGACTGGCTGCCCAGCAAGCTATTTAGATCCTTTATATTTGCTTAGGTTAGTATGACAGTCTGTAGCCCTCCACTAAGAAGGCAATATTCTAATGAACAGGAGCTCAAGAGGCTGGAAGAAAGACTTCAGTTTCTGCTGAAGCAGAAGGAGGTGATCACTCCTGAAAAGGACATGGCAGAAAATCTACAGCATCACTTTGACACCTCCCAGATGAGGTAAGAGCACAGACTGGGAGGGGGAGGTAGAGTCAAGTGGGTCCCCTGTACCTGGAATCTGTGTCATTGGTGGGTTTCTGCTCATCTATGTGGCTCCCAACAAGAAACAAGGAGCAAAGACCTCAGAGAATTTCTGCTGATACAGTCAACAAGATCTTTCTAGTAAATCATACGTTTGACACTCAGTGAGTCTGTAGAACTGAGTCTTCCTTTGTCCCTTCAGAACCCTCTATATGTGTTCTCAGCAGGCTTTCCCTGAAGCCACAGAGAGCTTCCTGTTGCATCCCCCATCATATTGGATTTAAAGTTGTTCACCATGGGGCCTGGTTGAAATTGCAATTTTATTTAGAAAAATATCATGTAGACAATAGATTCCCACCTTTGAACAAAGCCTTCTGCAGCATTTTCCCATTTCCCATGAAAAGTGTTCTCTGCAGAGAATAGGATAATGACTTTTGAGAATGAACCCTGGCAGATGTGTCAGCTTCAGGGACGATCAGACCATTCTTAGACTGTGCTATCACAGACTCCCAAAGAGAGTCTGGATGCAGATTCCAAACTCTAGTCCTGAGAAATTCTTTGTGGTCCCAGAGCCCCAGAAGAGCCAGTGTTCTCAGGCACACATCACAGGAAATGCTGTTCTAGCATGACAGACTCTATCATACATGTTGTTCATGTTCAAGATGCCTTATGAGCATTAGGACTGAGCTAGCCTCATGACCTTGTTCAGTAACCCAGGATGCAAGACACTTTTATGTCTATTTATAAAATGATGCAGTCCATCTCATCTTGTACAGCATGTGTATTTTTCTTATTGGGAATATAGTAATATATTTCTGACATTTACAAAATGAGTTCCCGATATATAGGAGCATGTCCTAATCTTTCAAATAGAATGGACAACACAGAGTGATTATTTTAAATCATGACTTATGTTTTGGAATGAGAAAATTTTAGTCCCAGCTACTCTATGATCCTAATTTCTTGAGGTTACCAACAATGACATCAGTCAAAAGATGAATTTTGACTGTCAAGCACAGCTGAGGTGGAGGGAGGCAGCTGCTTGACATCCAACATAGAAGCTCCTCACAAAGGATGTGTCATAAATGTTTTTTTTTTCTCTCAGGTGCAAAAAGCTTCAGACTGATCGGGAACAGGCAACAGCCCAGGATGAGAGCCACCTGAAGAAGGAGCTGCTAGAGTCAGAGCCACCTGCTGAGTCCACCCCCAGCAAATACTGAATTCTGGGGATGCATACTCTTCCTCAAGTTTGCTTTCCCATTTGGAATAGACCCTGATTATGACTAACCAGTGACCCAGAATGGCTGCTTTTGGGTCTTAATTCCTCCTTGATAACAGTCCTTAAGAGAACTGAAAAAACAACAAAGGACCTTGCACCTGTGACATTGTTCATATTAGGGTCAAGGCCTCCAGACAAAAAGACCCTTCTTGTTGTTGTGAACTCACCAGTGAGGGAAACACCAAATGACCTCCAGGTGATCATACCCAGTGTGTTATATATCTGTTGACTCAGTTCTTCTGAAGAAAAAAAAAGCAGATTAATATGCTTGGGAAGCAGAAAATCTTAGACAAATTTAATCAAAAATCTACATTTACTAGTAAATGGCCTGATCCTTGGGGAGAACTTGACATATACAGACCCTAAGAATGACTGTAGATATCCTGAAAAATCTACATCAGTTCCAATGGGTGACAGCCTCGCTACAATGTCTTCAAAGCAAGCCACAGCCTGTTAAAGTTCTGTGCTATTCCATCTGCCTTGATGAATGCTAATTAGTTTAAATTTTGTTTGCTTTCTGCTTTATACTTTTGGTTTTGATTATTTTGGTTTTGGTTTCTTTATTATGATGTTATTTGTTCTTGTTATTTTCTTAGTTTGATAAGGTTATTCAGTGTTTATGTTGACAGCCCTTTTATTGTCCCTTGTGAGAGAAATGTATTTCTTTGTAAATAAAAAAGCAATTTCCAACTCATCACACTTAAATCCAACTTCTTTAGTCAGGGGTAATGTCATACTCTTATAACCCCAGAAATCATGAGGAAATATGGATCGCTGTGAGTTTATTCTGATATGAGGCAGAATGGGCCACATAGTGAGTTCCCAGACAGCCTGACAGACATAGCAGTTTGGCGTCTTGTGTGTGCATAGCTAGGCTTACTCCACATATACTTACCTGATGATGAAATAATTTTCTCATGCTGTATCTACACCGTCACGTATTTAGTTACCCCTAATAAAGTACTCGATAGATACACTTTTATAAACTGCTTATAAGGACTAAATTATTGAGAAATACATCCTTTTTCTTTATAGATTCTCGGGCCAGAAACACATTCATTATGGGAACATGAAAGAAATCAGAAATAACAGAGTGATCTGCCTCTGTTTTTCTTGAAATACAGCATCAGTCATAACCACGCCACACATAATTACCTTCCCAGTCACTTTGGGACATAACCTTTTAAAGAGTCTGTTGGCTTTGATCTTGTATTTGACAACATGCATACAGTTCCTGTAGAGATCAGAAGATGCACACTGGATTCCCAGTCACAAATGGTTGTTGGGAGCCATAGGAGAAAACAGTAAAGACTCTTACACTGTGAGGCATCTGTCTAGCTTCTAGTCAACGTTTGTCCTGCAAACCATAGATGCTGTTTTAGTTAGATTGTATCAGCCCACACCAAAGAGAGAAGTCTCTGGAGATGTGTAGGGACAGGTATGTGAGGTAGGCATGCTAATTTTCTTAGACTCCCAAATGTCTGTGCTTGGCTCAGTTGTCCTCACTGATCTCTGTGGGTTCAGGCTCATGCCACAGCATCACTTATTATTAGTGCTGGAGTGGATCTGTCACCTCTCATCTGGGATAACAATGTACATCATTCACATCTGATGAAATGCAGAGTTGACACAATCCACTTTTGACCTTGATTTGGGATAAGGATTCCTTGACAGCAAAAATCTCCAGCTAAGCAGTGTAGAAAAGGAGGTCCTCAGTGTGGAGAAAGAGGTCAAGAGTAGGCACAGCGCATGTAGCCTGAAAGAGAAAACACTTGCTTCTGGTGGAAAGCATGCCTGTGCAAGCCTGGAACATGAGAGAAATGGTTGAAGCTTCCCTTTGCCATGCCAGACCTCTGAGTATATTGAGGTAGCATTTCTTCGAGGTGATTGAAGAAGGATGCTTAACAGAAATCCCAGACTAGACCAGAACTGAGAATAATAGATAGCTATTTATTTAAGGCTACACTCACAAATCTGAATCTTTGCTGGAATGGTGAACAAAAGCCGAATTCCACATCTGGAAAAATAGGTCAGATGCATGTTCTACATCAGCATAAATATTATAAGAGGCCATTCCCCAGCGGACCGGTAACTAGTGGCAGTAGGATTTCCTACATCACCTCTTCCTTTTGCTAAAATAAGTAAGTTGTAAGTCTAATACAAAATTATATACAATAAGAACAAATATATTCAATAATTATCCTATCCTAACTAGTTTAACTCTTTTATAATAAATAGCTTGGCCAAGTCATGAGAGAAAAGTAACTACAACTATCTAGTCTTCAACCCCATCAAAGATCCGAGAAGGGAAATAACATTAATTGAGTAAGCAGGAAGTGCAATCAAGCAACTTCCCCAAATGTGCAAAAAATGACAGAGACAACTGGCTACCTGTGAAATCACCCAAAGTCTTATTTGCAACATTGAAGCAACCAACTTTGACTAAGGCCTAGAGTAACTGACAGACCATTTTCAGAGGTAGGAAATTTTTCAAAACAGTCTTACCATGACTTGGCAAGATTTGGCATTCCTTCTTATCCATTTCCAGATACCATCTACCTTTTCAGTGTTTGAGTCATGGGGAGTTTCTTGCCCAAAGGCCAGTTTTTCCAACAAGAAAATAAGCTCCAAGTGGAGTGTCTTTGGTTCTCAACATTCTTTCAGGAATAGATCAGTGCTGCCAGAAGCAATCGTGTCTCATTTCAACAGAACCCTTAGTTATTTAAATGCCACATTCTACAGCTCTTTTAAGTGGTTGAAGATATCTATCTATGCAGAATACAATCTCTATGTATCTAAAAAACCTTATTAGTCTGACTATAAGTATGACAAATATAGATGAATATTGATCTATAATTTTTGATACCTATATAACTTAAAGACTAAGACTTCATATTAGAATATTATACAATAAACATCTGTGCAACAAGTGAGGACAATGACCTCAAAATATAAGTAAGGCATGAGTATCTTGATCAGAGGTGGAATGTACATTGCAATATGATAAATATATCCTAAAATTGTATCAATATACAAAAATGTTTTAGGCAGAGGTAAAAGCATGCATGCATACAATATGACAAAATAACTTTGCCTAGTAATACAAATATGGTGGATGAAAATAGGACCATACTCAATATAATTTAAGTTTGTATCAACATACAAGAATCTATATCAATGTAAATTGCCTATAAATAATAGCTCACAAGTATTCACTCCATTACTTGCTATTATTAATAGTTCGCATAAGATCACACTAATCTATTATACCACCCAATTTTTCCTATTTTTAAATGAGATCCCTGAGCCTACAAAATTTCCTCCAACTCCCAACCCTATACCAATTATAATGAACCCCTAAATGATGTCCCTATCCCTGACGACAAACTTTGTTGGGAGAGGGGAAGTCATCTTCCTGTATTACTTCCAGTTGTCATGGGGGCGATGTTCTTTCTATGGGATCCTGTGAAAATAAAATGATGGTTAAGTTCAAAGATTACTTTCTGGTATAATTGCAAATAGTCTCTGAGTATTCAGTAGGGTTTTTCTGAGGTTCCTATATGGATTTCAGGCCAAAACGTTGTAAAAATCTGCATTATTTCAGTTAACCAAGCTGGAAACCTCTTGAGCAGCTGGTACCCAAAACAGGTCTTATAGTAGCACTAAAGCATCATGATGTCTTATCAACCAGGTGGAGTTGTTGTGAGGTCCCCATCTCCTTACTGGAAACCTCAAAGATTACTACAGAAGAATACAACGTTAATTGTGGAAAACTTACACATTATTTATATAGACATATATATTTTTTCAATGAAAAGTATGAGAGACAAAAACAGGTATGAAGAAAAGTAATTTTTTTCTAAATTCTTTTTTCTTTTTAACCCATATCAAATGTCTCTTGACATGAGACAGAAACTCTGAATTTTTCTTTTAACAACATGCTTGATGTAGAGAAGGACAGAGATGTTGCCCAACTCCAAAATCAGCTCCATATGTCATAAATCATGCTTTTTTTTTTCTTGATGATCCTTATTGGATAGTTATTTTTCCATCTATCAGCATTCAAACATCCTGGGTCTCTTGAGTTTTTGATGAATATTTTCCTGCAAAGACAAGAACAGGAACCTGCCTCCACCCTTATGAGGTTTCCTAACCATTTGTATGTTTGTCACTATTGTCGATGAGCTGCCATTTCTCTTTTTCAAGACGTTTCTCCTTTTCAAACCGAATCTTTATTATTTTTGATGGTATCCATAGTTTTTCTTCTCCAGTGGAAACAAAGCAAAACTGCTTCCTCAACATAGTGCATCTCCTGGCTTCCATTGTGAGGTCAAAGAATCCTTGAAATAAACCGGCTGATTTAATTCAGAAGACTTCTCTATTATCCAAAGACTCTCTGCTGGTATCCCTTTCTCATTAGCATTAAGAAAATTTAAGGTTAATAAAGAATTATGTAATCTATTTTGGGGGGTATTTCCACCCTTTTCTGTTTGTTTAACATATCCTTTATAGCTCGATTTGATCTTTCTAAAACTTCCAGACCTGTAGGATTGTGTGATGTATGGGTAATATGCTTGAAACAGTTTTTTTTCTTACTTTAGTATTATTTTCTTAGAGACATATGCTGGACCATTGTCTGTCTTATTTGTGCAGGTGTACACATGATGGCCATAACTTCTAATAAATGTGTGATTGCTGAATCAGCCTTTTTTGAGCTTAAATCAGTTGCCCACTGAAAACCTGAATAAGTATAAATGGTGTGGTGAACATATTTTAATTTTCCAAATTCTGAAAAGTGGAACACATTCATCTTCCAGACTTCATTTCTTTGAGTACCCTTTGGGTTAGTCCCTGCAGGTAGCAGTGTTTGGGTATAGAAAGAACAAGTAGGGCATGTCTTTATAATATCCTTAGCTTGTTGCCATGTAATAGAAAACTCCTTTAAACCTTTGCTATTGACATGATGTTTATTATGAAATTCTGAGTCCTGAAACATGCTTCCAATCAATAATTGATCAATTTCTGCATTACTTTGTGCTAGAGGACCTGGCAGACCCATATGGGACCATATGTATATATAGGACATGTATTATGTATATAGGACAAAGCCTATTACTGATTATGTCTTGCACCTGGATAAATAATAGTCAATTATATATCATCTGATATTAAAACAGAAGTTTCAATTTGCAACACGACTCTTTCTGCATCTTGTGAATCAGTAACTATAGTAAGAGGTTCTTTAAAATCCCTCAGCACCATGAGAATAGCACCTTACTTAATTCTTCTGATTTGTAACCTGCCTTCCCTGATTTATTTGCATCAATATAAAATGTACGGGGCTTAAGTTATTACAGCATCACGTACAATTTGGTTAAGAATCCAAGAAGTCCTCTTTAAAAGGTTAAGTCTATTGCTTTTGGGATAATTGCTTTTAATTTCTTCCCCCAAATTACCAAAAGCTCTTTGCCATGGCTCATTGTCTTCCCATAACTTTATTTCATCAGTAGTGAAAGGTACTATAATCTCTGCTGGGTCTATACTTTTTAATTGATTAAGTCTCAATTTACATCTTATAATTAATCCAGAGACTTTTTCCACATAAGTTTTTAGTTTTTAAAATGGATTGGTAAAACAAATCCATTCTAAGATAATATTGTCCCTGTGCATTAAAATTCCTGTAGAAGAAATTCTGGAAAACAATATGAGTAGAATACAATTAAGGTTTGATTCACCCTATCCACATGTGTCTCCTGTAATTTCTCCTCAACAATTGTTAATTCCTTTTCTGCTTCAGATGTTAATTCTCTGGGACTATTCAAGTCTTTATCACCATCTAAGGTTTTGTTTAGATGAATTATTAGATCAGGAGACTTTTCTATTATCCCAACAGCCAGTCATAGACTGAAAATGTCTCCTAAAATTCTTTGAAAGTTATTAAGAGTCCACAACCGGTCTCTCCTAATTTGTGCCTTTTGTGTTCTCATTTTCTGCAAACCTATTTTATAATCTAGCTAATTAACAGAATTTCCCCTCTATATTTTTTCAGGAGAAATTTGTAATTCCCTTTTAGGCAAAACATTCTTACCTCTTCCAACATTCTTCTTAGAGTATCTGTGTTTGAATCAGATAGCAAAATGCCATCCAGGTAATGGTAAATTATATACTTAGGACATTGCTTATGTATTATTTCCAATGAACGACTTACAAAATATCGGCACAGAATGAGGTTATTTATCATTTCCTGTGGGAGGACAGTCCATTGATATCTCCTAGTAGGCAGAGAATTATTATAAGTAGGCACTGTGAAGGCAAATTTTTTCTCCATCCTTTTCTTGTAAATGTATAGTGAAGAAATAATCTTTTAAATCAATAACTATAGGAGGTCATCCTTTTGGTAATAGAGATGGCAGAGGAATTCCAGAATGTAGAGGGCCCATAGGTTGAATTAAATTATTGACAGCTCTTAGATTTATCACCATTCTCCATTTACCAGATTTCTTCTTTTAAAACAAATTCAGGAGAATTCCAAGGGCTGGTTGATTCCAGCTGTTCTAAAGCCTGCAACTTTTCTTCAGCTAGAGGCCACTGCTTAACCCATATTGGTTTCTCAGTTAACCATTTTAAAGAAAGGGCTGTTGGTACCTCTAAAGGTCTGCTAGTTGCTTTATGTTCTTGTACAGCCTGAATGCCTGGTGACCATTGTTTATAGTATCTTATAATATCTTTTCCAGGATTATGAGTTCCTGGGACTGAAAGAACATTAATCTGGGTATCCCACTGCTGCAGCAGGTCACAACTCCATAAACTCCATAAATTTACTGCAATATTAGCCACATGTGGCCTCAGCTTCCCTCTTTGACCTTCTGGCCCAATGCGGTCAAGCAATCTTGTGCTTCGTGTAACTAGAAATATGGTTCCAATTTCTAGTAACTGAACATCTGCATCTTGAAGAGGCCTATTTGGATGCCACGATTCTGGAGTAATAATTCATCTGCACCTGTGTCTATCAAACCAAAAATTACAATGCCATTTATACACACTCTCAGCTTTGGTCTTTGGTCATTTGTAGAAGTCTGCAAGAACATATGCTTCCTATTTACTATTGGAATTTTTGACTTATCCTCCATGTTTATGTCGGCATTTAGACCAGTCTGGATTTTTACAGAGGGCTCTGGAATTTTAAATTTTCCTGGCGAGACATGTCCTCTACAATGACCAAGAATGGCTGCACCACTTTTGTCTTGGCGGACTTTGAGAGGCCCCTCATGGAGCTCCCGATGGTATCTGGTTGCCTTGTCTGTCTCTTGTTGATCTGCATTCATTGGTCCAATGTCGGCCTTTGCCACACCTTCTACATATACCTGAAGGCTGAATCCTCCTATTTTTGCCATTCCCAGGGGAGATATTATTTCGGTAATTTCTTGTCTACAATCTCTTCTTATATGTCCTATTCCACCACAAAAAAAAAATTTGGCATTTTGATGTCCCCTCATTCCTTTGGAAATTGCTTCTCTTTCCCAAGATTCAATATTATAGTCAAATGTCTCAATGCATATTGTATGCAGGATCCATTCATCCATAGGTGCTGATCTAACTTTTAAAGACCCAAGAATATTTTTGCATTCCAAGTTGGCATTTTCAAAAGCCAGAGATTCCATAAGTATTTGTCTGGCATCTGGGTATTTTACTCCTATTTATACAGCCTTAGTTCATCTTTGTAAAAAGTCAGTAAAGGGTTCTCTCTAGCCCTGTTTAACCCTAGCATATGATTCAACTCATTTTCCTGTACTTGAATCCTGTTCCAAGCATTTAAACCTGCTTTGTGGCATAGGGACAAGATTTGTTCATCATATAGAGCTTGAACATGTCGGTCAGCATAAGTGCCTTTATCAAAAATTTGACCTTGGAAGTCTCAAGGCTTTTTTTGCTTTTTCCTGTTGTTCCAAAAGTTTTGCTTCTTCTCTGAAATAACATCTAAACATTAGTTGAGGCCCATCATCCAGGACTGCCAAAACTAACTGGTATTGCTGTGATGCTAGAGGACCATGTCTTTATCATCTCCCTAGCAAATGTTGAATGCAAGCTGTAAATTACAACAACTTGCTCAATTTCTTTCAGATCATTCATTTCCTTAGGTATCCACCTACCTTCTTCGGATCCTTTTGGGCCTTTAGAACTTGATGCTTTGTTAGAGTAGATTACAGGGTAGGAAGCTAAAACCCATGGTAAGTCATCTCTGACAGCTTCTGGCAATGTTGAGCTGCTTTAGTTTCCTGCTTTGGTACCAGTTAAATTCTGAGAAATATACTTTGCCTTTGTTTGACAAGTTAAAAGCAATAAAAATTAATTCCATACAAGAAGCAAGAAACACAGAACTCATGAGCAGGGAGCAGAAACCAGAAGCTGCACAAGTCGCCATGAGGCAGGGAACGAGGCAATAATGTGTTTGCTTGGGCAATTTGCCAGTTATCGGACATAGTAAACTCCTCTATGGCAGGGATTCTACCTAAAACTGCTTAGGTAAAAGCATGCCAAGTGAGCAGGTTTAGGAGAATTTCTGGGCCATGGACTAGCTAGGCCTTTAGGTCGTCCACTCGGTAGGTGTGGAGTCCAAATTCACATGGACACCAGATGAAGAAAGACACTTAAAAGTAATCCCATACTAGCTCAAAATTGAGAATAATAGATGACTATTTATTTAGGGGTACACTCACACATCAGTATCCTCTGCTGTAATGGAGAACAGAAACCAAATCCTGCAGCCAGAAAACGTCACATGCATGCTATACTTTGGCATAAATAGTATAAAAGCCCATGCCCCAGTAGGCAGGTAACTACAGAATGTAGGATTTCCTACAGCAGGTAATTATTTTCTTTTATAACTGTAAAAGTTTCAGGAACAAATTCAACTTCTGAGAATGGAGGTGAGTCAGAGAGTTCAAGTGTGGAAGAAGTAATCCCGTGGGTCCCACGATGGGTGTGATGCAGAAAAACCTGGGATAATTCAAGGTCTAGCACAATACTAAGTTCAATACTAGCCCTACTAGCTAGAAGGCAAGTAAAGTTAAGAATCCTACTCTAAACAGAAGGGTAGCTTCCAACCATAGAGGAGACTCCTTCGACATTTAAAGTCCTCCAACCTTCAGCATTCAGCATCTTGCCTCCAATCTCCACAACTTCCTCCACGGACTTCATCTTGTGAGAATCACTCAGGTAGAAAGGGAGGTGGAAAGCATCGACATTTTATTAATAAAGCACAGAGAACATAACTAGTGATGTACAACTAAGGAAATTTCTTGGTTGAGGTGATTGGTTGGTGAAATGATTTAGCAGAGAAAATTACTTGCCGCCAGGTCTACATACTTTAGTTTTTTTCCCTGGGACCCACATTGTAGAGAGATTAAACCTTGCAAAAACTGTCCTTTGTTATTTCTGTATAAACACCCACACACTGACCATAACTGTTAAAAATCACTCAGGACAATCGTGAAAAAATTTGTCAAGGTGGACTGTAGACCTCTGTCTGTAATGCCTCCTAGTGCTTGCTAGAAAACACTGACATGGAGTGCTACTTCAACTACACCGCAAACCTGTCAATATGGTTGTTCTCACAGAGGCTATGGAGTGTATGAAAGTCGAAAAGAAGAGCAAGGCCCCATGTGTTACATGTTGTAGTTCCTGAGGTGATCACAAGCTTCTCATTGTGAAAAACCAATGAAGAATAAGGCCTGGTCTTGATAGGGGTCACTACTGAGCTCAAGGACCACACCACTTCCTGGCCATATTGCTAAAGATTGTCTAGGTTTTTGTGCCATCTCTCACACCAGAACTCAGTTCATTAGTTTTCCATGTGTTTTTATCATTTGATTTAATTGAAAAAGGCTGCAGTACACTGAGCTGCCTTTTTCCCTGGCTCAGACAGCACACAAGCACTCCCCTGGTAGGAGTATGGCTGGTGGTCACTGCTGGCAATAGAACCAAGGGCATAATGTCCCCAGTTCTAGCAGATACACAAACTCACTCCGAAGCCTCCTGATGTATCTTTCTTACCACATAGTTCAGTGTACCATTCACAACCTTGTCTTTGTGCCATGGCTGCAGCTCAATAAAAGTACCTTATGTCACTGAGACCAATGTGGATAGCCACACCTGTGCTAATAACCTG